>NC_135727.1:131758608-132058608 GCF_964656455.1 Halichoerus grypus | reverse complement strand
CCATCTCTGACATTCTTAATTTCTTTGACTAGCTCCATGTTTCCCTCTGATACTATTTTCCATGAACACTTCTGTCTTGCAGGATGAAACGTTGTTAACATTTTGCACAACAAGAAATGTTAGTGATACATTCTCTCAGCTGTCATATGCCTGGAAACATGTGTGGTTTTCTTGAGAAGTACTTTAGCTGGGTATAGAATTCCAGGCTGACAGTTTTCTTTTTTCCAGAACTTTAAAAATGTTGCACCACTGCCTTCTTATCTGTGTTGTTTAGATGGGAAATCTGCCTTAAAGCTCATCTTGTTTCTAGACATGGACCACATCTTTTCCCCTCCCTTGGCTCCTTTTAAGATTTTTTCTCTTCACACTGGTTTTAAGCAGTTTGATTACAACGTACCTTAATGTCATTTTGTTCATGTCTCTTGTGCTTGGAGTTTGTTAGAATTTTTGGATTTGGGGTTTAACGTTTTCATTGAATCTGGGAAGTCTTCAGCCAGTATATTTTCAAATGTTTTTCCTCTCTCCCTCTTCCCCAACTCCATCTCTCTCCCAGCCTGCTCTGTTCATTTACACAATTTTTATACATTCTCTGTTTCATTTGAGATAGTTTTTATTGTTATATCTTCATATTGCTCCATCTTCAAGTTCACTAGTCTCACCCACTGTTAATCCCATATGGTGTGTTTCATCTCAGACATTGTTATTTACATCTGTTGAAGTTTGATTTTGTTACTTTTTTATGTTCCTTGTCTCTAGTTTTTGAACATGCTGCATACAGTTATAACTGTTTCAATGTCTTTGCAGAATCTACCATAAGGGACAGTTTGCAGTTGTTTTCAATGAATACATTTGTCTCCTTGTATCGGTCATATTTTCCAGTTTCTTTGTACACCTGATAATTTTTCATTGGATACCAGACATTGTGGATTTTATTTTGGACGCTGCTGGATTTTTTTTGTATTCATGTAAGTATTGTTGAGGTTTGTTATGAAGTACACTTGGAAATGGTTTGATCCCTTTGGGTCTTGCTTTTAAGATTTGCTAGGTGGAACCAAAAGGTGTTTTGTCTACAGCTAGTGATTCTCCAACACTGAGACAAAGTCTTGCTGGCTATCCTAACCACCCACTGCCCTGTGAGTTAGGTTTTCCAGTCTGGCTCAGGGAATACGCACGGTTCCCAGCCCTGGGTGAGTACCCAGCCCCATTCCTCTGGATCCTGGATCCTTTCAGGTGATTCTTACCCCAGTCTTGGGTAGGTCCTCACCTGCATGTGCTCATCAACATTTAGCTGAAGACACAAGGAGACCCTTTGTGCATCTCTGGATTCTCTGTGTAGTGTCTCCTCTCTGGATCTCACCTCCTTGGTCTCCCCTGTTCTCAGCCCTAGGTCTTCAACTTCGGGGGTCTGCAGGGCTACACCTGGGTCTGCTGCCTGTGTCTGGAAACTCTCTCCAGGTAGTGACCAACTGGGAACTCACTTCCCTGTTTCCTGTACCTCGGGGATCACTGTTCTATTCCCTGATGACCCCTGTCTTGAAAACCATTCTTTCGTATGTTTTGTACATTTCTGGGGTTGTTTCATGTGGGAGAATGAATCTAGTCCCTGTTATTCAATCCTGGTTGGAAGCAGAAGGCTTGGGGAAAGATTTATAGGTAAGGATGTTGATGCTGTGACATCAAATAAGGTGTTGCTGACTCTCTAGAGTTAATGTGCCCTTTGGAGCACCACCCCAGCCTCTGCTGGAATGTACCCCCTGAGGGGGCGGACCTAGTTTTGTCCACTGCTGGGACCCCAGCCCCAAGGACAGTGCCCTTGCTGTTCATGCAGGCTGCAGTAATTTGAAATAGAGGTGACTCGGAAAAAGGGATGTTTATTCATACATTCAGATGAGGTGTTGTTTCTACCATCTCCCCACCCATGGATGTTACAAAATCTTCCTATTACATGGTGTAGTTATCAGCATTTTGGAACATTCTGAAGAGACGTGGGGCTGCCGGAACCGAGGTCCCTGCCCTCTTGGGGGTGAGTGAGGGGTGAGCCATCACCCTACAGTTCCAGTGCCCAGTGTCTTCCTAGTTGGGAAAATATCACCTCAGAGTCTCATTGCTCCCCACTGATATTGGCCTGCACCCTGTTTTAGGAATAAAATATTTGTGGAGAGGTTTGCGTGTGTGAGTATGTGATTATGTGTAGTTGTGTGAGTGTGGACCGTGTGTATAAGTGTGTGATTATGTGTGGAAATATGTGACTGTCTGTGATTATGTGTGTTTGTACATGTGACCATGTGTGTACAAGTGTGTGATTGTGTGTGCGTGTGTGTGTGTCTGTGGGTGGTGGGGAGGGACATTGGCTGACAAGGTGACCCCGGGGAGCAAATTCACTGCCCACCCCACTTCTCTCCCTGTCATGCTCAGGAGAGGACATGAAAGGTAAGTGCCCGCTGAGGCCAGGTGGGGACGGGCAACGTGGTTTTCTGTACCTGGTGGGCACCTCATGTGAATGAACATGCATTCCTACAGGTGGGGCTCCTTGGAGTTGGGGTGCATGTGGTGGAGCTGAGGCTGGGTGCTGTGACCAGCAGGCAGCAGATGGATGCTCTCCTTTTGTACCTCCCAAGCTCCCACTCACCTTGCCCTGTAACAGCCACCTGCACGGCAGGCAGAGACCCAGCTGGGGAGGCTGGGGCACCAGCCACTGGGCGTCACTGCTGCTGTAACATCTGGTGCTTTGTGCACACCTGAGTGCTCCCCGTGCTGCCACCACTCTTGTGGGGACAGGTGACTTTGGCCACACGAAACAAGTATAAGATCAGCGTCCCCCCAGTTGGGGCATTAGGGCCCAGTCTGGGCAGGCTGCCCTGGAGGCTGCCAGCTCAGGTATCGAATCCCAGTTATTAAAACTCTTTGTTATTGTCCTACACATTGGAAATAGAAATTGTCCTAAATCACATTGGTGTGGTTTCCCTGCAAAGAGGACATGGTTTTTTTGGGGGTAATGCAGGGTCCCAATGTCCTGCACCTGTGTTACTCTGTGTCCTTTCTCCCTCTTCCCTCGTGGAGAGAGTCCACGATAGTGGAATTAAGAAGTCGTCTCAGAGAGGAACCGGAATCATCCCAGCCCTGCGTGTATGCACTAGAAGAAGTTATACGAACATGCAGGAGGTTTGTGCAGAATGCTGACTGTTCTCTGAAGAAAAATGACCCCAGATCCACTGCAGCTGTTTCATTACATCTCAGAACGATGCGGACTTATTTAATAAATAGAAGAATTTTTTAATCAAGTCATGAGACAGGATGTATAAACTTTCTTATTGATTACACGTTTGTAAGAGCTTTCTCAATAAAGCGCACTTGCTCCCCTCTGTCAGGTTTCTATTAGGGCAATTTAATCTGTGTAACTCTTACTTTATATTGTTCTTTCTGTTTTATTACTTCGTATTACAGAACATCTTTGTAGCCACAAATTGAATAGCATAATTGTTTTTTTTTTTTTTTCCTTCTTGGGACAAAAATGTGCTTTTTGTTTCCAGGAGGTAATAATTTTAGACAAAACTTGATGTTTTAATGGGAAAAAGTTCTACCAAAAAATAATAAAAAATTAAAAACCCTGCATAGGCATTTACGTCCCCCTTTTGATCTAAAACATTGTGGCAGTCTGTGTGATCTGTGTTTTTGAAGCAACACAAACAGCCGGGTTGTAAACATTTTACATGGAATGTAGCTAATTTCCTTCGGGAGCATTTCAGCTTTCCTGTCACCAAGTTGTGTTTTTCTGTCACGTACCAGGGGAATCGCTGTCAGTTCAGGGGCATTGACACTATTTGGGAGAGGGACCACTGCAGTGGCGGCCTCTTCCCGCTCCTCTGCTCTCGGGCTCATCCCTTATGCGCGCTGCAGCTGTATAGACATTTCCGTGTTTCTTCACGGCGATCGCTTCTGCATACACGGCCTCCTTTGTTCTCTCGCGGGTCTCGGGAGAAAAGCACACCCGCCGTTAAGGTCTTTCTACGTTAAAGGCAGGGAATGGAGAAACGGGGAGGGGCTTAGCCAGGACCCTGGGGTGGGGAAGCGGGCTCGGTCGGGGGGAGGGGTCTGCTTCACCCCCTCCTTGTCCATCCCAGGCTACACCTCCCATCCCCAGGCGCTCGGCTCCTGGGATGAGACCCGCCACTGGTGTCATGGCTGAGACACACCATGGGGGTCCTTCCACCGAGAGCTACTTGGGACCCTCTGAGAGCCCCTCATGCATGGACCTCATTCTAACATGGAAGGTGTCTAGGGACAGAGTGACCGTCGTGAAGGTCTCTGCCCCTCCTGTCCCCTGTGTCTGTCTTCTCAGCTAGTCCTGGGGCTGAAGGAGGCTCTCATGTCTCGGGACCAAGGACCCTGGGGTCCTCCGCATCTCCTTGCCCTACCGGGTCACACCACACTGGGGAGAGCCAGCAGTGTGCCGTCCACTGTGAGCCAGACTCCAGCCAGCGTCCCTCTCATCCCTCAGTGGCCACTGGTGGCACCTCTCCCCTCCTCCCCGTTTCCTTGGTTTTCCAAGATCTCAGACCTGGAGGATCCCACAGATGCCAGGTGCATCTCAAGCATCTGGATGGCCTCCATTCTTAGCTTTGGAAAAGTGCCACAGGGCTGGATTTTATACCCACAAATGTGCTGACCACATTGGGCCATGGCACGTTCCAGCAAAGACATATAAATCCAACATGAAAGAAGTGTGAAACGATCATAGGAATGTTTGCTCTGGACTTGTTTTCGTCATGGTATGAACAGCGCTAGTCTCAGTGTCAAGAATATAATCACAGCCATCAGACATTACAGACCCATCACGTTGCTCTGACCAGGATTCCCACAGGGGCACCACCGTTTCCTTAACACAAACCCAACGATTGTCCCTCTCAGCTCTAGCGGAAGAGGGAGCTCTGTGTACATCTGTCCTGGAGTCGTAGGGATTGTCATGAGATCCCGAGGAAACAGAGGACCACATGCGGAATGGGGAGATGGCCAATTAGCTTGCTAGATGAAGACAAATGTGCCTTTCGGTTGGTTCCAGAAGATTCCAGAAGGATCTTTTCTCCAGGATGTGAGGAGTGATAAACCAGAGAAAGAAAGTAAGAGCTGAAATTGCTGTGGTTTTATTTCATCTTTTGGGAGGGGGCAACTGGCTTGTTAGCAAATGCTTGCAGACGTGAGGGAAGGATATAGCCATCCCCCTAATGATATCTGGGAGGCCCCTGCTGGGTTTCTCAGAAAGGCCTCCAGCAGCGAGTGTGGATGGGCAGCATTGGGTCTCTAGTGCACATACGATGGGGTTGGGGGACTAAAGGCCCGGCCACGTTGACTCTCAACCCTCGACATAAATGCCCCCACCCGTCTTCCAGTCGTTCAGGTCCCAACCGGCCCAGAATCAGACCTCGAATCCTCGTTACGACCCCACAACACCTTGTCACACAGTTGTCCGCCTACAGAGGAGCATCGGCTTGCTACTTACAACCTTGGGTAAACGCGCTCAGGGCCACCACTGGGATTCATCTACTTGCCAAAATCATGGCACTCGGAAGTAAAACCAAGGATTCTTCAAGATACCCCAAACCGAGGTCCTTGTCATTCGTTCAAAGGCCCTGTCCACGTGGGCTCACACTGCAGTCCCCGCATGTGGCTTTACACGGTAGGAGCATCCTACCCGGCGGGAGGCCAGGATGGGACCCTGAGAAGCGTCTTGCCTTTCTGCGTGTAGAGAACCCTTCTCAAAGTCGTGCTGTATGTGGGTTTACCAGAGAGCCTGGGAAATGGCAGAGCAGACCATCTTTCCAGATGCCCCGGTTTCTGGATCTGGGTGGGGGACACTGGAACTTGAGCAGGGGGAGGTGGGGTTCTCTTAAGGATTTGGGCCCTGAAGCTGGGCTTCTGCAGAGGTTAGGCCAAGACGGAGACGCAGTACATCCCCCCAAGCCTCCGCCGCGGGAAGCACATGAGCCCCGGTGGTGTTCCTGGGGAGACCTACCTGTGAGCTTTGTCTCCCTTTCGCTTGCCTGGGATTTCTAAGGTCTTTACGGTGAGCGTAGAACACAGTGAACATTTACTACAAGGGAACAGAGAGTAAGACTCCCTAAAATTGTAGTAAAACACGCGTAACCTAAAATTGACCATTGTAAGGGTGTGGGGGCCGCCGGTGGGGGTCGGCGCCACCTCGTGGGTCCCAGGGAAATGACAGTCGCTCTGACACCTGGCAAGCTTCCCTCGCCCACCGCGGCATCAGGGACCCGTCTTTAGGGTTCTTGCCCTGAGCACCGACCTCCACGGAAGCCCAGCCTCGCCACATGCCTCCCAGCCGAGTGCTCCCCATGCAGACACATCCTGACGCTCGTCCTGCTTACTGTGCCCCCGAGACTCTGCCGACCCTGCCCCTGCGTCCCATCCATCCAGGTGTCCAGGCCCGTAAGCTGGGACACGGCCTTGGCCAGGTTGGGTTGTGCCGCCACAGACATTCTTAGTCCTAAGTCATGGCCCCCGGAACGGGGTATGTCTGGTGGGGGTGAGGGGGGGACAGCTGGGGCGTGACCTCCTGGGCTGCAGGGTGGCCCCGCCTCCTCCCTGTGAGCAGGCCCGTGGGTCTGTTTACTGGTTTCCGTGTGCGTTGGCGTGACATTTCCTGCCCTGTCCTCCCCTCTCCTGCCCCTCCCCCATGGTGGCCCTTCTGTCCTGAGAGGGTGGCTGGATACACTAGCTCTCCCACTTTGGACCTGCTTGAGGAAGGGGATTCCAGCGGGTGGGACCCTCAGCGAGGGGGCTGTGGGTCGAAGCTTTAAAACACAAAGGGTGTGGGGTGTTCTGAGCCAATTCTCCCAGCTGTGGACTGTCAGGGTCACACGCGCACCCCTCTATCCACTTATCTATGTATCCAGCTATTACGAATGCGTCCAGGCATCAATAGCCTGTCTATCTCTATCCGTCTGTCAGTCATCTGTTTATGTACCATTGACCTGTCCATCTCTCCACCCAGTCATCTATCCATCTATCAACAATGTCTATCTATCCATTCATCACGTACTTATCTACTGTCTATCTATCCATCCATCCATCCATCCGACTTACTTGTCTATCCATCCATTTACTTACCGACTACCCATCCACCTATCAATCAATCTATCCATCCATTTATTTACCAACTATGTACCCATCCGTCTATCTACTGGTCCATCCATCATATCTATGTATCTATCCATCCATCTGTCCATGTACTTACCTGTCTATCCATCCATTTACAAACCAACTATCTACCCATCCATCAATCTACTCATCCACATATCTATCAATCAATCTATCTATCCATCCATTTACTTACCAACTACCTACCCATCCATCTATCAGTCTATCATCTATCTATCTATCAATCTATCCATCATCTATCTATCCATCCATCATATGTATGTATGTATGTATGTATGTATCTATCCATCCATCCATCTGTCCATCCATCCATCTATTCATTTATTATCTATCCATTGATCTATCATCCATCCATCCATCCACTAGGTGAAGGAAAAGAAAGCAGACACTGTCACACCAAGATGGGGCGTGTGTGTGTTTGGACACGTGTTTGGTGGGTCTGAGCAGAGGTGTGCAGGGCGTGAGGGTGGGTGCTGTGTGCGCCCCGGGAGGAAGTGCAGCAGGTGCCGAGCCCAGCGTGGGCACAGGCCCTCCAGGGCGTGTGAGGGAAGGTGCTGATGTGATGCAGCCACAGGGGTGAATCCAGGGGGCGGGCGCATCTGGATGCAGGGCATCTGGAAGCCTGGGCTTCCTCTCTGTGTGAGATGGGGGTGGGGGGAATTTTTTTTTTGTAATTTTAACTTATTTCTTCTTATTGGGATGAAATTCCCATAATGTAACATCAATCCTTTAAGACTGAACAGTGGGATCACACACGATGGGCCCTCGTGTGTCTGGCTTCTCTCGTGAGCATCGTGTCCTCAAGGTCCATCCACGGGGCAGTAGGCATCCGAGCTCAGTTCCTGTTCCCGGCTGAGTCGTACTCGGCTGCATGCACGCAGCTCGTATAGTCTATCTATCCGTCCATCCGTGGGCACTTGGGTTCCTTCGGCTGCGTGCTCTCAGACTTGGGGAGGATTGTGAGAGCGTGCCCGCTGCGTGTACCTCTGGCTCCCAGGTGAGAATCGACGGTGCTGGGGAGCGTGGGACCCGAGCACTGAGGCCGGAGGCGTGGCAGCTCACACACGGTGGTGACTGGGGCGCAGGACATGGCTGCACTCGGGGTGCATTGTGGACACAGAGCCCCTAGACTTTGCTGGCGGGCTGGATGTGGGCGTAAGGACAGGATGACCCTCGGGGCTGTCCTGGGCAGCGGGGCACGGCGCTTCCCTGTTACCATTTGAGAAGGAGCCAGGAATTCGCTCACTGCCGTGAGTGTGGAGTAGGCTGGGTGGAGTAGGCACGGAAGTCCGGTGGGTTCCTGTGACCCTGTGGGTTTGGGTCACCGGGCGTCCGGGGGGGGGGCGGGGGCAGTGCTGAAATAAGCAGCAGACACAGTGGCCAGGGACAGCTGTGGCCTCCGTGTCTGTCCGCGGCAGCCCCTCGCCCCCGCCCGAAATTCCAGAGGTCTGGCTTTCCTGAGGGTTCCAGGGCTGGGAGGGCAGCTCCTGCTGGGGCGCTTTCTGAAAGCCGCTAGTGGTTGCAAATAGAAGCGGGGGGGGGGGCTGCGCAGGTGGCCCGCCTGGCCAAAGCTAGCTGCTCACACACGCCCCAGGGGCCCGGCAGGGACGGGCTAGCTGGCGGCACCAGCAGGAATGCAAGCATCTGGGCGCGGACCCCGCCTTGCTTGGGGGACAGGGTCAGCGCCCTTTAAAGGCACACGGAACAGGGCCCCAGTGCGGGGAGGCACCTGGGCTCCCCCGTCCCCAGAAAAGCCATCCTGGCCGACGCCCCAGCCACGCCAGGCCCTCCCCAGCTGCCTGCGCCCCCACTGGCCTCGACCTCAGCCTCAGGGACTGTGGCACCGTCGGAATTAGGAACGGCCCGGACCCACCCTTGAGGACAGTCACTCAGCCCAGCTGCCCCAGAGCGGGACGGTGGGCCCAGAGAGGGGCACCCCGCACGCCCTGGGCGTGGGTCTCTTCTGGGCCATCTGCGGAAAGGAGATCTGTGCATCTAAGACCTCGGGGCCTCGCCCCTGCCTCTCAGCTGTTGCTGACCGCCGTGTTTGTGCAGTTGCTGGGAGGTGCCAGCTGTAAATAGGGCAGGGTCAGCTGGGGCCGGCTGGGTGGGCCGCCAAGGACCGGCTGCTGTAAACAGTGACTGCTCCGGGTGGTGCCGGTTACGGGGGAAACGGCCCTGAATAAACCGTGGCAGCTGCCGCTCAAAGTGCCGACGCGCCTGCCGATGACCCAGGGCCAGGTGCCAGCCTCTGCCTCCGGGGCTGTGTGTGCAGCACCGGCCCACGGGCCGCCCAGACCCTGGTTTTCAGTGTGACTCCAAACACGGCACACGTGTGTTTTTTCTGGAGCATTGCACGCTCCGGGGAGCAGCCTCAGTGTCCTTTGAAAAGGGGCCGGTGCTGAATTTTACAGAGTGTGAATTCCAGCAGATGTGGATGTTTCTTAGCGGGAGGGTGACAGGCGGGGGAAGTGGGAAGCATTTGGACAGAGCGTGAAAAGTGCAAAAGGGATTTCTCCAAAGCCCGGTGCTCAGGTCGGGTGAGCAAACCGTGACGGTGGGTGTGCAAAGGGGCAAAACCCCCGGAAATGTCCTCCCTGCAACGGGCCGAGCCACCCTCCTGACTCAGCACGCTGGGGATCCCACGTGTGGCCCAGGAAGTCTGTGGGTATCCCTGACAATAGATACGGGGGGATGCTTGGGACCTGTAAGGTGGGAATAACCAGGCTATGGGGCAGGAGACCCCAGCATGGGTGGGTGGGCCCCAGCCCCTCAGGAGCCCACAGGCCACGTAACTTCACCCCCTGTTGGTGCCCGTCTGACACACCCACCATGCTGTGAAACAGGCCTGAGTCGACCTTTAATGTTTTGCAAACGAGGGAGAGTGGTGTGACAGTGTCTTGTGTGGTGGAAAGGGACGGGAGTTGGGGGGACCCTGGCCACGGCCCTCGGGGCTCAGCCACCTCCCTGGAAGCTCCCAAGCAGGCCAGACTTTATGGCTTTTCCTACAAAGGCAGATGGCAAAGCCTCAGGAGCACAGAGCTGTCTGGGCTCAGTCAGGGTGAAACGGGGTGTGTGAGGTGCCCGAGGCTTTCATAACAAATGACCCTAAACTGAGGGCTTAAAACCATGGGAATTCAACCTCCCCCAGCTCAGACCAGCAGTCTGAGATCCAGGCAGGGCAGGGCTGCTGAGATCCAGGCGGGCCAGGGCTGCTGAGATCCAGGAGGGGCAGGGATGCTGAGATCCAGGCAGGGCAGGGCCGTGCTCCCTCCTGAGGCTCCAGGGGAGGGTTCTTCCTGCCTCTTCCAGCTTCTGGGGCTCCACCCTGGGCTGGTGGCCACATCCCTCCCATCTCTTCCTCCATCCTCACGTGGCTTCTCCTCTGTGTCCGGTGTCTCCTCTTCTGTCTCTTACAAGGACACCTGTCATTGGATTTAGGGCCATCCTGATCCAGGATGAGCTGATGTCCTTCATCACATCATCTGCAGAGACGTCACCACGCAAGGTTTCGTTCAGGGATTAGGACGTGTACATTTGGGGCCGCTACTCAGCCTGCCGCACCTACCTTCTTGTCCTGGTGCCTCCGGCTCTGTGTCTTAGGATTCCCGGAAAAAATCAACTCCGCCAGGTGTAAGCCCTCAGGACAGCAAGCTGCTCCCATGAAGGGAGGGGAACTTGGTCCCTCAGGGTTGCTGTAACAGAATTCGGTAGGCTGGGCGGCTTGTAAACAACCGGCAGTTACTTCTCATGGTTCTGGAGGCTGCAGTCCAAGGTCGAGGCACCTGCAGATTCGTGTTCGTGGACGGCTTCCTGGTTCATGGACCGCGGGCTGTGTTCTCGCTGGTGGGAGAAGCAGGGGCCTCTCTGGGGTCTCCCTTATGAGGACACGAATCCCATATGGGGGCTTCACCTTCATGGCCTGAGGACCCCCAAAGGGCCAGCCTCCATAACAAACAGTGCATCACCCCTGTTCTTCACCGTCCTTCACCATAAACCCAGAGTCCAAGCGCTCACGCTGCCTCCCCGAGGACCCAAGACCAGCTCGTGGTGTTTCCGCTCCAGATGCGCTTCCCCCGCCTTGGGGAAGAGCTCACACGGCTCCGCTCTTCGTGTCGGACGGCGTGGAAACCGTGCAATTCGATACAACGGTGCACCCCGGTCGGCTGTGTGCACAAAAGCCCGCCCGGCTCCACAGCACCAACAAACCCTTATTTCTCCCCCAGCGCTCGTAAACGTCCTGTTATGACCTCCCCGAGCCAGTAAACGTTTGCAGCTTCCCGCACCCAGGAGGTGCTGGAAACACGCTATTAGTTTATCAGTTCGTAAAAGCGTGTTTAAGGGGGCGGCGTGTGGGGCTGCGGATGGCCCCCCAGCTCCTGGGCCGTGAGCTGCTTCCAGAAAGACGTGGGCTCTGGGTGCAGGCTGTTGAGCTGCCTGGATAGGGGTCTCCGTGCCGACGGAGGAGGGCGTGGGATGAGGTCTCGTGGTCCAAGCAGCCTCACGGGCGCATCCCCTTGGGTCTTGCAGCCCGTCAGCACGGACGGTGCATTGAACCGAGGCAGGATTGCCACACGGGTGGCGGGAGGAAGGCCAGAGATGTGGCAGGTGCACATGGACCACCCAGGATGGGTTTTCTCTGTCCCAAAGCGGCCGGGGGCCAGGGGAGGTCCGTGGGGCTCTCTCAGCTTCAGGACGTGGAACCTGGTGATTCCCGCAAATACGGCCATTCCCTGTTTCAGACTTGCAACCACTTCAAATTCGGCTTTTGGCCCTCCCCTTCGTGACCACGGATGGGTCTCCTCTCTGAACTATGGGTTTAGTGATAAAGTGAATTGTCCCCCAAAATTCTACGGTCCGCTTCAAGAAGCTGAGTGAAAGAGGGCATGAACATGGAAGTAGCACCAAGCAGCCCGGGCTCCGTCCAGGTACAGCTGGCCCTGCTCAAGCCCACGGGGCCCGAGGGGCAGCATCCTGGTTCTGTTGCCTTGTCCACGTCCGTGGCCCCTTTGCCTTCCTCCGTCTGCTCCAGGATTTGAGGTCAGGAGCATGAAGTCCCCATTGGTCTGCTGTACTGAGTGCACCTCTTTCCTGACTTCCTGGGGGGCACTGTCCCTTCAGTTTACACCTGAGCATGGCATTTACCTGTACGTCATGCACACCTGTGTGATAAATCCGAGCCGCTACCAAGCGAGGAAATGGTACTTTCCAGGCTTCGGAGTACCCTCGCCTCGTGGAGCCCCCCGGCAAGGTGGTCCCAGCATCACCCTGCCTTGTCCCTCCGTAAGCCTGATGTGTTAACGCATCTTTTTAGTCTTCCTTACTGCAGAATGCGGCTGCACATCCCGCTGAGTGTTGCTCACGTTGGAGATTAACCGAATTATGGGACTTGCCATCCTTCATGTTGGAAAAATCGATCGGGGCTTTTTAATCTATGACCTGTGATGTGGCGCCCTTCTTACACGAACTGTCATTTTTATTCTAGAAGCCTCTGGTAAAGGGGTCCTGGGATGACATGGTGTCCCGTGGCCCCAGGTGCTTACGGGATCTTTTACGAACCACCGTGTTTCCATAATCACTGCTGTGTTGTCCCGGTGTTTGACAAAAGATGGATAGTTCACGAACGGCAAGGCTCACCTGCATGGTTTCCTGTGGCTTCTGAAACAAAGGACCAAAAATGGGGTCTTACAATAAGAGACGTGGATTCCCTCATAATGCTGAGGAGTCAGGACTGTGGGGTCCCTGTGTGCGCGAGCAGCTTTGCCACCCAATGACACCAGTCACAGAGGACAGGGTCCCACCCCGGTGACTTCATCTTACACATTACCTCTGGGAAGACCCTGTTTCCAAATAAAGCCATGCTCCCAGGTGCTGGGGTCTTTCTTTTCCTACGACAAATGGATGACGATGGAGCCCGAGGCTGTGCGTGCAGGGGTCCCTGGCATGGTTTTGAGGGCGGTTCATGGGTTACACGGGTCTCTCCTTCATTCCAGGCTGTGGTGTAATGTATGCTGTTTGACTTCTCAAGAGGATTGTCCCGAGTTTACTATGTGTTCGTTTGGTTGGTTGGTTGGCTGGAGGATTTTTATTGTACTTGTTTTGAAGTGCAACAAGATAGTTACAATAAATAAAAAATTGCCCTCCAGGATGACTTAACTTTCTCAGGGGTTGGTCATAATTGCTTTGAGGTTTCCCCGCCCTCGCGGTGTAATTAATGGATGCTGGAAGAGAAACGTCCGGAGTCGTGAATTGACACATTGTTTCCCCCGCTATGTTTCTAGCTGCAGCAGAACGACTCTCGTTCGAGTGTATACTTATTTCTGTGCAATGTTTTACAAGCATTCTGCCAGTTTTTTGCTCTTGCTTACTTTTTCTTTTTTTTTGAGTTTATTACAGGTAAGAATAAAAATCTCTACCCAGGGGTCCTTATCTCACTATAAATTGTTCAGCAATTTTAGGGATGGACTTTTAAAAAGCATTTAATGAAAAGAAATGATATTTCTCTTATTGCACTAAAAAAAAATCCAAATGTTAGAAAACATGCCGCCTACTCTGTTCATGGAGCCTGGGCAGCCGTTACAGAACACCGTTAACACGAAGCCCGAAGCCCGAAGCCCATGGCCGTTACCCTTGACCTGGGGAGCTGCAGGTCTTTCATTAAGATTAGATATGGATGAAAGAAGTCACCAATTTTCTCTAATTATGTTGTGACTCAGAATCTGAACACCCCAGGTAGCGTGGACTCACGCAGATCTGAGACCAAATACCTCGATTAGGTGTTAGGCAAAGCATTCGGCTGAAACTAATTATAAAATGAAGTGAGTGATGTGCCCGGTCCTTCCATGGGGCTGGTTAACTACTGCTTGCTGTCTATCCTCTGCTGAATTGTGGTAAAATGCACATAACATAAAATTTTCGGCTCTAATTATTTTTAAGGGCACAGCTCAGTGGCGTTAAGCACATTCACACTGTTGTGTAAACATCTCCACTATCATCTCCAGAACTTGCCGTCTCTCCAAACTCCCCATCCCCTGGACCCTGGCCCCACCATCTAGTCTCTGTCTCTGTGGAAGGAACTCCTCTGGGGATCCCGTGTACGTGGAATCACACAGGATTTGTCCTTCTGTGTCTGGCTCATGTCCTCAAGCTCCATCCACGTCATAGCAGGTGCAGAACGTCCTTCCTTTTCAAGGCTGCGTCATATTCCACTGTGTGCGTGGACCACGTTCTGTTTATCCATCCATCCATCCATCCGTCCATCCATCCATGGACACTCGGGTTGTTTTTACCTCTTACTGAATATCAAATATCACGTCTATGAACATGGGTGTGGAAGCGTCTCTTCCATTTCCTGCTTTCGATGATCTTGGTTGGAATTCCAGACCAGAATTGGTGCATTATACGCCAAGTCAATGTTTCATTTTTCCCTCCTGCTGTTTTCCGTGCCGCTGATCCACATCACGTTCCCACCAGCCATCTCTACACGTCCTCGCCAACACTTGGTTTCTGGGAGCGTCCGTCCTAACGGGTGTGAGGTGGTATCTCATGGTCTCCTGACCTCCGATGCTTGCTTCTCTCATGGGCTTTCCTTCACCAACCGCATCCTCCAGCAATGAAGGCCACTATCCTCAAACACGGCTCTACGTCACCTGCGTCCAGCTCTGTGCGTCTCCAACACGTCACTGCGTGGACGTGTGGTTATATCGTTTCTCACAGTGCAGGAATTTGGGAGAAATGGGGTGGGAGAAGGGGAGCGTGGGCATTGCCAAGTGTGAGTGGCCCCCAGATAGTGTTTCACGGGCAGGTGGAAGTCTGCACGAGCCCACAAATACCCAAGGGCCCAGGCGACTTCTCGGTGGGGCAGTTGCTGGGAGAGCCCCACATTGTCAATCTGGGATGAAGGTGTCCCCCGAATTCGGAGCGCTGTGTCTGCGCTGACCCCCAGGACGAGTGCGTACGGTGACCTCGGAGTAAACCCTGCTTCCTGGGCACCTTCCCAGACGTCCATCCGGGAGCTGGCCCGGTGGCTGGTTTGGGGAAGAAAGCTGTGAATCCCACCACAGCTGAGTTCAAATGCACTTCCTCCTGCATCTGAGCCTCTCACGGCCGGTCAGGGAGGCCGACACAGGAGGAGACCCAAGAAGGGCCTGGAGCACCCAACCCCAGATGGCGGGGGCTCCCCATGGTCACCACAGCTGCAGGGCCCTCCAGGGACACCAGACGCCCTGACGGCCCACAGGCCCGGACACGCAGCCGGCCCGCCCTGAAGGGAGCTCGGCAAACATGTTAAATTCTGCTAATGGCCACGTTCCTGACAGCCGGAGCCCGTGGTCTTTCTTTAGTGGCCTGGGAGGTCCGGGCCGACGGGGAGATCTCGCTTCTGGGCAAATATTGCCATCACTCCGCTGCTTAGCCTGCCTCCCACATCACAGGGCTGTCTTTAAGAAAACAGCCTGCTTCCGCGGGGTCACGGCGACCTCCGTCCGCATCTGCCCACATCCACAGGCACTAATCCCGCCCCACCGGCCACCTCCACATCCAGGATGCTTCGGGCTTTCCAAAAGATGTGTGTCTGCGGCTGCCGGATGGGGGCCCTGCTGGCAGAGTCGAAATGCACGGCCGCGCCCCTCACCTGGGACTCACCTGTGTGGACGTCAGGAGGTTGTAGAGGTGGGGTGGGGCTGGGGTCCTCCATGGCTTCAGCACCTGCCGCGTGTGAAGCAGAATAATGGGGTCACTGTGTGAGGCGAGGGTCCCCCAGGCTGGCCCGTCGCAGTGACCCAGGTGGAAATTCCCTTCCCCGGCAGAGGGGCAGGTGTCCTTTCTTCCTTCCCGTAGAGGCTCTGAAGGGCCCAGCTATGCCCACATGTGTCCCCGAAACAGGGTCCTGCATGGTGGGGGCGGTCGCACTGATGTCCTCCCGACAAAGACGGGAGGAAGCCTTCTCTTGGTTTTTAAAAAAATAACGAGGCGCTCCCCTCTGATTGCAAAAGCAACCTGGACAGGCTCCTCGTAGAAAATTCTGGGAAACAATTAAGGAAAAAAAAATCAAGTCACTCTTGAAACACGTAAAGGTGAAAATAACCCCATCGCCTAGACAGACAGGGTCTCGGATATGCCTTCTGGTGTGTTTCCTTCTGCGCAGTTGTAGACCATCGGTATTGATCATTCCCTCTGGGCACCAATCTCACACACACACACACACACACACACACACACACACACACACACACACCCGTTTCGTAGGTGGGGCTCTCCCCGCATTTACAGGGAATGCTTTTATATCTGGAATTTTTCCACTCAAATTGTATGATGAGCATTCTCCTTGCCACTAAAAATCTTTGCCGACAGTTTGCAAAGTGAGTTTTCATGCTGTGGCTCTTCGGTGGTTGATTCAACTGTTTCCTTAAGCGGGACATTTTGCTTGTTCCCAAATTAAACACGATAAATTACTCTGTGAGGGAAGTGCCCACGCACGGGTCTCTGGACACAGCTCTGATTTATGACGTTGGGAGCGATTCCTGGAGGGAAGGGACTGGATGAAGGTTTTCAAGTCTTTGATCCCCAATGCCAAATTGCTTTCCCAGAGGCTCCACCACCTGATTCCCCGTAGCCATGAAAGAGCCGTCCTTCCTCCCGCTGTGTTATCGGTTTCCCTGATGCCTGCCAACTTGAAAACAGGATCTGTATGGGATTCCTGGGGCGGCTGTAACAAAGGACCACAGACTGGGAGGCTTAACAACAGAGATTCATCCTCTCCGGCTGGAGACCAGCAGTCTGAGATCCAGACGGGGCAGGACCACTGAGATCCAGACGGGGCAGGGCCGCTGACATCCAGGCGGGGCAGGGCCGCTGAGATCCAGACGGGGCAAGAACATGCTCCCTCCTGAAGCTCCAGGGGAGGTTCCTTCCTGCCTCTTCCAGCTTCTGGGGCTCCAGGCGTCCTGGGCTGGTGGTCGCCTCCCCACCATCTCTTCACGTGGCTTCTCCTCTGTGTCCGTGTCTCCTCTTCTGTCTCTTGTAAGGACACCTGTCATTGGATTTAGGGCCACCCTGATCCAGGATGAGCTCATCTGAAGCCGACTACATCTACAAAGACCCTATTTGCAGATAAGTTTCCATTCAGAGATTCCGGCAGTTATGACTTCAAGGTACCTTTTTGGGGGGGACATAATTCAGCCCACAATAGGGTTTCTTTATTGCTCTGTTTTGCTTTTTTTCTTGTGACCACCAATGAGGTTACAATTTCCCCCATTTTTTAGTGAGTGGTATTTCTTTGTCTTGTGAAACATCGATAGGTCTTTTTCTAACACCTGATGCCCTTTACTTATTCATTGCTAAGAGTTTTGGTATAAGAATGTCCCCCGTTTATCATCTGCCTTGTGATTTTTCTTGACATGGGCGCATCTAAAACTTTTGCGTCTTCAGATTTAGCAAAGTGTATGTTCCTGTGCCTGGTGATAGGAAGGGCTCCCGCCCATCCCGGAGACGCACAAACACTCTGGTGTGCTTTCTCGGACTCCTCTGTGTGCTTTCGGCTTTGCACGGAAGCCCCGGATCCACGCGGAGTTCACAGAGGCATCTCTGACATGGTGATGATTTCGCCCCAAGTAACGAAGTCGGCAGGATGTGCGCTAACTTATGCTTCCCTCACCTGCTTGGTTCTGCCTTCTCAGCCCTGATGAAGAGTCGTTTATTGGGGGGCTTTGTGCCCCCTTTAATTTCTTGTTTCAAGTGTTGAGAGTGCACAAACTAGGACTTGGGGGGGGTCTTCTGTGGGGCAACCAAGTAGGACCGGGGAAGACATAGGCCCTTCCAGCAGCACCGAACTCTGGGTCAGGCTGGGGGTCCGAAGCCGGCGGCCTGCGGGGGCATCTCGGCTCTGCAAACTCCTGTGTCTCTCCTGCCTTCTCCCTCCTTTCTTGGTTCTTGGGACCCCCGGGGACCTCCCGTTCAGACCCCCAGGCCCTGCTGGGAACCCTGATAAACTCTCAGGGGTAAAGGCGTTAATGGCTGGCGCACGTCTAATGCGTTTTGCCACCCAGACAAGACTTGTGTTTTGACAACTGCCTCTCATCTCTTCCCCGCAGAAGAAAGCGCAGGCTTTCGGGCACCTGTGGGGAGCTGGGGGAGCAGTCTTTCTGGATGCGGTGGGCGGGGGGCCGTGTTTCTGGTGGCCCTGGAGCCACACCACGTAGGTGGCTGCCAGCTCCGACGTACAAGCGGCCGGCCCTGCAGGCTGACATGCTGGCGAAAGATTCATCCCGTGCGCGGCCTCAGAGACTGGGAAGGAAAACAGGGGCTGGAAGGGTCCTGGCCCTGGGACGGGGCCGGGAGAATCGCCACAGACAAAGCTTTTCTCCCTTGTGCTACGGTCTCATGGCCGCGCTGAATTCAGCTTTGTAAGCGCTTGTTGAGTGTCCGTCATGGAAGAGACAGAAACTCATAGACTAAGAAAATAATATGTAACTGCTGCTGGTGGGGAGTTCCTGAGGGAAACAACGTTGCAGAGTGTGGCGGGGGGGGGGGGGCCGGGGCGGGGGAGGAGAATAGAGATGTCGACTTGGGCCGGTTGTGGAAGTGTGCATGAAGGGGGAACCAGGAGGAACCAGCCCAGTGCAGGGAAAAGCAACACAGGCAGAGGGATCAGCATGTGCAAAGACTCTGAGCTGGGAAAGAGCTGGGTGCATCCTGGGAGTTGAAGGTCATCAGAGACCAGATCACAGGGAACTTGCAGGCCTGGGGAGGAGCTCAGATTTCATGAAAAGAACGGAGGGAAACAGACATTGGTGGTGCCCAGCAGTGTCCTGTCCTCCCTCTGACCTATGCAGGACAGGTGGACCCAGATCCCGGTGTCTGGCATCCAGACAGGCTTTGCGCTGGGCGGTGGGGTGGGAGAATGTGGCATTACCCCCCTCCTCGGAGGGAACGATCAGCCGACCCCAGCCCTCCTGCCCCTGCAGCCCCGAGGCTGCTTTCTGCCCCCACGGATGTGCTCGTTCCGGACGTTTCACACCGGATGGGATCACACACAATGTGACCGTGTGTGTCTGGCTTGTCTCGCCGAGCGTCACGACCTCGAGGTCCATCCACGAGGCAGGTGTGTGCTGTGCTCTGTTCCTTTCCGTGGCTGAGTACCATTCCCCGGCATGGACACACCTGCTTTGGGTGTCCACTCATCGTTTGATGGACATTTGGCTCTCATCAGCGGGCTCCTGGGTACACGTGTGTGTTGGCACACCCCGTTTCCAGGCATTTGGGGCTGTAATTGCCGGGTCCTATGGTGATTACCTGTTCAGTGTGTCTGGGAAGCAGCTTCCCTGCCCGTTGGCCTCACCTCTGTGTCCAGGTGTCTGTGGGGCTGTCCCCTGCGTGGGCCGTACGCCGCTCTGTTTGCAGCACTGTGGATACAACCACGTGCTGGGCTCTGTTTCTGGCCTCATCGCCCTGTCCCTGCGAGGTTCTCAGGCCCGGGCACATGGTCCCCTCGTGCTCAGCTGGTCAGGCCCCTGCAGGTGCCACCTTGCCCACTCCAGGGGTGCCCTACACCTGTTTTCCTGCAGAGGTTTCTCACTATTGGGCTGGACTGGGGTCGCTGGGCAACTTCCCGGGCACTTTCTGGGTGCTGTTGGGATGCCCAGAGGACAGCGGGCTTCCCCTCCCGAGCTCCCTCTGCCGTGACTCAGTCTACCTGCATGGCAGTCCTGGGGATGGAGACCAACATGGGCCCAGGGACGCTCACGATGACATTTTAATGAGTGGCCTGAGGAACTGGCCAGCATTTGGATGGCCGTGTCCCCGGCTGTGGCCGCCCTGGGAAGGAGCCCAAGGCAGCCCCGCCGTGGGGCTGGTGTGGACGGACACCTGAGACCCTGCATTCCCTGAGGGTCTGGGGACCAGTGGGAAGCTGGGGAGGGGAGGCTGCCGAGGACGGCTGGAGAACCGGGGACGTCTTGTGCATGAACCGGGGGGGCTGCACCCTCGCCCCAGGACAGTGCTCATGGTAGAGCCACGTGTTGGGAAAGAGGGAGACAGGACTGGGAGACCCAGGCCCCAGGGGTGCGGTAGGGGGTTGGGTGGGGGGAAGGGCTGCAGGCTCCAGAGGCTTTAGCCGGAGGGGAGACGGTCTCCATCCTCCCTCCCTCCCTCCCTCTGTGCTTGTGTCTCTCATGTGTCCATCCAGTATCGATCAGTCGGTTTCTGTATCTATGTGTACCTGTATGTATCAGCACTGTGTGGCTCTCTGTATCGTCATCTTTCACCCATACACACACGTATATACGCACACCTGTTGTATGTAAACACGTATGCGTACGTCCGTGGGCATCTGAACACATATGTGTTTTTTCCCCGAATCACCTGAACGTGGTCCGCACAGCTCAGAGCGCTCCAGTGTGCATCTCCTCGGAGTAGACCCGCTCCGTCTAACAAGATGCACCTTTCCCTGAACACGCGGCATGCAGACCACGTTCCAGTTTTGCATACTTCTCCCCAAATGTACGGCATGGCTGTTTTTCCTCCCCAAACCAGTGCACGTGGAGGTGGGGTGAGGCGTGGTGAGCTGGATAACATCCGTCCTCGCCGGAGCTCCGGGATGGGGTCAGCAGCCCGCACAGGGACGCCCTGCAGCCCGAGGGGCCCGTTGCCCGTGCAGCCACACGATGGCAGTGTCAGCCACGGAAATGCGCCTGTGCACTTGGGAAACCCATTCCCTGCACCTCTGGGGTTTTCGTTCCTGTTTTCTGCAGATGCCTTCCCCACCGCTGGTGTTTCTCGGGGCTGGAGTGTTGTTTTGCTTTCAAAGTTCATTGCACATCAGCCCCCACCTGCCTGCCCCCCCCCCCGGCCTCCTGTGGGACGTCCACTTGACGAGGTTGACCAAGTGAGTCGGAACTGACGTTAGAAAGCCCGCAGGCTTTTCCCAACAAAACCCCCATGTCGGCTGCAGCGCACAGGCTATGCGGTTAGTGGGCACCTTGTGGATCCGATGAGCACCGACGGGCAGACCGACGGCCACGTGTTGGCGTCCAGGATTCCCCATGCATCCCCCCCACTCCGCCCCAGCCAACAATCCTAGCAAAGGAAACCTGCAGACCCCAGGCTCCCCATCGTCAGGAACATGCCAGGCAAACATGCCGGGCGGTCTGCTCCGTCCTCGTGCCCCCACCCCTCGTGGATTCCGGCCGGCCGGACGTCCCCACGCACGCGGCCTTGCGGGGGTTCACGCATCCCTTTCTGGGACTTTCTGGCTCAGCGTCGCCCTGTAAACACCACTTGTGAGCAAGCTCCCCCAAAAACTGCCTTGTCAGCTTTCTGGTGTTTCCTCAAAAACTCTAAACAATTTTTTTTTTCAGAGATGGTTTAAGTGGCCGCAGGAGTCCAAGCAAAGCCTTGTAATCCTCCCCGTCGATCTGCCATTGGTGAGAGCCTAAGGCTACCTTGATGCCACCGCCTTGATCTCTCGGTGTTGGGATAGATCGCATTCTTCTAAGTTCCAAGGGGAATGGCATGGAAAGTTCCAGAAGTGCGATGTGTCTCTGCTGTTTTCATGCATGGTGAGGACGGCTGCTGCAGAACCGCGGTGTAGCTTCCAGACCCCGTAGACGGCTTCCTGACCCCGTAGATGGCTTCCTGACCCTATAGACAGCTTCCTGACCCCGTAGATGGCTTCCTGACCCAGTAGACGGCTTCCTGACCCAGTAGATGGCTTCCAGACCCCGTAGACGGCTTCTAGACCCCGTAGACGGCTTCCTGACCCCGTAGATGGCTTCTTGACCCAGTAGACGGCTTCCAGACCCCGTAGATGGCTTCCTGACCCAGTAGACGGCTTCCAGACCCCGTAGATGGCTTCCTGACCCAGTAGACGGCTTCCTGATCCTGTAGATGGCTTCCTGACCCAGTAGACGGCTCACAGACCCCGTAGATGGCTTCCTGACCCTGTAGACGGCTTCCTGATCCTGTAGACGGCTTCCTGACCCCATAGACGGCTTCCTGACCCTGTAGATGGTGGCTGTTTGCAGCTCCTGCTGGGTGGCTCTGGACTCCAGCTGTGTGCACAGACCACCCTTCGAACTGCCCGTAGGTCTGGGCGGGAGAGGTGCCTTCTGCTGCCACTTCCAGCGTTCACACTGCCCGTCGGGTGGGGGTCTTCAGAGAACCGGCCCCCGCATTCTATGTGCTCCTGGCCCGCAGGCTATCTGCCCTCCCAGCCTGCCTGCTGATGGTCGGGCAGCCCCTCTGATCTCCACGGCGCTGCAAAGATGTCAGGGGGCATCCCTGACCCGGGTCGGGATGAGATGTGGGTCCTGGTCATGCGGGCAGGGAGGACGCATGTGTCTTGGCCACGTGGACGGGGAGGGTGTGGATCCTGGACCCTTGGGCAGGGAGGAGGCGTGGAAGACTTGAAGCAATGTTGCGTGGCAGGTCTGCCCCAGTGACCGTGGCTGCCAAGGGTGGTGTTGAGATAATGCTGTTGGTGACAGAGGCGGATGTTGGCCCGGGAGTGGGGAGGACGGGGTATTATGGGAGCTTTGGTGCCTGACAGGTGGGCTTGGTGTGGCAGCGAGGCGCATGAAAACCGCAGGGATGGGGGTGACCTCTCTCTGCCGTTTGGACAGATCCTACAAAGCTGGGAGCACATGGTCACCCTGGTCCTCCTTCCTCTTTACCGCACTTAAAACATCCCACTGTTAAACTCCTGTCAATGGTGCTGCGCAAGGCGCCGTCACAGCGTGCCTTCTCCCGGGGACAGACGGCCAGACCCCAGAGGAAGGAAGACAGACAGGGACCAGCTCGGTGTCGTAGGTGCACTTTTAAGCATAAGATGTTCAACAACATGAGCGTCCATGGGTGGATGGATGGATAAATGGCATGTGGTCCATGCATAGAATGGAAAATGACGCAGCCTTGAAGAGGAGGGACGTTCTGCACCTGCTAGGACGTGGATGGAGCTTGAGGACATGAACCAGACACAGAAGGACAAATCTCGTGGGACTGCACGTACACGGGGCCCCTAGAGGAGTCCCATCCACAGAGACAGAGAGTAGATGGTGGGGCCAGGGACCCGGGGTTGGGGGACTGGGAGATAGTGTTTCATGGGGACAGAGCTTCAGATGGGGAAGATGGAAAGTTCTGGAGGCGGATGGTGGGGATGGCCGTACAACATTGTGAATGCGTCCAATGCTGCCAAGTTGTCCATGTGAAATGCTAAAAATGGTAATTTTTACATTAGGTATGTTTTACCACGATTTACAGGAATCTTTGAAAACTCAGATTTGCTCGTTTGCCGGTAGCCCTTGGCATTTGCCTTACAAGAGGCACCAAGGCAGCGTGCACTGTACCTTCGGGTGAGTTTGCCCACCTGCCCGGGTAACTCACCCCTGTCTGTTCTGGCCACTTCCCCAGAACTCCCATTCAGCCTGATGCAGGACACGGACGTGGGGACGATCGCCACGGCTCGAGATGCCCACTTCACCCTGCATGCATCTTGTCCCAGGCTCAGCAGGAGCGGCTCTCGGGGTTTCTCTGGGTGGGCCAATAACAGGCGGGTGGAGGGGATGGGGTGCAGGGGCTGCTGGGAGGAAGGGAACGTGCAGTGCGCCTGGTCATTTTAAAAGGACGACCTCCTTCTCTTACTTTCAGGGCACTCCGATCGCTCCAGCTTTCTGAATGTGCAAGGGGGGGCCAAGTCCAGCCCAGGCTTTCTTCTTTTGTGTAAGTTCAGTATTAAATCTATGTTTTTCCTTTTTGATTGTGATAAAATATACGTAACATGAAATTACGATTTTTAACCACTTTTAAGTGCACAGCTCAGTGGCACCGAGCACGTTCACACTGTTGTGCAAACATCCCCACCATCCATCTCCAGAACTTTCCATCTTCCCAAACTGAAGCTCTGTCCCCATCAAACACTAACTCCCTATCCCCATTCCCAGTCCCTGGCCCCACCATCTACTCTCTGTCTCCACAAATGTGACTCCTCCAGGGACTGCATGTATCTGGAATTAGGCAGGATTTGTCCTTTTATGTCTGGCTGATGTCACTGAGCACCATGTCCTCAAGGTCCATCCACATTTTGGCAGGTGCAGAACATCCTTCCTTTTCAAGGCTGAGTCATATTCCACTGTGTGCATGGACCACATGCTCTTTATCCATCTGTCCGTCCATCCATCCATCCATCCGTCTGTCCATTTATTCATCCATTCATCCGTCCATCCATCCATCCATCTGTCTGTCTATCTGTCCATCTGTCCGTCCATCCATCCATCCATCCATCCATCTGTCCATTTATTCATCCATTCATCCGTCCATCCATCCATCTATCTGTCCATCTGTCCATCCATCCGTCCATCCATCCATCCATCCGTCCATCTGTCCATCCGTCCATCCATCCATCCATCCGTCTGTCCATCCATCCATCCATCCATCTATCCGTCCGTCCATCCATCCATCCATTCGTCCATTCGTTCGTCCATCCATCTGTCTATCCGTCCATCCATCCATCCATCAATCCATCTGTCCGTCCATCTGTCCATCCAACCAACCACATCCATCCATCCACCCATCCACCCATTCATCCATCCATCCATCCACTTATCAATCCATCTATCTACCTATTCATCCATCTTTCCATCCACACATCCATCCATCCACACATCCAGCCATCCATCTGTCCGTCCATCTGTCCATCCACCCACCCACGGACACTTGGGTTGCTTCCACCCCTTGGCTACTGTGAACAATGTCACTGTGAAAATTTCTGTACATGTTTCTATGTGAACACGTTTTCAATTCTTCTGGGTCTACACCTGGAGTGGAATTGCTGGACCATAGGGTGTTCTGTGTTTTAATCCAGTGAAAGGCACTCCTCATTTTTCCTAGTGCTGCTGGTGTTGATGGCTCAGGCCTGTCATGGCACCGCAGGGTCTGGCTCCTGGGGAACAGCAGGTCCCCCCATCCCCTGGCTCTCATGAGATGCCCCCCTTTGTCATAATTTGTATTTTACATTTCAACCCCTTGAAAAGTAAAACTAAGTCAGGGAAGGAGAAGACCATTCCCTCTTGGCTTCTTTGTTTCCAAACCAGTTCTGAAATCAAATCCTGTTTGGCGGGATGGGAAGAAGTTTCAACCTGGTGATGGCGATGCCGGCATCACATCTGTGAAACCACCGCCCCTGCCATTATCACCTCCATCATTAACTACCATCACGGCCACTGTCCCCTCCACCGTCACCTCCAGCACCATCACCTGCACCTCGGCCACCATCACGGCCACTGTCCCCTCCATTGTCACCTCCAGCATCGTCACCTGCACTCTGGCCACCATCACGGCCACTGTCCCCTCCATTGTCACCTCCAGCACCATCACCTGCACCTCGGTCACCATCACAGCCACTGTCCCCTCCATTGTCACCTCCAGCATCGTCACCTGCACTCTGGCCACCATCACAGCCACTGTCCCCTCCATTGTCACCTCCAGCATCGTCACCTGCACTCTGGCCACCATCACAGCCACTGTCCTCCCCAGTGTCACCTCCAGCACCATCATCTGCACCTCAGTCACCATCACGGCCATTGTCCCCTCCAGTGTCACCTCCAGCACTGTCACCTGCACCTCGGCCACCATCACCACCACTGTCCCCTCCATTGTCACCTCCAGCACCATTGTCTGCACCTCAGTCACCATCACGGCCACTGTCCCCTCCATTGTCACCTCCAGCATCGTCACCTGCACTCTGCCCACCATCACCACCACTGTCCCCTCCACCGTCACCTCCAGCACCGTCACCTGCACCTCAGCCACCATCACGGCCATTGAGCCCTCCATTTTCCCCCTAGCATTGTCATCTCCATCTTGGCCACCGTCACGGCCATTGAGCCCTCCAGCATCACCTCCAGCACCGTCACCACACTGTGTTCACCCCTTCGCCCGTGTCCCCTCACCGGGGCCACACCAGCCCTGTCAGGGGCAGGCACACGTGTTAGGAGAAGGTTGGTTCACTCGCCGACTGCACGCTGGGAGCACTGCGTGAGAGGCCACGAAAGGTGGACTTACCTGGTTCTGTGCCTGTCTTCCCATCAGGAGGACAACCCTGTGGTCTGCTCAGGCTGGTCTGGCAAAGGCCGCGTTTGCTGCGTTATGTCCCGTGTCCTCACTTACCTTGGGAAACGTAAGCTCCTTTCTACGGGGTGTGTCCCCAGCTGTGCCCACGGGGGTTCATGGAGGTGCCTGTCCTAGCTCAGCTGGCTCCGGACCACTGTCTGTGTGCTGTCTCGTCCGCACCACCCCGCTGTGCCTCCCTGTCCCGGCGGGCGGGGGCCTCCTCTCTGCAGCCCTGGGGCATTCCTGGAAGCGCTGGGGGTCTCACTCCACACGGCCCTCCCTGTCCTGGGCTCCAGGCGCCCACGCGCCTTCCCTGGACCAACCTTCCACATGCTCCCTACCCAGCTTGCTCCCCAATGTCTGCAGCTGGCTGTCCCCGAGGGCCCTCACCCTCATGTGGCCCACGCTGTGCTCCTGGCTTCTTTGCACGCCCTGGTCCTAACCCCAGGCACTCGGAACCCCTGCTCATCCGGCGTTGTGAGCTCTTTCTCTGCCCAGATGACACCGACCCCAAGACATGTCGCCTTCCCCAGCTCGTCTCTCCGTTGCGTGCCCTTCCTGCACTCCCTCCCCCACCAGCCCTGTCCAGGGCACCAGCATCTCTGTCCTGACCTCCGCCTTAGCCACCAACAGCCCCGTGGACACTCTGCAACCGCTAGACCCCTGCCGCCCACTGTCTACCCAGCCCATTTTCTGTCTAGGGACCGGCCTGTTTTGGACGTTTCACGTCTGTGAGATCATCCGACCTTTCTGCTTCTTTACCTGGCTTGTCTCACCCACGGTATGTTCAGGGCGTGTCCACGTGGGAGCAGGTGTTAGAGCTTTGATCCTTCTCCCCTGCGTGCACGGGCCCCACCCCGCATGTCCGCTTCCAGGCTGGTCTATCCCCACCACAAACAGCCGTTAAGCAACATGAGCGGGGCCCATGTGCGTCTGTGCCGGCAGCCCAGGAGGAGACCCCACAGCCGTGGAACAGAGGACAAGCCCGCGTGGGAGCTCGGCCCACGGCACGGGGGTGATTCAGTTCAGCGACTAGAGAGGCCGCCAGCGAGCCACGTGCGTGCTCCTCCTTCTCCCGCTGACCCCGTGCTGGGTCTAGACCTGCGTGTCCAGGCTGGGGCTGCATCTCCCACAGCCTGTGTGGCCCGCTGGGGCCGAGCGTCAACACCCCAGCCCGGGCCCTCGAGCGGACGTGAAGCGTGCACCTTCTGTCCCGCATGCGTAGGACGTGCGAGGGGCCCTCACCCTGCTCCTGCCCCTTCCCCGTGGGGTTGGAGGTGAGCAGAGGGCTGGCCAGCCGTGTGTGCCGACAGCAGGGCCCCACGGAGGACCGGCCCGCTGCCGCCGGCTGGGGCCTCCCCCTCCGCTTGCTGTGTTTGCTTCTGCGCGTTGGTCCAGCTACGGAAACTCTCCCTTGTTCGCTGCGCCCGCCGAGCCTGCCCGGAGCAGCAGGATGAGAGTGGGCGCCTTTCAGAGGAAGACAGGTGTGGCCACTGGAATCGACGGTCTGCACCCCCGCGCGGGGACAGAGGCGGACACGGGCCCCTCGGGGCCCCCGCGGGCCCTGGCGCTCGGCAGAGCGCTGATCTGTCGCACAGGGAAGGACACAGGCGAATGCAGACGCCGGTGTCCTGCTTTCCCGGACGTTTTGGGTGCGAGGCCGCGCCCTTCGGGAGCCGGTGTGCGGATGATGCTTCGGGTCCCTGGCTTCTGGCTCAGCTAGAAGCAGATGGTCTGACCGGAGAGCGGAAGGAGCAGAGCCCCCCCCCCCCCCCGTGGTCTCCCGAGCCCCCGCCTGCCCTGACCCTCCTACCGCCAGGCTCAGCAGCGGGGAAACGGCTCCCTGCCCGGGCCCGGAGCGCTCCGAGTTGCCGATAAAGGTCAGGTTTGACCTCCTCGTGTTCCCGAGGAAGCCGGACAGAGGCGCTGAAGCTGAGCGGCCAGGATTCGGCATCTGGGCTTTCCTGGGCTGTTGCGTTTCTCCTTCCTTCCGTCCTTTGATGCCCCAGCTGCTTTTCCTTTGGTCTGGAAAGAATCGCGGGCGTTCGCCTTCTGAGCAAGCCCGGGCGAGCGGGAGACAGCGAAGACGAGTCTGGGAATCTTTGATGAAGGTTCTGAGCGTAGCCTGGAGGACGGAAGGAAGCGCTGTCTGGGACCGGAAGGCTTGTTTCTAGAGCACGGGTCAGGAGGTCGGGGTCCGAGCCGCGGGGCGTCAGATCGGGCTTATGTGATGTTCATTGCCTTGTGCACAGAGGCAGAGACCAGCATGGAACAACAGCGTTTCTGCGGATGATGGGTCCTTTTTTTTTTTTTTAAGGTATTAGAGACACATTTCTTGGGCAGAGCTGTTTCGTCCACTGGTTTAAGATCTTAGAGGGTGGAGGGCGTGAGTTACCAGAAGTCTGGCCGGACCCCTGAGTGGGGAACTAAGCCCCTATTGTGGGTGCTTCTCCTCTGGATCCTCGGGTGGTGGGCGCTGGGTGATGGGAACGAGGAGGGTCCTTATTATCGGGGTGATAAGACAGCTACGACCTGTAGGGCATTTCACACCATAAAAAGTGCTTTCAGAAGTCTTTTGTATTTTTAGGCTTTCAAAAAAGACGGTTCTTGTTCAATTAACTGCTCGCAACTTTTTGTTTATTGGGGTAGAACATGCATTATGTGAAATCATCATTCTAGGGTCAACAATCCAGGGGCATCTAGCACATTCATGATGTTACACGACCATCACCTGTATCTGGTTCCGGAACATTCTTATGCCCCCAAAGGAGACCCCGTCCCTATTACTGTCCTCCATTCCCTCCCCCAGACCCTGGCTCGCTGATTTCCTGTCTGTGGGTTTGCCTCTTCTGGGTGTTTTCTATCAATGGGATCGCACACGACGTGTCCTTGTGCGTCTGCGTCCTCACGAGCATCGTGTCCTCAAGGTCCCTCCACGGGGCAGCAGGTGTCTGTGCTCCGTTCCTGTTCACGGCCGAGTCATAGTCCATCCACGGATGGACCCCATTGCGTTTACCCATCCATCCTTGGGCATTTGGTGGATGTGAATACAGATGCCGTGAACACACGTGTGCATGCACTGGAGACCCTGTTTTCAGTTCTGTGGGGTACCCCCCTGGGGCAGCAGTGGCTGGATCCTATGGTAATTCTGTATTTAATCATCTGGCGCTCGCGATTTTCAGCAGGAATGTACAGCTATCCTACTTGCCTGGAAGGTTCCCTCGACGGCACGCAGATAGGTTTCAGGACTCATCAGACCCACAAAACGCCGCCCTTTACCTCTCTCATTGGCCTGTCTGTGGTCTCGAAATTGGGAGCCGCACAATTAGGGGGTAAACTGTACTTGGCACTCGGTTCGCTGGTTGAAGACGTGTTAGGTGCTGTACATAGTTTGCAAACAGCACCTTTCCCTGTGCGTGTTTCGTGGACGTCTGCCTGTGGGACGCGGGGCAGGGACTGCTCACGTGAGGCCATTCTCCCGCGCACTTGGGGGTGAAGACGCTCGTTCTTTGTAGGGCGGTGTCCTCAGACCTCAGCGCAGAGGTGCATGTGTGTTGGTTCCCACGGAATGTGGGTTGAGAGCTGCAACACGGGGACATGGCCCAAGGACCAACGTCTCCCTGTTGGTCTTCACGGGTCTGCCCGGATTTCTTTATGGACGACAGTGGCCAAGGCCCCATAGCTCATCAGACCTGCAGAACCCCGGACATCCTTAACTGTTACTAAGAACCCCCGGGAGCTCCTGGTTTGTAAGTGTGGTAGCTGTGTACCTTGACCCCATTAGACCGAATCCCCAAATTACCATTTTACCACCGAAACGGAGAGACAGAAAACATTCAAAAACATGTATCAGTGTACTTAACTACAACAAGAATAAACCCATCCCGTGTTAAATCAGCAACGTGTTTCTTAGCCCAAAGTAACCGCGCTTTTCAAGATGAAAAATTTAGTGAGAAAACCGGCATTGTTCTTGCTTTCCTGCAGGCGTCGTTCTGCGCGAAGGAAGAAAGTCGCGCGCTCTGTCCGCTTCTACGTTCTACCTGTTGCGACCTGTGGTTTTTGTTGAAGGTCTGAAGAAATCCAGTCTTGCCCGGGTACGGAGGGAAAAGAGGCAGAAGTATTTCCATAGCTTTTTTGCATGTTACACAATTCTCTGAGGCTGCTCCTAAACTTCACAAGGGGGAGTTGCTTAAAGGGGAGCAACAGTGTGGACTCTGAAATCCTATTTAGGTTAACATCCGTTGGGCTGCCTTGCGGGGCGAGAGTTTGCGCGAGCACAGAGCCCATGTGATGGGGTGAGTGCTGTCCCCCCCGTATTCACATCCACTGGGAACCTGTGAGTGGGGCCGTATTCGGAAATAGGGTCTTTGCAAATATCAGTGAAGGATCTGAGATGAGCTCATCCTGGATCACGGTGGCCCTAAATCCAACGACAGGTGTCCTTGTAAGAGACAGAAGAGGAGACACGGACACAGAGGAGAAGCCACGTGAGGATGGGGGAAGAGATGGGAGGGATGTGGCCACAAGCCCAGGGACGCCTGGAGCCCCAGAAGCTGGAAGAGGCGGGAAGAACCCTCCCCTGGAGCCTCGGGAGGGAGTGAGGCCCTGGGACACCTAGATTTCAAACCTCTCCGGTCCTTTGTGACCATCGGCTGCTCCCTGGTGGACAGCCCTAATTCTTCTGATAGAAAACAAGCATACGGGGCAAGAAGGTTCACATTCCTGCCCACCTGGTGCCCGCGAGCACGCCGGAGCCCCAGGAACCGACCCGGCCTGGGCTCTGTCCACCAAGAGCCCTTCCTGGTTGGAGGTGGTGTCCGTGTGCCCCCGACCCTCGCTCCTCGTGGGAACGGCTCTTTCCCTGAGCCTCTTAATTCATAGACACAGACCCCGCAGTGCTCCGTGCGCGGGCGCCTCTGAGCCGGCCCCTCCAGATCTGTGTGCAAATGAGCATTACCTGCGGTGTTTCGCGAGCGGCCCTTTGATGTGGGGTCTGACACTCTGAGACGGTAAGGAAGAAAATAACTTTAAAAATTTTAAGAAACCTTAATTGAAGTTAACATAAAAGAAGATACAGGGTGTTAATTGGTCTGTCTGAGGCATCATGGGGGCCCTGGAGACCGTGTCCCTTACCCCCTGCCAAAGTGTCAAGACTCACATCTTTAATTCAACACGCTTTGTATTAATTACCTCTGGATAAGGTAAGCTTTGATTGGGAGCCCTTTATTATGAAATTACTGTGCATCGCCTGCCTTAAGATAAATAAATTAGGGCTGAATTAGGGAGAAAAACTCTCTGTCCGACTGTGAACGGGAAAGAACGTCTGTGTGTTGAATGCCTGATGAAGAGGCAGTTTTCCTCGGGCATCCTTGATGGGGGAGGGACGCCTCCAGATGCCCTCCCCCACCATGGCATTCGCCTGCGGCTGTTTGCTGGATGGCCAGGCTTTGCATCCTGCCTTAGGTGGGCAGAGAATGCTGGCTGCTTGGAGAGGCCCCCCCTGCAGCTGTCTGCTCCGCAGAGGCCCATCCAGGCCTAGAACTCAGGCTGCGGGTGGGCGGTGGTCTGGAACATCGGGGGCGGTGTCATGAGGGAAGGGACAGGTGGGGTGGGGTCTAGGTCTGGTGAGCCCCCCGGTGAGAGACCAAATTCACGGGCAGAACGGGCTCAAAGCTACGAGAGGGAAGCGAACGGCAGGCTGGGGCGTCCTAAGAGGCTGGAGACGTGGGTCAGAAACCAGACTGTGGCTTCCCTGGGAGGGGGATGTAGGGATCAGGAAAACACAGGTGTCAGCCGTCAGCTACACCCAGGAAAGGAGCGTCTGCACGTGCCCTGCCTTCTGCAACAGGGCCCCCCACGCGGGGGTCTTAAAGCAATGGAAGTTTATTCTCTCCCACTTTTGGAGGTCAGACCTCTGAAATCCAGTGGCTGGTTGGCATCTGGAGGAAGAGAAATCAGAGACACAGAGGAGAAGCCACGTGAGGATGGAGGCAGAGGTGGGGGGACGCGGCCTCCAGCCCAGGGACGCCTGGAGCCCCAGAAGCTGGACAAGGCAGGAAGGACCCTCTCCTGGGGTCTCCATAAGGAGCATGGTCTTGCCCCGCCTGGATCTCAGTGGTCCTGCCCCGCCTGGATCTCAGTGGTCCTGCCCCACCTGGATCTCAGTGGTTCTGCCCCGCCTGGATTTCAGTGGTCCTGCCCTGCCTGGATCTCAGTGGTCCTGCCCCACCTGGATCTCAGTGGTCCTGCCCCACCTGGATTTCAGTGGTCCTGCCCCACCTGGATCTCAGTGGTTCTGCCCCACCTGGATCTCAGCAGCCCTGCCCTGCCTGGATCTCAGTGGTCCTGCCCCACCTGGATCTCAGTGGCCCTGCCCCGCCTGGATCTCAGTGGCCCTGCCCCTCCTGGATCTCAGCGGCCCTGCCCCGCCTGCATCTCAGCGGTCCTGCCCCGCCTGGATCTCAGCAAGCTGGGGGAGGATGGATTCCCCAAATCATGCTTTGGGGTCATTTGTTCCAGCAGCCCCAGGACACTCATACAAATAGTCCCTGTCCAAAAAGCATAAGCAGACCGTGTGGTGCAGATTCCTACATATTCCTACATTCCCACATACATTCCTAGACACACGCGACTAAGTACTCACGTGCTGCTTATCATTTTTCACAAATATGTACCTGAGAAGAAAATACAAGTTTACGGCTAAGCTCTCCTTTATGCCATAAACTTATTTCTGCAAAGTCTGGGGAATGAACGACATTTCCTCATTACAGTTCGGTGCGTCCGTGGAGCTGTGTTCCCACGGGACCAAATCCCCTGTGAGGCTTCTCACCCTGTATGTGCCTCCTCCCCGGAGCCTCCGACTCTCCCCGCAGCCTCGAAGTTGGCCTTTGAGGCTTTCTCGTGCAAACAGAGTTTTGCTGGAAGGTGACGTCTCACTAGCCCGCGCCAGTAACCCAAATCCTGACATTCTGATCCTGGTTTTACAAGCTTACTCACAAAGGCATTTTCCACGTGGATGGTGCTGAAGTGGGAATCCAGAGGCCGATTCAGCCCAGAACGTTGGGTACCCGCATTTCTCTACCAAAACCCCACATCGCAACAACAGAGCCGGTTGCAATGAACTGATGATTTAGGTTTGAATCTCAACAGTTTCTCGCTTTGCCGGGACCCGATGTGTGAATCCATTTACGTTATTACGTGACCTGGGGCGGGGAACGTGACTTTGCAGGGAACGTGAGGTTGCAGGGTTTTGCTGCTTGCCTGGGATTTAAGTGTTTCCGTGTTCCCGACGGGAACCGGAAGCATGAGGCGTGTGTGCTCACTTATGCGACGTAGACACAAGCAGCTGGCCAGGGCTGGCGTGGGACTGTCACGGTGTCACCCCAGACGCCCTGGCTTCAACCACACACAGTCGCTGTCTCGCTGTCCTGCGGGTTGGGAGTCTGCCATGCGGGCGTGGCCCTCATACCCAGAGGCCCCGGGGTCAGGACTGCAACACGGGAATTTCGGGGACACAGATCTGCCCACGGCAAAGACACGCGAGGCTCACGGCTTGTGTCAAGACGCGAGGCTTCAAACGAGAGCGGCAGCTCCTTGGGGGACAGCAGCAAAGGGACACACGGCCCGCATCTCAGCACAAGGCGACCGCACCCCTGCCCGGATGGCCGGCAGGAGGCCTGGCGTCAGACCTGGACGGACACGTCGTGGTGTTGGCGAGCCGGGGTGCTGGCGAGGACGTGAGCTGCAGCTACGGGCATTTGCAGTGGCTGTGCCGTCCGAAGGGAGGGTGGCCGGGGTGTCCCGCAGGGATCACGTGGCAGGTCACGTGCGTGCAGGCTTCCAAGAGCCCTCCTAGGTAGGCCTGCACAGGGCCCCCCGGACGCCGGTCCGTGCACCCCCTGAGCACACAGGACGGACCTGGTATCCGGGGCATGCCGGTGCCGGCGTGGGCCAGGTCGCACCGCTGTCCGGGCCGCGGGCGGGGGTCTGGAGGTGGGGACGGCAGGTGCCGGGCCTGTGTGCACGGCGTCAGTGGCCCCGGGTGGCCACCAGCATGAGGCCCATCAGCGCGTGTCCCCAGCGCAGGCCCCGTAATTACCGCTCATTAGTATTCGCCCGCGTGCGCCTGTCTGGTCTGGGCTCCGGGTGCGTCCGCGAGGCTGCGGCCCTTTGATATGGGAGACGCGGAGGTCAGCGTGCAGCCGCTAATGAGGCCTGGACGTCAGGGACGATTCCTGGGGCCGCGGCTGGCACACGCACGTGGCCCGCTCCCCCGAGGCAAAGGCGGACGTGCCCAGGACGCCCCGGGGCCGGCACGCACCGCGTGGGGCTCCAGACGCACACCTGGGGCTCCCTGCTCCTGGTCATACCACGGGGGGCCGCGCTGCAGGAGGGGTCCCGCGCCCGAGGCCTGGTGTGCGCGCCCCAGTCTCTGCACCTTTCTTTGAAGAAAGCCTCTGTCCGTGCGTTGGGGGGAGCCTGCTGACCACTTTGCTGCAGGAGGGCGGACGCCAAGGTGATTCTGCAAGTCTGGGGTCCAAGGCCAAGCAGGTTTCAGGTGGGCCTTCAGGGGAGCAGGACGTGAGGGCGGGGGAGGAACGAAGGGAAGGCAGGAGGGACGACAGAGATTTCCAGCTGACGACAGCAACGCAGCCCGCCCAACGCCGCCCCAGGTCTTTTCAGACGCGGCAGGCGCACGGCCATCCAGGGTGGGGAACGGTCTCTCCCCGCGCGGAGCCCCTTAATACAAAATGAGGTCGCTTTTCCAGTGCAGAGGATGACAAGTTCCCCCGAAACGTATTTCTCTTTCAAAAGACTCTCGGGGGAAAAACTCAAAGCATTCTTCAACGTGAAGCTCTCAGTCTTCTGCTGGATGTTTAACTTCCCGTAGCAGGTTGAGAGCCGGTGTTCACGTCGGGGGCACCCCCAGGCGTTCGCGGGGTGGCAGCAGGGTCCGCGCCCCCTTCCTCGGGATCACGGGTGGGAAGGAGGAGAGATCCAGAGTGGGGAACGTTTGAGGGAAGACCCAGAGGGTCTGCAGGCAATGGAAGGATGACGCAGCGTTAACATTTCCGATTTGGGAAATACCGTTTTTTCCAGCATTCTCCTCCATTGGGCGTGCGTGGGGAGCGCTTCTGAAATACGTAGAAAATTTGGGGAACTGGATGGAGAGGAAGTGTCGGGGCCCAAGGACCCGGGTGACCTCTTTGGGTTCATTAGTACAAAGTGTAGGGTCATTGATTTATCCAGCACAAATGACAACACCCCAGAAAGCTCGCCTACACAGTGACTCCCAGCCCCGGCCCCGCCTGGATGTCAGACCCCCAGCCTCCGGCCCCGCCTGGACGTCGGACCCCCAGCCTCCGGCCCCGCCTGGATGTCAGACCCCCAGCCTCCGGCCCTGCCTGGATGTCGGACCCCTGGCCTCCGGCCCCACCTGGATGTCGGACCCTCGGCCTCCGGCCCCGCCTGGATGTCAGATCCCCGGCCTCCGGCCCCGCCAGGATCTCGGACCCTCAGCCCCGGCCCTGCCTGGATCTCCGACCTCCAGCCTCCAGGACTGTGATAATAAATGTGTGTTAAAAAGCTGCCCCGTGTGAGCTATTCGTTATAGCGGCTCGAGCAGACTCACACACACATTTTGAAACACATGGAAAACTAGAGAATAGTAGAACGAAGTTCATATCCCTTCACCCATTTCCAAGAATTATCAACAATTCATGGATCCTTTTCGTGTCTCATCTGACCCAAAGCCCCGACACATACACGCTCTTTTCTGGGTTCTTGCTCTCATTCCCTTTACTTCTTTTTTCCCGCCTTGTCTTGTCCTTGGTTTCCCATTTGGGGGATTTTAAAAGAAGCCGAAGCATCAGATCATTTTGTCTGTCGATAGGTCAGTAGACATATGTGAAAGATGAGTGTTATTCTTATGTGGTATGGACGGATTGATCATTGTTTGCAACCCGGCAAGGAGCAGTTCTAACGGCAGAGACTTGGAGGGAAGGCAGGAGTCAGGGGAGAGGGGACCTGAGCTGATTCCACACCAGGGCTTTGCTTGACTAACGTGACCGTGTTAAATGCCCGGGTCCCCTTGCACGTTGCACCGGGGTCCTGCCCCCTCTCTCCACCCATCATCAGCCACCACATTCCTCCGGTCGCCTGCATGGGGTCTCTCATGGCCGGCTCTGCGAGGACCCATCCACCGTGTCATTCTTCGTTGGCCTCCGGACTGCGGGCTGTGGCCAGCCCGGGCTCCCGTGTCCACCCTTCGTGGCCCGAGGACACCTCGGAGGCTCGTGCTTTCAACCCATGGGTCACGACCCTCCGCTGGGTCGTGGAATCCATCTAGTGGGTTGAGAGCCGACAGGCACATGAGATGAAATAAACTAGATCAGAGAAGAGAGAGAACCTTGTCCACGTAGATGGGAGGCACTGATTTCCCAGACCGTGAGTGATTTGGGACGCAAAACACACATTCGTTCAGGCACAGGGGTCACAGGGCACCACACGGTGGGATTATGAATGCTGTCTCCTCACGACCACCATGCAGGTCCAGAGATGGAAGGTTTCTGGCAGCCGGGACGTCCCCGCCTGTGCCTTCTCGGGCCGCATCTCCTCCACGGACGTCCCCACTGCTCTGGTTTCTGTCCCATCACTGGTTTCATTATAGATGTTTGTCACGTGGGGGGACATACAAGCCACACGTTTATAAAGGAAGTACGTTGTGCTATCCAGTGAGATTTTATAACGAGGTAGCGTGATCCGCAGTGCACCCTGGGCTTCTATCAGTCACACTGTGTGCACCCTGGTCTTCTATCAGTCACACTGCGTGCACCCCCGTCTTGCGTCAGTCACACTGTGTGCACCCTGGTCTTCTATCAGTCACACTGCATGCACACTGGTCTTGCATCAGTCACACTGCGTGCACCCTGGTCTTGTATCAGTCACACTGTGTGCACCCCCGTCTTGTGTCAGTCACACTGTGTGCACCCTGGTCTTTTATCAGTCACACTGCGTGCACCCCCGTCTTGTGTCAGTCACACTGTGTGCACCCTGGTCTTTTATCAGTCACACTGCATGCACACTGGTCTTGCATCAGTCACACTGCGTGCACCCTGGTCTTGTATTTGTCACACTGTGTGCACCCTGGTCTTCTATCAGTCACACTGCGTGCACCCCCGTCTTGCGTCAGTCACACTGTGTGCACCCTGGTCTTCTATCAGTCACACTGCATGCACACTGGTCTTGCATCAGTCACACTGCGTGCACCCTGGTCTTGTATCAGTCACACTGTGTGCACCCCCGTCTTGTGTCAGTCACACTGTGTGCACCCTGGTCTTTTATCAGTCACACTGCGTGCACCCCCGTCTTGTGTCAGTCACACTGTGTGCACCCTGGTCTTTTATCAGTCACACTGCATGCACACTGGTCTTGCATCAGTCACACTGCGTGCACCCTGGTCTTGTATTTGTCACACTGTGTGCACCATGGTCTTGTATTAGTCACACTGCATGCACCATGGTCTTGTATCTGTTGCACTGCGTGCACCCTGGTGTATCAGTCACACTGGGTGCGCCCTGGTCTTGCGTCAGTCCCACTGTGTGCACCCTGGTTTTTACCTCCTACAGTGTTGCCAGAGATGGCAGAGTTTGAGGATAGTGGCGAGACGACCTCTTCCCACCTTGGCACCCAAGGGTGAGGGAGGAAGGGAGCAGCAGTCTGTGGGACCCCCAGACCCTCTGCTGCGAATCCAAACCCCGCCTCCCACACTGGGTACACTTAGTCCAGCCTGCAGGGACTTGGTAGGGGAGGAACTGGGCACTTTGGCAGAAACCCCACCTCACAGCAGTGTGTGCGAGCCACCCTCCTTAACCGGGAGACACCTGCCGTCCCGGAGCAGATATGCCGAGAGCAGGAAGTCTGATGGCCCGGCCTCGCGTGGTGCATCCACTGCCGACACCCACGTCCTGTGTGACAAGGACGCGGTTTAGGTCCTGCCGTGAAGATTCCGATTGCTCCAGGAGCTCCCATCGTAAGAAAGAGCCAGAAGCATAGAGAACGGTGATGGATGTCTTTTCTCCTTTGTACAGGTGAGCCTTTTCAAAGGGGGGGGTGGAGAGAAATTGGTAGCGCAGAGCTGTGGGGTAGTGGTGTTCAACCTGCCTGCTGGTGAGCCCACAGGGGTGTCCCAGGTGAGTGCCCAGGTGAGCCCGCAGATGTGCCAGCTGGTGTGTGCCCAGGTGAGCCTGCAGGTGAGCCCACAGGGGTGTCCCAGGGGTGTGCCCAGGTGAGCCTGCAGGTGAGCCCAGGTGTGTGCCCAGGTGAGCCTGCAGGTGAGCCCACAGGGGTGTCCCAGGTGTGTGCCCAGGTGAGCCTGCATGTGTGCCCAGGTGTGTGCCCAGGTGAGCCTGCATGTGTGTCACAAGTGTGTGCCCAGGTATGCCCACAGGTGAGCCCAGCACCGTCATGCGGTGCCCACCTAGGTGCCCAGGACGCGTGGACGCCCGTCCTCTCCCTCCTGCCTTTGCTTCTCCTGCAGCAGAGGACTCGTGGCCCCCACGCAGGCTGCCGACTAATGTGAACCCGTGTTGACAAATGCTCGTCAAGAAGCAAAGGCGAGAAGCAAAATCAATATGTTAGGTCCTGCGGTGCCCCCGCCGCCCCGCCGAGCGCTCCCCGATTAATTTACAGCGGCGCAGGAGTCAGCTCTCAGAACCATGCACGTTTTTAGAAAAAGTTTACAGCCGGCCTTGTGAGGCGTTGTGCCGTTTCATTTCCTTCCTTTCCTTTTTTTTAAGGAAAAAAAAAGAAAGAAAAAAACTACACACATCCCCTCCCAGTCTTCCTTATTCTGACACCGTTTTCCTTCAGAAGATCTCAAAGTACAAGCGGTACATGACATCCGCCGAGCTCCCCGGCGCACGCACTTTGCGTTTGATTTATGACATGAGTCCGTAGGTGCGGCTGACAGCTTTCAGATTGAAGCCCAGGCGAGCGGGCTTTCAAGAGGGGCGGGCGAGCCGGGCCCATCCATCGCGGGGCGTCCCGGGAGCCGAGCGCCGCCTTTGTAGCGCCCCGCAGCGTGGCGGCCCCCACGCTGGGCCCGGCCCCGCTCGCTGACAGGCAGCCCGCACTTCACCCTAATCACGAATAAAAGCCAGCTCCCTGTAGGTTACACATCTTCTGTGTTTTGACATTGACCTTAATACATAATTTAACCACAAAGCCTGAGCAGTGTGGAACAAGATAAGAAAAGACCACAGAACTGGCAAATAAAGTGATGTTCAATCAGGAATCATATTTGTTCCTGATGGCGGAGACGTGGGCATTAAGAACAAGGGCAGGAGCAGCGGGGAGGGGAGGAGGGCAGGGGCCGGGGGGCCGGGGGGCACCTGCCTCGCCGCCCAGCCGTGTTCCAGGACGGGGGGGCGCTGTCAGGTGAACGTCTGTCCTGCATCTGGGATGCCGGCCGGCAGTCAGTTACCCGCCGGTTCCCAAAGACTCGGATGGGTCTGCGGGCGAGGCGGTGCGCTCCTGCGTCCGTTTGTTTGCACAGAGACTCTGGCGCCCGGGGAGCGTGGGAAACAAATACGGACAGCCAAGGCGCTGGGTCTCGGCCCTCTCCCGGCAAGGGGGCAGCTGATGCCTGCAGGTGTTGGCTGTGAAGGTGGGGTGCTGGGGCAGGTGCATCCCCGGAGGAGGCGGCAACCGGGCGCCGGGTGGGTCTCCGTCAGCACCACGACCGGCTGGGTCTGATCTCCAAGCTGCTCCGCCCTGAACACTGAGTCCCGGCCGGGCACCGTGCTCTCTGTGGGGCTGGCGCTTCTACCGAGAGCTGGAAGCACACTTCCGTGGGAGGCACCTGGGTGCCGAGAGGTGGGGCGACAGAGGGGTGGGGCCCCCCATCTGCCTCCAGGCCGGGACACGCGGGGCTGGCTCGGCACCACACGTCGTGGGGCACAGACACTCTGGGCAGGGCAGCAGGACGCACAGAAAAGACCCGTTTCCCTCCTGGGAACCCAGCTTGCACATGGAGACACAAAGAGGTGCAAAGGACAACACACACCCACATACACGTGCACTCACAGACACGCTCACACACGTGCACTCACACACGCTTACACACGTGCACTCACACACGCTCACACATGTGCACACGCACATGCTTACACACGTGCACTCACACACACGCTCACACATGTGCACACGCACACGCTTACACACGTGCACTCACACACACGCTCACACACGTGCACTCACACACGCAACCCACCTGCACACAACACGCATCATCTCCGTGCACATGCATGCAATACACCAAACACGGACACACGTCCACCCGCACGTCCACAAGCAGGTACACAGCTCACACGTGCACACCCACACCCGCACACGGGCGCATACACATTTACACCAGCAAACTGACAGCCACGCGCCGCATACTCAGCTACCTCCACACACACCCCCCACGCACACACGTGCCGGTGCTCCTCACAGCCCCCACCACGTTCCCGCACGCCCCAGGATGCACACACACACACCCCCCCAGTGCCCTGCCCTGTCCCCTGCATGCCAGAGGTGGAGATGAGGGAGCAGGTGAGGACGCAGGCTGACCCAGGACCCCCCCTTCTGCCACGAAACCCCCTCCCGGGGAGGGGAAGAATTACGCCACCGGTTTGGCGGCTCGGACGTTTACCTTCCCAGTCCAGTACTGGTCTAGATGTGACCACTGATACACGAGGCTTGTGTCCAGCCCCAGCCCACAGCCCGCGGTGGCCGCAAAGGAGCCTCGGTCATTCACAGTTCAGGCTCCCGACGTGGGACCAGCTACTGTGAGATACGAGTATCCTGAGCTTCAAACAGCCCTCGGAAGTGCTGCTGATTGACGCTCGTTTGCACGCAGCCACGTGACACAGGCAAAGCACACATATGTCTCCAACAACAAATGATTATTCCTGCAAATGAAGCGATAAATATCTGCAGGGCGTTTTCCCTTTGGTCTTCCCTGCTGCAGCTTGGAATTTTAATTTTGGCATTTTTCGGTGGAAAAAGGTCCTTTCGCTATTAGGTTTTCATGCTTTACATTAGAGATGAGTGCGGGATTTTTATGATTTCTCGTTGTTTTTGTACAGCTGGTTTAGAATGGCCCATGAGGCAAAACCTACCATTAATTTTTGATGATGAGAATAAAAATATATAAAGTAAAAATTAAAACACAGAGGAAATCATAACATAAATACTTTGGTGCATTTTGGTGATGTTTTGCCTTGGTCTTTATTTTCTTAAATACGTGGTTACCCCTGACAACTTAGAAAGGGTTAGTGACTTTCCCAGAGTCACACAACTGCATTCCAACCCAGGTCGATGGTCCAGAGCCTCAGAGCGGTTCTGTTGCTGTAAACACCTCTGGAAAGGGAGCCATGGGATGCATGCCACGGGACACATGCCACGGGACACATGACACAGGACTCATGTAATGGGATGCATGCCACGGGACACATGCCATGAGACACATGCCATGGGATGCCTGCCATAGGACGCATGCCATGGGACACATGCCACAGGATGCATGCCATGGGATGCATGCCACGGGACACATGCCATGAGACACTCGCCACGGGATACATGCCATGGGACACATGTCACAGAACACATGCCATGGGACACATGCCACAGGATGCATGCCATGGGATGCATGCCACAGGACACATGGCACAGAACGCATGCCACAGGACACATGCTATGGGATGCATGCCATGGGACACATGCCACAGAACACATGCCATGGGACACATGCCACAAGATGCATGCCATGGGACACATGCACAGGACTCATGCCACGGGACACATGCCATGGGACACATGCCACAGGACACATGCCACAGGATGCATGCCATGGAACACAGGCCACAGGACACATGCCACAGTTGCCAACCTCCTGCTACCCACCAACTGCATTAGTGTGATTCTCATTATGCTTTTGTTGTTTTGTTATCAACCTAATCTATCATTTATCATCCATCATCTATCTATCTATGTATCATCTATCTATCTATCTATGTATCATCTATCTATCTATGTAGCTATCATCAATCTATCATCTATCATTCATCTATCATTGTCTTTTCATACATATAAGGACTATTTTTTAAAAGTTTTTAAAAGATTTTATTTTTAAGTAATCTCTACTCCCAACATGAGCCTCGAACTCACAACCCCGAGATCAAGAGTCTCACACTCCACTGACTGAGTCAGCCAGGCACCCCAAGGACTATTTTTATGTTTTTATTTTCCTGATTTTTCTATTTGTCTATTCTAACCATTTTCTATAGGACTTTTGGTCTTTTCCCTCCTTTTCTTTTTTAAAAAGTTATTATTATAGGGATATCAGTCATTTATCTGTGATACATCCTACTAAAAAAAATCTTTCTCAATTTGTCTTCTGCTTTTGACTTTGCTTATTTTTTCAGGGGAGAGGGTCAATTAGACCAAAAATATTTTACATTGTCTAATTCGTCACTCTTTTATTGCATCTAGATTTTCAGTCATAGTTAGAAAGGTTTTCCTTGCACACAGATGATGTAGGAATTCAACCATTTTTTTCTTCTATTACTTGTATCATTGCACTTTACAAAAAAATGTGGTCTGCGATCACTTTATTTGTGTATGGGGTCTGCAGTGGAGCTAATTTTATCTTTTCCCAGTTATTGGAGATGTCTATCTTTCCCTAGGGATTGGAGATGGCAGATTTCCACGTGTAGTTGGCAGTCTTTTACGCCCTTTCTATCCACTAGCACACTGTCGTCACGACGGCTTTTATCCGGGCTTTACCATTGGGTGGGACAACTGGTACAGCACAGACCCCGCTTCTCAACGTTTCCCTGCTGTTCTTGCTGTGAACGTCAGGTCGGCTTGCCCGACGCCGGAGAAACGCGCTTGTCGCTTCTGTTACTGAGGCCACGTCACGTTCATATGTTAACTCCGGGAGAGCTGACATGTATACTGCCGAAATGTCCTAACGAACAAGGGAGGTCTTTCTACTTGTTCCATTTTACTCTTGTTTGTTTTCGGAGTGTTTTATAGTCTCATTTCACATAGTTAATTCCTAAGTGTTTTGTCGTCTTTGTTGCTACGCCAAATGGCATTTTCTTGTGCAGTAAATGTTCTAACTGGTCATTATTTGCATCTACCAAGCCCGTTCATTTTTGCATGTTAATTGTATATCCTGCTACCTTGCTCAAAACTTTTCTTGTTTGAGTTAGCTCTATTGTTATTTCTCTAGGGTCTTTAAGGTTTTCTGTAAGGTTATCTGGGTGTCCTATCACATCATTTGAAAAATAAATACAGTTTTGCCTTTTATTTTTCAAGTCTGATAAATCTGATTGTTTTCTTTTGTCTTGATAACATTAGCTAATTCCTCCAGTATGAGGTTAAAGAGTAGTAGGGGCACCAGACATCCCTGCATGCAAATATATATGTATTTGTATATACATACACAGATACACATATGTATACATATCATTTTAATAAGTGTCCGTTTCTTGTTTTTCCACTGGTTTCAGGAATTTTGTCAAAGAGAACTCATTTGATTTTTCTCCATAGACCACTGCCATGTGATTTCTATTAATGTTTTTTTGTGATATTGAATCATCCTTTTACCCCCTGGAATGACCTCACTTGGTCATGTGTATTATTTTCTTAAATTAGTGTTGCCACTACTTTATTTCAGATTTTTTAAAAAAGATTTTTATTTATTTATTTGACAGAGAGAGAGCGAGAGAGCGAGCAAGAGCAGGAACACAAGCAGGCGGAGTGGGAGAGGGAGAAGCAGGCTTCCCGTGGAGCAGGGAGCCCAACGCGGGGCTTGATCCCAGACCCTGAGACCCTGAGATCATGACCTGAGCTGAAGGCAGATGCTTAATGACTGAGCCACCCAGGCGCCCCTTTATTTCAGATTTTTAATTACCATTCACAAGTGATTCGGGGATGAAAATTCACATTGATGGAAGTGACGGATGTTTGCTGTCAACACAGCCATATGATTTTATGTTATGACTGGCGTTTGTGTTGTATTTATTGTTTCTTTCTGTATTTGATGAGTTTTCCTTGTAGTGAGGAAGTGTAAAAGTTTCCTCTAACATTTGGGAAGGTATGTGTTCTTGTTCTAGGGTTTAGGGTCTTCATATTTAAGCTTTTTTGATTCTCCTACCCCACCCCACACCTGCATGAGTTTCCTGCGGCTGCGGGAACAAAATGTCACATTCTTTGTGGCCTGAGCAACACAAATTCATTATCCTACAGTTAAGGAAGTTAGAAGTCTAAGATGTGCCACCAGGCCTGCACTCCTTCTAGAGCCTCCAGAAAAGATTCTGTCTGGCTTTTTGCCTTTTCCAGCTTGGATAGTCTTCCTATATTCCTTAGCTTATGGCTCCTTCCTCTGTCCTCAAAGCCAGAAGCTTAGCTTCTTTCTCCTCTCTGCCTTCCTGCTTTTCTCTTGTAAGGACCCTTGGGATGACCCTGGGCCCACCTGGGTGATCCAGGATCATTTCTCATCTCAGGATCCTTAACTTAATCACACCTACAAAGTCCCTTTTGCCCTATAAGGTGATGCATTCACAAGTTTTGGGTTAACACATGGACATCTTTGGAGACCATTATTTTATCTACCACTTGGGGAGACCATTATTTTATCTACCACTTGGGGATTAAGACATGGACATTTTTGGGGACATTATTCTACCATGTGGAGATCAGGATATGGACATCTTTGGGGCCATTATTCTGTCCCCCACATGGAGATGAGGATGTAGACATGTTTTGGGGGGCATTATTCTGCTAACCACAATATCCTTTGATTTCCACCTGTTACTCACATAGTCGTCAACAACTTTATCCTACTTTCCATCTTCTTTCTCCTTTCTCCCCCCATTAAAAGAAAAAAAAAACAAACCTTTTCATTCATTCTTTCTGCTTTGCCAGAACTCATAACGTGTACATACTTTCCTTCTTCCACGTCTCTCCCCCTTATTTTAGACTTAATTCTACAATTGAATCTACCACATGAATTTGAAGCTTATGGTCTTCTTGACCTTCTAGAAGCACCAAAGGTCTGAGTCGTGTGTGGTTTATCTGTGCTCTTGGTTGATCTTGTGAGTTTTCTGGAGTAAGTTGGAGAGGTTCTAACTGAGGTGATGATGACTGCCACTATCCTGCAGTCTGAGACCCCACCTTGGTTCTACTTCACTGTTTTAACACAGGAGGGACAACCATAGTGGGGTCACTCCACGTAGGGTACACGAGAGAGTAGAAAGAGATGGAGAGATTTTCTGTACCCAGAGAGCCCATCAGCTATGATGGAGAAGTTTTAATGTTCACCTAATTAACTCATAGTCAGCAACTTGCCCTGAGCAAGCAGGACATTGTGTGTGTGTGTGTGTGTGTGTGTGTGCACGTGCATGCATGTACTTCCTGTCATAGTGTCCTCTCCTCATCATCGTGTTGCTCAGAGGCAACAAGAGCAGAATGTGGGTTGTTCCCTTCACAGAAAAAGTGTCCACATTTCTCTTCCTTTTGAGAACAAACAGTTGAAACTACTGGTGGGGAAGGGACAGGGCCACATGAGTAAAGACTCTCAGTCAAGAACCAAGAAGACCCACAAACCTGAGACTGACTTAGATGGACATGAATCTGGGAGGGAAGTTGGGGGTTTTCACACTTGATGGGAAGCCTGAAGAACTGGCCTCCGAGAATGGAACAGACCCCAAGGATGGAGGGGCAAGAAGAGCTTGCTGAGCCACCATGGGCCCTGGAGACATTGTGGCCACCATCTTGAATTTCTCAACTGGTCCCAATTGGCCTCATTCTCTCAAGATTCCAAGTGCTGGGCAGAGAGTCCCATTCCCTGGAGTGTGTGGATGCCAGGATGGCAGGAGGAAGAATGTCCCCACCCCATGGCGGGCTGAAGAGAGGTGGGGCTGGCTCCCACCAACACTTGCCAAATGGGAATGACCCCCAGTTAACAATTAGGGTCTCAATCTCAGCAGGACAAGTCTGCTCCAAAATTGTCATGTGCCCATTGAGGGGACATGGGGAATCAAGGTCAGAGAAAGCAGAATGTTCCGTTTGGTGGTGGAGGGGGACACTGCTGGAGCTCCAGGGAGGATTTTGAGCATGGCCAACAGGACAGCCTATGGGACAGGAATATGAGATTTGTGACAATAGGCCACCCCATGGGAGAGGAATTTGAGATTCGTGACAGACACGAGGTGGGATCACGGTGGACACCAGTCCGATTGAGGGTGGCCAAGTAAGGCAGGGAGGGAGAAAGCAGCCGTGGTTGATACACAGCAAACACATGTGGGAAACTAGTGCCGAAGATCTCAGATCTGGCCGCCTTTATTCTTTGCTGAATACAAACTAGAATCTGAGAGCTGGTAGCGGTTGCTTTCAAGGGCCTGATAAGTCATAGTTAATGTCATTGTGGGGGAAGGCCCACGGAATAACGTATTCCCGTCCTCCCAACCCCACGAATCCCTTCCCACTCTGCGTGTGATGACTGTGAAACTTTGTGCACCAAAAAAAAAAAAAAAAAAAAAAATCCCACCCCGAACCACCTAAACAAAGCTCCTCTCTTGACCAAGCGCAGAGAAAGGTGGAACTCTCCAAGGCTGGCCCTTTTTCGAGTTAGGAGCCGAAAAACTTTGGACACTTTTCGCAAAAGTCAGAAACATATTAATTTTTCAGAGCCTTGTGAGTCAAAAATGGCTTGTTCAATTTGCTTCAAGCTTCCCAGCTCGAGATGAAGCATGAGAACTTTCCGGCCAAAGGAGACATTTTGTCAGAGTAGGAAGGAGGTCAGGTGAGGGCAGCGAGCATGCAGGATGTGATCGCCCGGGCCTGGGATCCTGGGCAGGTGTCTCTAATTAGCAGACACCCTCTTGCGGAAATGGGGTGGGCAGGTGCTCAGGCTGCTGCCCATGACCGACACACAAGGGCACTGAGGGGAGACCGCAGGCTGTCCCCAGTACACAGAGGAGGGTTGAGTGAGGGAGGACACGTGGGCTTACTCCATCTTTCTCAGAGCACTATAAAATCTCATTTCCAGGAAGGACGGAAGGGAGTTTGGGGGTGAATTAGCAATATCTAAATGCGATTGAGGAACATGATGACAGGTTGGGGGTTGGTCGTGTGAGGAGGCAGAGCCCCTGTGGGGCCCTGTTACCATTAATTTGCAATCCGGGGAGGTGAGATATTAATGCCCAAAGCAAGGCCATTGTCTTCAGTGATTCTCTCTCTGGTCCTTCTATATCCCGCCAGATGCAAGACATCCTCCTTGACTGATTTATTTTTGGCAGCATCGATATTGCAGCAGGGGACCCCCACTTTGTACTCAAAAGGGCCTTTGGTGTTTGCTGTTGTTGGAAAAACCAACACTTCCCCCTTTGCTCTGTGGTTTGCCCAGTGCCCCAGAAAGCTGGTTCAGTTGTCAGAAAGGGTCCCGTGGTCGCGTGCAATCGCAGTGAGTCCCTTCTTTGCACACGGCACAGCCCTGGGGCCAGCTCGGCGTGGAAGCAGGGAGACGAGAGGCCGGGTACCTCCACCTCGGGCTTTGTCCTGCTGTTGAAGTCAGCATAGAGCTTGCAGTTTTTTTTGAAGCTTTTTCTGTCTTACAAAACATGCAATCAACCATTTTTAAGTGAACAACTCAGGGGTGTTTAGGACATTCACTGCGTTGTGGAACCACCAGCTCTGTCTGGTTCCAGAACATTCCCATCCCCCCAAAAGGAGACCGTGTCCCCATTGGCAGTCCCTCCCTATCCCCTTCTCCAGCCTCCAGCAACCACTAATCCACTTTCTGTCTGTGGATTTGCCTGATCTGGACATCTCACATCCGTGGGCTCAAACACTACGTGGACTTTCGTGTCTGGCTTCTCTCACTGAGCATCATGCTTTCAAGGTCCGTCCACGGGGCAGCAGAAGTCAGAGCTGTGTTCCTTTCCGTGGCTGAGACATATTCCCTTGTACGGATGCACCCCATGCTGTTGATCAGTTCATCCACTGGCGGGCATTTGGGTTGGTCGTGCCTTTTGGCTGGGGTGAATGGTGAACGTGCGCGGGCACGCTTCTGTGTGGACAGTCTTTACGGATCTGGGATTTTTAAATCACTGCAGATGCCTTCTTGGGAGTTGGGAGACTTGAGTGGAATCTTGCTAAGGTTGTGGGAATCAGGACCCCAAAATGTCCCAAATTGCGCTGGCCGGTCCTAAGTGGTGGCAAATTTGGCCAGAGCTGAGTCATTAGCAGCTCCTCCCTGACCAGCCAGAAAGGGTCTGTTTTTCTTCTGCGTTCAGATAGGGCCGCGCTTGGGCTCCTTGCCCCAGGAGGACGGGGTGACAAGCTGGCCAGTGCAGACATCACTGTAGCCACTCGGTGTGCATCAAGTGAAAACGGGTCTAGAGGCTCCACTCCAGGACCTCGGAGCAAAGGGGGCTTCAGCTTCCTTGGATAGCAGAGCTGCTCCCACCGAAACCTAGAGGGCGTCTGCTTACTTTTCATTTAGGACAAAGCAAGGCCTCTCTTTTGCATTTATTCTTGGAAGCTTAAGATTTAACCATGTGCCAGTTTTTATTTTCTAGAGTGGCTGTAACAAAGGAGACCCCGGACCGGGGGCTTGCAGTAATGGGAATTCATCCTCCCCCAGGTCTGGAGACCAGAAGTCTGAGATCCAGGCCGGGTAGGACCACTGAGATCCAGGTGGGGCAGGGCTGCTGAGATCCAGGTGGGGAAGGACCACTGAGATCCAGGTGGGGCAGGACCACTGAGATCCAGGTGGGGCAGGGCTGCTGAGATCCAGGCGGGGCAGGACCACTGAGATCCAGGCGGGGCGGGGCTGCTGAGATCCAGGTGGGGCAGGACAACTGAGATCCAGGCGGGGCAGGACCACTGAGATCCAGGTGGGGCAGGACTGCTGAGATCCAGGCGGGGCAGGACCACTGAGATCCAGGCAGGGCAGGACCACTGAGATCCAGGCGGGGCAGGACCGCTGAGATCCAGGCGGGGCCACTGAGATCCAGGCGGGGCAGGACCGCTGAGATCTAGGCGGGGCAGGACCTCTGAGATCCAGGTGGGGCAGGGCCGCTGAGATCCAGGCAGGGCAGGGCCACTGAGATCCAGGTGGGGCAGGGCTGCTGAGATCCAGGCGGGGCAGGACCGTGCTCCCTCCCGAGGCTCCAGGGGAGGGTCCTTCCTGCCTCTTCCAGCTTCTGGGGCTCCAGGTGTCCCTGGGCTCATGGCCATGTCCCTCCCGTCTCTGCCTCCATCTTCACGTGGCTTCTCCTCTGTGTCTGTGTCTCGTCTTCTGTCTCTTACCAGGACACCTGTCCTTGGATTTAGGGCCACACCCCCTTAACCCAGGAGGACCTCATCTGGGGATTCTTAATTACATCTGGAGAGACTCTGTTTGCGAATAAAGTCCCATTCCCAGGTTACAAGTGGGCATGAATGTACAACCACCTAAGGAACATTAGAGTGAGGGGAACCACCTGGGTTCAGGACTAAAGCCAATAAAATCCCATTAAAGAGGAGAAAGGCCAGACCATTTTTCTCTGGGTTTTCCAACCCACATTCCTTTCTACGATGGCAAGATTCAAATTCCTGGTTTTGCAGAGAAGGCTTTTGAAGAGTCTGTGTGGCTTCCGGGACATCAGATGGTTCTCAGGAAACAGTTGGATGAGCTCAGTGTAAACAAATGAGAAACAGATGAGACACCGTTCTGATGAAAAGGCTCAGGGCTGAGAGATGGAAGGGGGTGGCGTGGCAGCGTGCACTGGGGTTTTGGCGAGGCCCAGAGCTCCGGGGCCGTTCGGCGCTGGGCTGGCGAGCAGAAAGCGCTGATTTAAGCTGCTGAGGGTGAGGGGGTCACGTCGCTGCCGTGGTAGCCCACGTGACACCGTGTGCTTAGTCCACTTTGTCCATCGCGGGGAGGTGGGTCTGGGGGTGCTCGTGGGGGTGACGTTCCCTGGCTGTTCTTGCACGCCTCCCCAGACCGGTTCTCGCCGCTGGTAGGCAGTGGTGGACGTGCTGCTGTGCCCATCCCAAGATCCAGGCGGGGTGCAGCCGTGACCGCGTCGTGCCCACCACCACGTGGAAAGACCACCGAGGCAGGGGGTCCGGGTCCATTTTAGTTCCTTGGTGTGGGAAGAGGCTGCTGGCTGGAGCCCGCGGGGTGTCGCTGGGACCGTGTTCAGCTCCCCGGGAGGACTCAGCTATGAGGCGCGGAGTTCCAGGAAACCCCCCCCAACTGTAACCATGGCAGTGTTGGAGCAAATGACCCCATTTAGAAATCACAATCTGAAAAACCATGGCAGTGTTGGAGCAAATGACCCCATTTAGAAATCACAACCTGAAAAATGCAAAGACGTCTTCAGTACGGTCTTCAGGGCGGGCTTTGCTGGGGAAGTTAAGATTTTTGTTTCCACGACACTTTCCTGCTTTTCCCCTCCCCCCTCCCTCTGTCCTTCCTTGATTTCCACCTGCACCACCCCCCTCCTGCCCACCCAATCTTCTTTTCTTTTTTCTGATTTTCAGTTTCTTTTTTTCTCCATTTTTTAGCTTTATGGGGCCAGAATTGATTGTCACTGTATATATATTTACGACGTCCGACGTGATGTTTTTGATCCGTGTGCACAAGGTGTGAAATGATCGCCACAAGCAAGGGCGTCAACACACCTACCTCCTCATGTGTTACCGTGTTTCTCTTTGAAACAAATTTTGTGGTGGGGACATTTAAGATCCACCCCCTAGCAACTCCCAAGGACACAATGCAGTATTCTTAGCTGTGGTCACCGTACCGTATGTGAGGTCCCCCAGAACTCGCTCGTGTTCTAGCGGAAAGTTGGAGCGCTTGGACCAACGACTCCGCGTCTCCCGACCCCCAGCCCCTGGAAACCACGGTCTGGTCTCTGTGTCTGTGAGTCTGAGCATTTTAGATTCCACGTACAAGTGCGAGCGTGCAGAATGTGTATTTGTCTGACGTATTACGCTCAGCGACACGCCCTCGAGGTCCACCCATGTTCTTGCAAATGGCGGGACTGCCTGGGTCGTCAAGGCTGAGTGATATTCCCTCTATTATAAACCCTTCCCTTTCTCCAAGCTTCTGGTTTCCACGTGCCCCATGCACAGTGTTTAGGTAGTTATTCCTTACCTTATTGATAGCTTTGAGGCCCACACATCCTTTCTGCAATGGATAGGAGCTGTGCTGGGGCACGAGGCCCCTCCAATTTGGGGTGTCTGCCCTGCGGTTCACCTTTTCCCCTCCTCTGGCATCCCCAGACCTGGGGCTTCCACAGGCTGGTCCACGCCCGGACACTGGTCCCAGGGGACTCTGGTGCTGACTGGGTTGGGAAGCCCAGGTTTGCCTCCTATACCCCCAACCCTTGCACCTTGAGTCCGTCAGCTGCTGACTGCACTCACCTTGAGCTCACGTGGGCCCCTGGTAGCAGAAGCCTACGTTGTCATCCTGGGGGCTGTGTGTTGGCCTGGTCCTCTCTCTCAGAGCACCAGTTCCTGCAAGAGTGATGACCTGACCCCCATCCCCCCTGTATACCCCTTCCATTCTTCGTCCTCCTCCTTGTTCATCTGTAAGGCCAGCTCATCTGATGCTCAGCACACAGGACCCATCAGTCACAGTTGCTAGTGGTGTGCAGGTCATCCTATATCGGCCGGGTGGAGGAAGTCATTTTAGTCATATTTCTTCCTATAATCCTTCTGAGATTCTACCCAGCTAAATCAAAGGAGAACGTTAAATCATTGATTCAGTTGCTTATTAAAAAAAATGTCGATTATTTACCATGTCGCAGGCACAGGATGCTGGGTACTCACCAGCTCATGGGAGTGTGACCTCTGCTCTCCTACAAGAATGGGTGGGGAATATGACACTCACCAGGTGGTGACCATGCATCATGTTAAATTCTGGGGGGTATTGTGGGAGTTCTCTATCCACCCACCCACCCACTTACACATCTATCCATCCATCCATTACCCATCCAGCCATTCCTCCATCATCCATCCATCTACCCACACATCCATCCATCCTTGACCTGTCCATCCATCCATCCATCCACTAACCCATCCATCCATCATCCACCCATCATCCATCTATCCATCCTTCCATCCAGGCTCTACATACAGGTACCTCTGTCCCAGATTCTTGAAGAATAGGTCTTGTCTTCCTGAAAGGATACATTTTGGTATTTACTATAGGAGAAATCTTCCATAACAATGGCAGAACGATGAGTTCCAGGCTGAATGGGTACCACCAATGGACACTAAAAGCCTCACCTCTTTCCGATTTCCCCACTGAAAAGACAAGAAAGGCCTCCTGGTCTGGCCTGAAAGTACTACACATACTTTCTATGAAGGCACCATCCTGCTTCCAGCTTATTCTTCCTTCTCCTGAACACCCATCTGTCTGAACGACATCATCAGTATCTCCATCCCTCATCCACCAGACCACAATTCCAAAATCACTCTAGATTCACAGATTTATTCTTCTCCTTGTCCCTGCATTCAAGGCTCACCATGTCGTGCTGACCTCGTTCCTTTATGACCTCCTGGTTCTGTCCTTCTACCTCCACTCCGCCCAACCCTGCTCCATCCAGGGACTCCCCTGTCTTCTCCTGGCTTACCAGGTTCGGGATGGCTTCTCGGCTGGAGCCCCTGCCTCTCGTTTCTATTCTTTCCTGCATTGGGTTTTCTGAGGTTGCTGCAACAAAGTACTATAAACTGGTGGGTGGGACATCAGGAACGTATCTCCTCATAGTTCTGGAGGCCAGACGTCTGAGATCCAGGTGTCATCATGGTTGGTTTCCATGGAGGACAATGAGGGACAATCTGTTCCAGTCCCCTCCCAGCTTCTGGTGGTTTTCTGGCAACCCCTGGTGTCCCTGGGCTCGTACGCACATCACTCCAATGTCCGCCTGCATTGTTATGGGGACTCCCTGTGTGCACGTCTGCTTCTCTTCCCAAATTTCGCCTTCCTATAAGAACACCAGTCACACTGGATTAGGGGCCCACCCTGATGCACAGTGACCTCATCTCAACAGATTACATCTGCTATGACCCTATTTCCAATGATGGCCACCTTCTGAGGTGCTGGAGGTGAGGACTCTCACACCTGAAACTTTGGTGGCGGGGGGACACAAGTGAGCCCGTAACACCTGCATTCCACCAAAACTCCACAGGCATTTGCAGTTACAAGTGCCTTATGCATGGCTGACAACGGCACTAAAAATTGTGCCCATGTTGTGTCTCGGAGCACGTGCATGTCATGCCGAATAGAAGCTGCTCAGATGGAAGGCACTTGGCGGTAAAATGGTGACACCAAGTCACAGTTTGCTCCTGGGAAAACAATGCGCATTTAAGAAGCAGAGAAGCAACAACAAAGGTCTCACTTGGGGCTGCAAGCAGGGGGGAGATGGCCCCGGGATCCCCGCAAAAACCCGGTATCCTTAGTTCCTTTAGAGGCCATTATGTTGGTTTCCATGAGCGTGGGTCATGGGAAAAACTCTCGGTTTCTCTGGAGCACTCAGGCCGCTCGTCCGTTTCAGAGAATTTAACTTGAAAGTTGAAGTAGGGCACCCTAAAGACGATGAGAATGTAGAGGTATGTTTTATTGAACAACCCGAGGCACGGAAATATAAATGATCAAAGGGTTTGCATGGGCATGTTTTCCCACTTACACGGAGTGGAGCCCACTGCGCTGTGATCTTAATTGTGGTCAAAGGGGACTCTCCCCAAGCGGGTGGTCCTCTTGCTACCCTGCTGGGGGGGCAAGGTGGGGTCAGCAGCTCTGATGGGTGCCTCCAGCTGTCTGAGGGCATCTGAAGACGCCGCACAGAATGACTTTGCAATCGGAAATTAAAACTCTTCTTTATTCAGCAGAGCCGTGTGCTTTAGGTGGTATTCGTGGTCGGAGTGGTGGTGGGGAGGAGGGTGTTGATCCACTCACAGTGCTGGAGGCCACGAGTCTGAGGTGAGTGTTTCGGGGCTAAAACCAAGGTGTCCACAAGGCTGTGTTCCTCCTGGAGGCTCGGGGCAGAAGATGGGCATCCTCGCCCTTCCCAGTGGCTACGGGACGGCCATGTTCCTTCACTGATGGCACCTCCTCCGCCTTCTGTGCACATTGTCCCGTCTCTGGCCACACCTCATGTCCCTCCTCCTCAGGGTCAGATCTTGCCCTGCCTCCCTCTTACAGGCACTTGTGCTGGAGCCCATCCCCACCTGGATAATCAGGACGCCTGATCCCATCTGCAAAATCCCTATTCTATATGAGGTGGCACATTCATGGGTTCTGGGGATCAGGATGTGGACAAATTGGGGGGCCCCTCTTCGGCCTGGCACATTATCAAAAGTCATATTCACGGTTTCTGGAGACTGACATGACAATTTTTGGGGACATTCTTCTGTCTCCCAACATGAGGATCAGGACATGGACATCTTTGGGGACATTATTCTGTTTCCCACATGGGGATTAGGATGTGAATGCCTTTGGGGACATTTTTCTGTCTCCCACATGGGGATTAGGATGTGAACATCTTTCGGGACATTTTTTCTGTCTCCCATAGTACTAATCAGATCTTTTGCTCTTCCTGACATTTTTGTTAAACTCAGGTTCCTTCGAGTCCAATTTGTACCGAAGGGCATTGCCAACATTTTTGTTAGGCACATGAGGAACCAATTAGGTGGATTGCAGGGTCAATCTCTTGCCCGAGCGCCTTTCATGACTTCTGCGTGGTATGAAGTCACAAGACGAACAAGAGGAGGTAGAAGACACAATCTTGAAACAGGTGGTTATTAGGTCCAATGCATCAGCCATTCAATCAACAAACATTGTGAGAGCATCTACCATGTGTCCATGCTGTACAGGACTGGAAATCCATTGGTGGTCTGGTCCCACTGTGAGGGCTGAGCATTCTTTGTCCTGCCCGTGTGTCACTGAGATGTTTTGTGTAGCATCACATGGTGGTGACACCACAAGCTCAGGTGAATCTTTGGCCAGGTGTCCCTGTGCCCCACTCACCTCAGGACAGGTGTGAGGAGACTACCATGGTTGGACAACCTCTTGGAGGCTTTCAGCTCAGGCATGAGCCCTGGGGGGCTGTGGGAACTGCTGGGACCCCTCCCCACCAGTACTGAAGGAGACTGAGGTGGTGGGAGAGGGGGTGGGAGTCTACCCATGTGTGCCCAGTGAGATGCACACATGATGGTGGGCGTGTTCATCAGAAAGTCCTACCCCATTCTCTTACCGTAAGATTTTTAGTGCCTCAATGTGGTCAATGGCAGCCCAGCAGATGGCCTACAGTACACATGGGTCACGTTTCAGCATTCCAGTTGGTTGAGTGTTGGCATCCAGTGAATCCTTGAAGAGCATGGGGCTGTGGTGTGGACAGTCCATTGAACTGGAAGGGGCAGGACCTCACATGGCGATTGAAAAGGAAGCCCACTGATGATCTGAGAAGAACTGAGTGAAGCTGGCATGTCACACCGGTCCTGTTTGTCCACAGCATGAGACTGCAAGAAGAGCAAAATGGTGGACAGAGCTGTTGTTAGGCTTGGAGCGATCCAACTTGGTTGAATGGATTAACCAAGCAAGCATCATGATACCTTATTTCTTTGACTTGTGTAGACGAAACCACACTGATTTTATGCGACTCGGAGAATTTGAGTTGGCTAAAAACCTTAGGGCAAAGATTTTCTAACTGATAAGGAACTCCATTCTGCCCCAAGGATGCTGGCTCCCGGAGTATGATGCTTAAATTTTGATAATTTTTGTTTGGGACGGATAAAATCGTTCTAGGGTATTACACTATTCAGTGAGTCCTGACTTGGGGAGCAGGGCTTTCAGACTCTGTTGTGAAGCAGCATGGACATTCTTCAGAACCACTTGGGGCGCACAGGGATAGAGGGGTCTCAGGAAATCTGTGTCCGTCTGCTCGGCATCTCACTCCTTCCAAGGAAACTGCATCTGGACAAAGGGTTTGTCTATCTCAAAATGCCTGAAACCATCCAGTTCAAGAGCGAGAACCGTGGTTTGGTCAGTCAGTTCATTGAAGAAGGAAAACTAATACTTACCAGGGGCAAGGTGTTCCATGAAATCCAATGACATTTGCCGAGGGGCTCCCCATACCAGTAATGATTGGATGAAACAGACCTGCCCCCTGCTCAGGCCTCTCAGAGAAACTCTTAATTGCTCACCCCCATTGGCTAAATGCATTCTTGGCCACCTCCATGGAGGACCATTGAGATACTGCTGAAATCTGTCTTGGAGCTTCTGTCCCATTTAATGGGATATTTGGATAACATTCTGGGACCAGCAGATACATAGAAAATGAGAAGGAGGTAATCAATCATTTCAGTAGACACAATAAGGAGGAACAGCTGGGTGCCACAGAGACAATGAGGCGCCATCTTTGTTCTGGGAAGAGCTGACATTTGGACCCCAAGGATGAGGAGGATGGGCCCACCCACATGTTATTTTGGGGTTTGTTCCCGAATGTGCGTTCTTGGGATCTTGGAAACTTACTTTAAATGCTCTGCTCTAGCACCGTAACCAGCACGCTGTCTCCTCATGAATCCATCCCATCGATCCAATGCCTTGGCAGAATTAGTGAAATCTGAAATCAGTGGCCCTGATTTCAATGCTGGGGGATCTGAGCTAGGGGCTGTTGTCGCATTCCAAGTGTACTCCGCACACTATGATGTCCACCCCCCCCCCTGCCCACCCACCTTCCCCTCAGAGAGTCCTTTATGATGCAGCGTTTGGGGAAGTTCTTCTTGGCAGCTGACCCGGGTCCCTCATGCTTCAGCCTGAGCTCGTATTTGTTGCTTCTGCTCTGGTTTGTTTTTTGGCTGGAAGACACCTGTGCTTGCCCCTAATTGTTCCCTGCTGTGCTTCCATATGCCTCCCTCTGCCTGTGATGCCAGCTCTCGGGGCCCCTACTGGAGCAGGATTTCCACCTGGGACCCCATGGCCTGAGTCAGGCCTCTCAAAGTAGCACACTCAGTTTTGGGGCAAAGACCCATGAGAAAAACAAAAGACTCTTCCTGTGTTGAAGCGTTTAGTCAAGGGGTTCAGCCAGCAGAGGACTCTGTGGGTATAGATATAAATGCAGAACAATTCTAAATGCATCTCCGAGCGGCAGCAAAATGCTCTCGGAGAGAAGCGGCAGCCCTCTCAGATTCTCAGATTCTTGGAATGTTGGAAATAAGTCCTTCGCGGTTATTCAGGGATGATCTGCCCCCCAGGGGACACCTGGCAATATCGGGGGACATTTTTGGTTTTGTTACAACTGGAGGGGTGCTTTTGGCATCTGGTGGGTGCAGACCAGAGATGCTGCTCAATACCCCACCGCGCACAGCACACCCCAGCATGAAGAATTACTCTGCCCTAAACATCAGTAGTGCCAAGGTTAAGAAACCCCTGTCTAGAGGAATCTAGATCATTTTGCAGTCTCTGAAACAGGTTCCTGAATGTGAGGTGGCAGGTCAGCGACTGAGGCAGCTAGCCCTACCCTCTTGGCTCAGCCCTCCCCCTGGTGTGGCCACCATAGCACGACCCCATAGGTGGGTGAAGGCGTTTGGGGAGACAGAATGTGGCTGGGAAGGAGAACGCACTTGTCCTCTCCAAGCCTGCCTCCTGCTTGTGCACGGGACCCGTTCCCTACGGAACAAGGTGCTGGAGCTGAGGGTTGCTTGCGGCTGCAGAGCCTGCATGAAGGCTGGCTGCCGAGTGACGCTCTCCAGAATGTGTCATATCTCCAGGTTGGTGAAGGACCCAGGCAGGGTGACATCACCTGGTGGACAGTCCACGTTTGTGCTGGTGTTTTGGTCACATCAGTAGCCTTTGTTGTCATGAATCGAAACAAGGGGCAGGGTTCCACCTCCAGGTGGGCTCTCCAGCCCATTTTCGTTCTGCTCATGCGGCTTCCGGTGGCGAAGGCTGGTGGTGGAGACGCAGCGTCCCTCCTGGATGGGAAAGGCCGTTTTCGACACGATGTGCTGTATTTGAGAAAAGAAATGGGTTCTTTGGGAACGCCGAGAGCCCCCTTCACTGCCGAGATGCATGGTCAAACACAGCCTAGTGTCAGGAGGATTCCAATAAAAACATCATTGGAGGCTCATTTGGAAATGGGGCACGGGGAGGGGAGTTGTGTCGCATAGATTCTTCTGGTCTTTTGCCCCCTGAGCACTTTCTGGCCATTTCATTTTTGGCTCTACTGCAAAATCTGCCACAGAACTGAGAGCAACAACGCTTGGTGATACTTGGGTGAGAGGCACGAGGCTCGTGCAGGGAGGCCCACCCTTGATTTGATTCTGAAAAGAAACAAGGTGATTTTAGTTGATACATTATTGCAACACGAGGGTGTGGAATCCAGAGCATTGGGAGCTCTGTGGTTTGCAAAACCCAGCTTCCCTGGAGAGTCTCCATGGGGCGCCCACGGAAACATTCCCTCTGGTGCTCCTCAGCTGGGCGGGACGCCCCAGTTTCCACTGCGGACGGTGACAGGCACCCCGTTCCGAATACACTGCGGCTTTCAGCACTCGGATGCAAGAAAGACAGGGGTGGCTGTTTCACGACCCGGAGGTTAGGAATAGCAACATGCGGGTTTGCTTTATGTCAGGATTTCTTGCTTTTGCTCACAAAACCTGCACAGCGTGGGGTTTTTGGTTCCTGCACAGTGGCTCGGAGTGGCTCTCCTGAAAATCCCGTTTATGTGGCTGGCAGCCCTGCCATCGGGAGTGGGGGTGACGGGTGGGTGTGGACCAGGCCTTCTCCCAGCCTGGTCCCGGGACGGCACCGACAGCTCTCCCAGCCTGTCACTGCCAGCGGTTTATTTTCCCTGGCCTGGAACCCCCATGTGATGCGCGCCCCCAGTGCACGGTTCCAGACAGCGGCCCAGACACTCGGGGAAATCCGCTCGCGGTGTTTGATTACACTTCTGTGTGTCAGGGCGCTGCGTAAACACAGGTGACAGCTCAAATAAGCACCGGTTAATTTAATTTGAGCCTGTCCGGCAGGGTGGTCAAGCCGAAATGCGGTGAGTGGCCTTCTTCGGGGGCCCTTTGTGCTGGCACTGGGGACCAGGAGGGGTCTTGCCTGCAGGCCCGGGAAGCGGGCGGTGTGAGTGGGGAGCCCGGTGCCTTGCTGGAAACCGGGTGACGGGCCTCCAGGGTCCTGCAGACAGCCGTGGGAGGGGGGCTCTTTCGGGAAGGCGCGTGCAGGCCGCCAGCGTTCGGGGGGCTGTGTGGGAGCCCCAGAAGGAGGTGGAGCCCAAGGCGGTGCCCCCGCCAGGCAGCGCCCTTCTCCCCGTCCTCCCGTGCAGGGTCGGGCCAGCTCAGGTGCACGGAGCCCACCACGGCGGGCGCGCGCCGGCTGTCCTCACCTGCGCCCCGGGCTGGGACAGGGGATCCGGAGGTTCTTGCGGCTCGGAGGAGCGTCCCACGTCGGGGAGCGCGGCGGGGAAGGGGTGATGCGGAAGCCTGAGTGTCAGGAGCGCGCGCGCGGCACCAGTTCGCCGGGGCTGGTGCGCGCCTCGCCAGGGGCCGGCCACGTCTGTCTCCGCGTTGGGAGCCGTCTGGTAGCTGTAACTGCAGGACGAGCTAACATTACAGACTTATTTGGGATTTAAGGCTTAGTTAAATATGCCCCTCAAAAAAGTTTTCTGACTTTTTTGATACGCTACTTTTGTTATCAGGGTGTTAATAAGGCGGGACGCGGCGGCGCGCGGAAGGAAGCTGTTGGCGTGTCAATTACAGGGGGCTGCATTTCCGTGCTCATTAGTATTCTTGGATGTCTCTAATTTACATCTAAATGTACTGACTAATTTTGATCCAATCATGTCAGAAATGATAGGTACTCTGTGGGACGAGATGACAGCCCCACCAGCAGAAATTGCCAGAGTGAGGGATCCCCCAGGGCGATGATTTAATGCCCGAGTCAGCCGGGCTGTCAGAATCGGCGGCCAAATTATGACACATTATGCCGGCAATGGACCCACACGTACGCGGCGCGGGGGAAGCTCGGTTATTAAACCCGCGCCCCCTGCCCACCGCCAGGGCGCATTCCGCGCGCCCCCAGAGAGCTGCTAATCACCCTTCTGAGACCCCTTCATCGAGCGGGCTGCCGGCCGTGGGGGCACACCGCAGTGTGCGCCCCGGGGCCCCCAGAATGACATTTGCATTGTCCCCACAAACTTTCTGCAAGGGTGGGCTGCAAGGATGGGCTGCTTTCTCCCCGGGGGTGTGAGCGTGCGTGTGAGTGCATGCGTGCATGAGCTTGTGCACATGTGTGTCTGTGTATATGAGTGTGCGCACGTATGTCTCTGTGTGTGCACGTGTCTGTGTGCATGAGTGCTTGTCCCGGGTGTGCGTGTGTGTGTGTGTGTATAAGTGTATGCATGTGTCTATGTGTGCATATATGCATGCATGTGGGTGCATGTATTTCTGTGTGTCTCCATGTGTGCACGTGCATGTGTGCATGTGTGTATGTGAGTGCTGTGCCTGTGCTGTGTGTGTATGTGTATGTGCCTTTGTGTATGACTAGCTCTGCCTGTATGTGTATCTGTGTGCCTATGTTTCTGTGTATGTATTTCTGTGCATGCGTGTGACTGCGTGTCCCTGTGTCTGCATGTGCCTGTATGTCTATATGACGATGTGTGTACCTGTGTACATACATGTGTGCATGTCTCTGTGTGTACAAATGTGTGTGCATGTGCCTGTGTGTACACGCGTATGTACATCTGCTTGTGTGTGACCATAATTGTGTGTGCCTGTGTGTCCATAACCACGTGTGTGCATGTTCCTATGTGTGTACATAACTGTGTGTGTTTGTCTGTGTGTGTCCATAACCATGTGGGTGCATGTCCCTGTGTGTGCACATAACTATGTGTGTGCATGTCCCTGTGTGTGTACATAACCATGTGTGTGTCTCTGTGTGTCCATAACCATGTGTGTGCATGTCCCTGTGTGTGCACATAACCACGTGTGTGTCTGTGTGTGTACAAGTCTGCATGCACGTGTGTCTGTATATACCCATGTGCACACATGTCCCTGTGTGTGTACATAACTGTGTGTTTGTCTGTGTGTGCACATAACCACGTGTGTGCATGTCCCTGTGTGTGCACATAACCACATGTGTGTCTGTGTGTGTACAAGTCTGCATGCACGTGTGTCTGCATACACTTATAAACACACACATGCACACCCAGGGACAAGCACTCATGCATGTATATCGCTGTGTGCAAGTGTCCGTGTGTATGTAAGCATCTGTGTGTATGTCCCTGTGTGTGTATAAGTGTGTGTGTGCCTGTGTGTACAAGTGTGTGTGCATAACTGTGTGTGTGTATGTCTGTGTGTGTCAGCTGCCCTCCTTCAGGACCCCGTCTCCTGAGGGGAACAAAGACCTTCTCTGCACACAGGCAGAGACCCCCTTCCCACAGCCCAGCCTAGCCCGTGCATCCTCCCTGCTCTTAGCTTAAGGGGATTTTCCTGTCACAGGTGAACTTGTATGGCAGGAAATGTTTATTTTTCTACCTGCTCTTTTTATTCCTCCTACCTTTCAGGGAGGAGGAGGTGCTCTAGGGGAGCGACACTTGGGGGGTTTATTGCCCTGGACGCTGCTGGCTGTGGACTCAGACGTCCATCTCCTGGTCCCGCCCGCCCACTCTGGAGGCGATCTTGCCGGCCCATCTCACCTCTTCAAACCTGGGTTAATCACCGTGGGGGCGAGATGCATTCCCTGCTTTCCCTTGTGGTGGCTTCTCATGAGCTCACGTGGAGTTCTGGGCGGCCCCCCTCATGCCTGTGGTTTTGTTTTATTTTTCTCAGGTTGCATCCCAGGTAATTTCCTTAGGAACCTCCCCGCATGCTGCTTCACAAGCAGGTTGGTGTGGGAATTAGCGACAGTGACGGAGATGAGATGAAGCATAAACATTTCTGGTGGTGGGGAGCAGGGAAGCGGATCGATGGCTCGAAAAGTGTGGGATGCCCTGAATTCAGCATTTCGAAGGGCGTCCGCTGCACTGGAAGGAATTCAGGCCAGTTCCTCTGTCCGTAGGAACGGGATGCCAGGGAAAGCACAGTCTCCTGGTCAGGCGGGCGGGAGCCCGGATCCCCACAGCTCTGAGGATGAGGCACACGGCTTTGCAATGGAGGGGAAGGAGGAGACGGGGCCACTGGGATCTGGCTCTGTTGGCAGGCCATCCTCATCCTGCTGGACACGCGGCACTGACTCGGGAGGGCGAGGGAACCAGAGCGCAGTGTTTCCTCCCAACGTGAGGCACCAGAAAGCACCTGCTGTGTACGCCATGGTCCCGGCACGTTTGCTGCCATGTTCTGCACATACGTGTGTCTGTTTTCAGGAACCCGTGGGGCCGGTGTACCAGGCTGGATCCCTTTTCCGACTTTCTGGGGCGTCCCCGTCCAGGAACCTCAAGGTGCTCTAGGACGCTGGCTGGCTGGCCATGGGGTGTCAGCGCAGGTTTTGTAAGTTGGCGCCAAGAAAGAGAATTCCACCCCCCGAGAGAAAGCGCCTTGGCAAACCCAGAGATTTAAAAGGAAGGCTTGATGTGGACAATGACGTTCACAATGGAATATGAAGTAGGGTCAGTCATGCTGGACATGAATTGAATGCTTTTTTTTTTGCTTCTTCTGGCCACTTGCATAACCAAGATGGAAGCAAGGACGGAAAACGAATATTAAAAGGCAGTTGTCATGACATTTCTGAGGTGTTAGCTTAATATTTGAATTTTGGGGGCAACGTAAGGAATTAGCTGGTCCCTCGAAGGGCACCGTCTAGAATTGGGTGGATGTGTCCTCTTCTTTGTGCCAGTTTTATGTTAATTTTGGACAGGTTGAGGCTCTCGAGGAGATGCCCTCAAGGTTCCCTCTGTGTGGGAAGACCGGCTTGCAGCCTCGTGAAGGCAGCCATGGGGAGGAAGCCATGCAGGTGCTGCATACACGAGGCTCAGAGTCCTGGCTCCAGCCCAGCCCCCACGCCACCTCCTGGAGCTGGGCATCCTCGAGCAGACCACGTGGCTTCTGCGATGCCCAGCACAATCCAGGGGCCTGGATGACAGATCTCTACGATTATTTCCCGCACTGGCATTTTGGGACGACATCTGCACAATCACAGAACACCTCCTGTGTCCTGGGGCGAGGGTGGTCAAACCGAGCCCCGCCCCCTGCTTTGGTACGGCCCACCCAGGAGCTGAAAATGCTTTTAGGAAATGGTGCAGTGTTGGTTTTATTTTACATCTTTAAATGGCTGGAAAACATCAGAAGATGAATATTGGATAACACGAGATAATGATATGAGTTCAAATCTCACTGTAAACTCCCGTGAGAACACAGCCATGCCCGTCCATCTGTGGATGGTCTGTGGCGGCCTCTGCAGGACAATGACTGAGCTGAGACATTGTGACAGACCCCATGTGCTCTCACTGCTGTGCACGAAATCGTGTTCCCCCCAACATGCACGTGTTGAAGCTCCACCCCATCCCCAGCATGATGGGATTTGGACTCAGGGAGTCCTTAAGGTGAAAGGGGTCATCAGGGTGGAGCCCTAGTTCCTTCATAGAAGAGAGAGCAGAGATCTGTCTCTACCATGTGAAGACACGGCGAGAAGGTGGCCGTCTGCAAGCCAGGAACAAAATCTCAGAGCTCCAGCCCGCAGAGCCACGAGCAGTGAATGTGTCTGGCTCACGCCACCCCACTCTGACAGAGTAAACTCCTATACCCACAAAGTCAAAAGTACGTATCTGGTCTTGTGTAGCACAAGTGTGCCAAGCCCTGTGCATGGACAGCCCAGCTGTTCCGATTTCACCTGGTTGACGTTTTGGGCTACCCCGGGAGGCTGCCTTCAGAGACAGGATTCCTGCTCCCCAGACTCCCCAGCGAGGGGCTGGAAGATGCTCCAGACACCGATGGAGTTTCCCTAAGACACGCTGCCTGTTGTTCTCAGGGGCTCAGGGGGGATGAGGTGCAACGAAGCATGGGCAGACCGCCTGTGGACGGCTAGGTTCGTGTCCTCGAGCCTGCAGCCGAGAAGGGTGGGGCCAGCGGCTCGGGGAATCAGTGATGCTTCCCGGGGATGGTTCCCAGGCTGCGTCTGGTCCCAAGGGGGTGTGTGCACTGGGAAGCACATCCATCGGCCTGCTGATCCCTGGCTGGGCTCCAGGAAGGTGGCTGTGACCATAGGTTCTCAGGCTCGCACAGCATGCCGGAGAGAATGGGAGGTACCAGCCGGGGTCCTGGGGTTGGGATGGTGGGGATGTCCACATGGGCACCCAGCTGGACACAGAACGGCCACGTGGGAGGACAGCCTCCAGCATTCTGCTTGAAAGAGAAGGGTGTCCCTGCTCTTATGGGGTTGCTGCCCTCAGATCAAGACTCAGGACATCATAGGGGACCTTACAAGCTCTCAGGGTATCTCGTTCTCTCACTTCCAGACCCAAACAGTCCCTACGACAACATCAGGCTGAGACCCGGGGGCATTGGTGAAGGGTGGCAGGGGAGTCCGTGGGATGCTGATATCTCCACGGACTGCCTGATTCTGGGGCCTTGACAGCGTGCACCCCAGGCTGCCTGTAGGGGCAGATGCCTTCCACCTCCTACGAACCGTGGGGCCACACTTTGTAAAAGGAACAGGCTGCTTACCCCATGGACAGGGACTCCTTGTGTATCCCTCTGTAGGAGTGTCCTGGGGCTGCCGACTTACCCAAAACCATGCAGTCAAAACAACAGGCATTCATTGCCTCCCAGCTCTGGAGACCAGAGAGAGATCCAGGCGGGGCAGGACCACTGAGATCCAGGCAGGGCAGGACCACTGAGATCCTGGCAGGGCAGGACCACTGAGATCCTGGCAGGGCAGGGTCGTGCTCCCTCCAGAGGCTCCAGGGGAGGATCCTTCCTGCCTCCCAGCTTCTGGGGCTCCAGGCGTCCCTGGGCTTGTGGCCACATCCTTCCCATCTCTGCCTCCATCTTCATGTGGCTTCTCTCTGTGTTTGTGTGTGTCTCTTCTTCTGTCTTTTGTAAGGACACCTGTCATTGGATTTAGGGTCACCCTGATCCAGGGTGAGCTCATCTCAGACCCTTCACTTGAATCCATCTGCAAACACCCTTTTCCAACATAAGGTCCCATTACAGTTTCTGGGAGCAGCATGTAGATGACATTTCCTTTTTGGGGACACATCTTTCATCTCAGAAAAGGTCGGGCTCCCCACATCTAGGGAAGCAGCAGTGGTGGGGTGCCCCCTGGCACAGGAACCCGGGCTCCTTGCAGAGCTCAGCCACGCCGCAGCTCTGAGGGACCATCATCCCTCGTAGCAGTAAGAACAACCACATCAGCAGCAGGAACAGTAATAATCGTGACAGCTCAAGGACACGTGTCAGCGAACCCATTCACTGTCCTCCTTACACAAACCCGGGGTTCCGCACCCTGTTCTCGGTTGTGCGCTGCAGGCCTCCTGTAAAGACGCCCCTTCCCTCTCGCCGATGATGCCATGTGTCTGATAAGGTGCAGCCTGCAAACCGCACATGTTATGAAACGTGGCAGCCTGGGCCCTGAGGGTGGTGTCTATGACCCCGTGGAGCCTGCCCGTGTATCCGTCTTTGAAGGGGTCCTGTCCTTCCCCTGCACTAACCACGCTTGGGGAACCAGCAACCGAGGATCATTCTTGCTCCTTCGTATTCCCTCCATCAACGTTAATTAGGAAGATCAGGCTCCCTGGGAGGGTGTCCTGGCTGGTGATCCCTGCTTGCAGTGGGACTTTTCACTCATGATTGGAGTCACAACTTTAAAATCCTCTTGCTACACGGGATTAGGGTTTTAGAGCCTCCCATGCCCTGAAGCAGGTGTAATTCTCCTGGGAAGATGGAGTCCGGCCTTGGTTGAAAGGTGAGGCTGTGTTCTGGGTTCTGCATGGTTCCTTTCTCCAGGAGCCCCCAGTCTGCCTCCCTATGCAACATGCAGGACCACCTCGACTCAGGGCCACTGGTGGGGGCGGCTTTTGTCAAGTGGTCCTGGGCTCCGATGAGAGTGAGCATGGTAGGAACTGCTCTTCATCTGTTTGGAAGGGCTTTGGGGGAAAATAAAAGAGAGCTCGTTTTTTCCCAGTAGGCGCTCCAGGTGAGTCTCATCATAAGAACGTGCTGGATGTGTAGTCCCAGATTTTTAAAAGCAAATTAATCAGGGACTGCTTATTCCCACCTCGGAAAGATGAAACACGAGCTCCTTTGAGGGAGCAGAATCCTTGGTGAACTATTTCTCCCTTTAAAATTTACATGCCCATTATTTTAAAAACAATTTACGTTGACCTATATGCAGTGGATGTAATAGGACGGAATGGTGATGATAATAGTAATACTGGTAAAAATAGGTGAGAAAATTGGGGCAAAGGGAAAACCAGGCCAGGAAAGATGAGGCGAAGCTAGAGCTGACGGTTGCACCGGTGTGGGCTGGGTTCTCCAGCAGCAGATGTAGAGAAGAGATTTGGGAATAAGGGGCAGGGAACTCATTCGGGGTCAGCATCCCTAAAGGGCGAGGCTGGGAGCAAGGCTGAGTCTGGGGAGACATCGAGGCTCATGCTGGTTTTGGTGGGAGGGAGCTCTGGATGAGCACACCCACCAGAGTTGTCCCGAGCTGGGCTGCTAAAGCCCAGTCTTTGGCACCCACCTGGCTCAGTCCTCGGGAAGCTATGATTCCGGGCGGGCAGCTCTCTGCAGCGAGGCTGACCCCGAAGGAGCAGGTACCTTGAGGATGGCTGCAACAGCCCTCCGTGCCCCTGAGTGTGAGGCCCTCCTTGTAGGGGGTCTGGCTGCTGCAGCATGATGTCCAGCATGATACACCGAATGCGCGTACACCGGGAAGTGGACCCAAAATCCACACCGAGCTTTCTACATGCGTCTGCCACTGTGTACCACGTGTGCATGGCCCATGAATATGGACCACATATCTACATGGAGCTTTCTACATGCATCCCCCGCTGTACAACACATATGTGTGCACGGTGAGGGTGGACCACACAGTCACATGGAGCTTTCTACATGTGTCGGCCACAACACACCACATGTGTGTGTGTTGTGCAGATGGACCACACGTTCACATGAGCGTCCTAACCACCATGTGCAGAAGGACACCGGTGCAGCGAGGGGCTCTTGGGCGCAGTCACTGGCCTCTCCCCTCCCCCATGCCGGACAATGAGCCCCAGGAAGTCACAGGTGTCCCTTGTCTTCTCCATGGTGGCATTTCCTGTGCCCACATAGTGCCAAGGACGTGCTAGACAAACCACACACATTCACAGAACAGAATTTTTTTAAAAAAGATTTATTTATTTATTTTAGAGAAAGAGTGGGGAGGGGTAGAGGGAGAGGGAGAGAGTCTCAAGCAGGCTCCCCGCTGAGCCTGGAGCCTGACACTGGGCTCCATCTCATGACCTTGAGACCATGACCTGAGCTGAAATCAAGAGTCGGACGCTTAACTGACGAGAGACTGAGGTGCCCCTGAACTGAATTTTTAATTCTTATTGTGAAATTATTTTTGCGATAGGGACAATTTTGAGCTGCTCTATACTTGGCTTCCTGGTGGAGTTGGCATGAGATTCGGGGGCAAGTACGTATGGGTGTCTTTTCTCCCTGTAAGGATTTCTGGGTGACATGGCTGCTGGCTTGGCGTGATTGGCCAATGGGACCACCGGGGTCCCGTGTCCTACATCTCTGTCCTCCCTCTCCCGACCTTTGGCTTCTGTCCTCATGCTGTCGCTCCATGTCCTTAAAATGGTCTTGGAAGGTTCTGGGACCAAGGCAATGCCGTCCTCGCAACCAAGCCGGGAAATCTTCCTTCTTTTTCTATTTTCTGCAAGAGTTTGTGTAAGATCGGTGTTTTCTTTCTTCCTTAAATGTTTGGCGGTGTTCCCTGGGGAAAGCCATCTGGGTCTGGGTAATTCTTCGTGGGGAGTTTTAAAAAATATGAATTCAATCTGCATGATAGATACAGAACTAATCAAATTTTCCATTTCTTGTGTCAGTCTTAATGTGTCGTGTTTTTCTGAGAATTTGTCCACTTCATCTACATTCTCCAATTTATTAGCATAAGGTTATTTTAAATATTTATAGCAATGTCCCCCTCCATTTTAAAAATTCCTGATTCTGCTGATTTGTGTCTTCTCTCTCTCTCTCCTTTTTTTTTTATTAGTCTTGCTCAAGGTTTATCCATTTTATTAGTCTTTTTATATGACCAACTTTTGGATTTATTGATTCTGTTACATTCTTGTTTCTTATTTTATGCATTTTTTTCTTGCCATTTATCGTTCCCTGCCCTCTGCTTTCTTTTGATTTAATTTGTTTTCTTTTTTTCCTAACCTATTCAGATGAGTTTTAGACACTGGTTTTCAGTATTCCTTCCTTTCTAAAATACAAATTTAGGGCCAGAAAGCTTCCTGCCGATGCAACATTGGCGGCAGAACATACGTTGTGCTGTGTTATGTTAGCACAAGCATTGCATCCAAATTGTCTTCTGATTATCACTGTGGTCTCTCTCTTGAGGCGTTGGTGCCTTGGGACCAAGTTACTGAATTTCCAAGCATTTTGGGAGCTGTCTAAGCATCATTAAAAAAAAAATTGGTTTCTAGTTTAATTCTGCTACGGTCAGAGATCATATTCTGTATGGTTTCAGTCCTCTGATACGTGGCCAGCCTTGTGTGGTGACCCAGGATGTGGTCGTTTTTGGAAAACTGGTCCCCTTGAAACATGAAACAATGTGTTTCCTGCACCCAACGGAGGAAGAATTCCGCCATGTTCTTTAGGTCAACCTTGTTCATCATCCTGTTCGAACTTGCACATCCGTGCTGAACTGGCAATCACGTCTCCTCTCTGTCAGCCAGCGCCGAGCATGAAAATCTCCTGTAATGATGACGGACTTGTGTGTTTCTCCTTTTCTTTCTGCTGGGTTTTGCTTTATGTGTTTTTGGGATTTGTCATCCTGAGCACAAAAGTTTCACCTCGTTGTGTTTTCCTGGTGGCTCGAGGTTTCCACTCTGAAACATCCTCCTTTATGCCCACCTGTTGTCTTTCTCCCCCTCTCCTGGTTTCCTTCTTTGTCTTGATTTTCTCTTTTTATTTGACCATATCCCACATCTATTGGCTTGCTAACTCACCACTCTTTTTCAGTACGAATTTGTGATGTATTTTATTTTTACATAAGTTCGGTGTCTACCATCTGTGTTTCTCATCTGGAGCCATGGGATTTCGGTCAAGGTTGCTCAGATTGTTATTGAAATTCAGTTTCCTTGTGGTCTTAGGGCCAAGGTCCCATTTGTACCCTGGCTGATGGTTCTTAGGGGACGCTCACAGTCCTGCCACGAGGACCTCTCACCACATGGTGACTTACTTCCTGAGCCTGGAGGAGCGTCTCTCTCTGATCTACCAAGGTGCAGTCTTAGGGAAGGTCATCTCATCATGCAAACTGCTGTCCCGTCACCTTTGCCATATGAAGTAACCTAGCGGAGCCTGGGTGGCTAAGTCGGGTGAGCATCCGACTCTTGATTCTGGCTCAGGTCATGACCTCAGGGTCATGAGGTCGAGCCCCATGTCAGGCTCTCTGCTGAACGTGGAGCCCGCTAAAGATTCTCTCTCCCTCTCTCTCCCTAAAAAAAGTCACCTATCAAGAGAGTGACATCTAACACAGCCACCATTACTATCCACATACTTGGAGAGGAGGAGGATTAGAGAGCACCAAGCAGGGGGAGTGTAGGGGCCCATTTCAGGATTGGGCCCACCGCAGGTGCCCACTGGGTGGTCCGTGGAGGCTTAGAGGTGACGATGCCTCCGTGATCCAATGCCACCAAACCCCTTTACACGTGGTTCACTCTGCTTTGTATAGGACTCCTCACTTGTCTGTCTGGTGAACTCCTACACATCCCTCCAGATGCAGTTCTGAAACCCCATCCTGCACGAAGCTTTGCCCAGTCTCCAAGCACAGTACTTCCTGTTAGCACGTCACATGGCAATCCCCTCCAAGCCAGCGGGGGCCCTGCCCTCAGGCACCCTCCATGTCTACATTTCCAGCTCCTAAGACCTCCAGAGGGCACCCAGTAGGTGCTCAAAATACATTTACCCAATGAATGAACATCCGGCTGGCAAAAAACTGAGATGTATGTATGTGCTTACGTACATCCTGGTAGATTTAAAACATGCATGTCAGATAAGTAAAAAAAAATTATTTAAAAAATTAACACATGGTTTTAAGTACTTTATTTTTTTAAAATTAATTTAAAAATATTTAGTTTGGATTTCGTTATAACTCATTTTGAGGTCCAACATGCAGAGTTAAAAGACACAGGAACCCTTAACAAAAAATACCTGCCCCAGGCCCCAGCGTCCTCCCCGTCTCAGCGCACATCTTCCCGGAGGCCCCGCGGCCCACTCTCCAGACGGGGCTCCAGCTACCGACCCCCACGTCTGTGCAGCTCCTGCCCACGTGGAGCCCCCCAGACCTTGGCTGCTGGCTTACTCTCACGGCACGGGCTGCGTTAGCGTGCAGTTTCTCCTGGACACGCAGTTGTGCACACACACCACACACACACCAGTACACACACACCATACGTATGCACAAATGCACACACACACGTACACACAGATACACACTAGTCCACACACACCATGCACTCACACACATGCTCATGCACACACACACGCCCACTCCACACACACCATACGTATGCACAAATGCACACACACACGTACACACAGATACACACTAGTCCACACACACCATGCACTCACACACATGCTCATGCACACACACCATGCACACAGACAACCGCACGCACATACATGTGTACGTGCACGCACCATGTGAATGCCTTGATGGCTGGGCGTCTGCACACCTATCCCTGCAGACAGACACCATTGCTGAGCTGGGTCACGTGCACATTTTGACGTTTCTGCTGGGGCCGCGGCCCGCGTTGCAGAGCACGGCGGAAAACACCCTCCCCTGGGGGTATTCGACCTGTACCGTCGGGTCAGGAGAAAACCAGCCCCAACCCTAAACCCATCCACGTGGAAGACGGTAACTCTTGATGGAGAACACGACCAGGGAGACACACGACCCCGTCCACCTGTGCCTGAGCCTCGCCCACCCCTTCTTCCGTGGGGCTTCCCGCCTCCCGAGAGGCCGGCCTCATCAGGCGAGTAAACACCCACTGGTACTCCTTCCGTGTCCTTGTTTCTGGCTCAGATCCCTTGTGGCCGGACACTTGTGCATTCTGATCAGATTCTACCTTGTGCTGCTTTGCAGCTTCCACCCGTGGGTCTTGCCAGCCCCGTGTCATGGGCTCGTGTGTTTGATTTCCGTATCTGTGCTGCGAGCAGAACACACATGTCCCCGGCATTATTGTTCAGAAGCACGACTGTGTCCCGAGACAACGCACCAGCACTGCGTGTGAGACGCCTTTCTATTTCCCTGGGGTAGCACCCACGCTTACTCTAAGTGAGTGGAAAGTATCTCAGACGTGATACAAAGTTTAACAAATGTGAGTGCGGCTGGACGTGGGTGGGTGTCCTCGTGGAGCCCAGGTCTGGGAAGCCGGTGGACATGCTCCTGTGCGTCTGAGTGTACGTGTGTGTGTGTGGCTGCAGGTGGGTGTGGGCAGGTGTGTGTTTGGGTGCATGCGTGAGTGTGTACATGTGAGTGCACGAGTATGGGCATATGTGCTTGTGTGCACTTGTGGGAACACGTGTATGCACGTGTTTGTGACTGAGTGCACACGTGTGTGTTTTGTGTGTACACACGTGTGCATGGGGCACTTTAACGTGTGCGCACATGACTGTACGTGCACACGATTGGGTGTCGTGTACACAAGTGTGTACATCTTTGTGTGCGCATGAGTGTGTTGTGTGCACAGGCATGTGTACACGTGTGTTCATGTTAGTGGGTCGTGTGCATGAGTGGGTGACATGCATGTCTGTGTCCGTGTGTTGTGTGTGTAGGTCTGTGCACACGCATGTTAGTGTGTGCACAAGTGCCTTGTCCACACGAGTGTGCGTCCTTGTGCTTTCCCTTGGGACGGAGCCGGTGATGGGGTCCTCACTGCCCGGCTGGCGACAGGGCTCTTCCTCGCTCCTTCAGCCCGCACCCCACGAGGAGCCCATGAGGACGTGCTCTGCAGATCTGCCGTGCGCCCAGAAGCAGCATCTCCTTTCCGTCCCGGTCTCTCAGGCTTGCCCGGGCTGCGAGCGGCGTGCACGGAGCCAGGCTCCTGCGGTTTTGCAGGGCTCCTGACACAAGCTCGCTTTGAACCCACGTCTATTTTTATGATGAATCGCGTCTTCTTTCTGCACGGCTTCCCCTCTCTGCCTGCAGAGATGCGAGTCCCCGGGGGCGCTGGGCTCCCCGCCACACAAGCTTCCCTGTGTGCAGAGCTCAGGCAAACCGGTGAATCCAGGAGGGCACGGTTTACACTGCAAATAACTGCAGGAACACTGGACACGCCCGCTGCAGCCATACCATTCACGGGGCTCCAACAGTAAAACGTGCCTTTTGAAGGTGATCGTGGGAAACATCCCGCGGCTGAACGTCACGCGTCAGATGGGACACGGTGCTGTGGGCAAAGCCTGGTCGCAGAATCATGGCATCGGCCTCTCCTCCAGGTCTACCTGCTCCCATCGGCATCCTGGACTGCTCTCACGGACTCTGCCCAAACATGGGGTTGTGCTGTCCATGGGCAAAGCTCCCAGTCTGCTGACCCCACTGGCTCACTCCTGACAATCTTCATCACCCTGTGGGATCTGCCATCCGGCCACCTCCTGGAGCCTCGTGTGCTGCCCCTTGACCAATCCCAGCTCTCTGTGTTCTGGCCATGCATTTCCTACCCCAGGACCTTTGCACTGGCCACCTCTTTGAGCATGCTTCCCACATGCACTGAGGTGGCTCACCCCATCTTGACTCGGTGAGTCACCTGCTCGAGAACTCTCAGTGGCTCTCCATGACCCCAGCATGAAGCCCAGCTGCATCCAAGTTCCCAGGGCGGGCTCTGCACCCTTCCCAAAGCCTTGCCCTCAGCCGGCGTGTGTTGGACCCTGGGCATCTCCACATGCGGCACCCAGGATCCCCTTATGTGGACCACGCACCTGCCTGATTGGAACCCTCAGGTCTTTGCTAGCCGGGTCCACTATGGAAGGAGCCGGAATCCTGTTTTGCTTAGTGATGTTGATTTCCTCCCAGGAGGAGATGGACAACCACCCGCACATGCACGGATGGATTAACCTCATGGTTGCATCTAACGCTTCTTGCTACCTGCTTGGCATCTCGTCAGGGTGACGGTGGAGGGTGTCCAGTCCCCGAAACAAGCCCCTGACTCTGGCACAATGTCTGGTCCAGGCAGGAACCCATATTCCATGGGGTTCCTACTAAATGCAATTAAGGCCATGGCGAGAGCTGCACGTACCCACACAATGTCCCCCTTGCACGTCCTTAGGGCAGCCCGCCCCCTGCACACCAGCCCCGAAACTGAACAATTCCACCAGCTCGCTGTCCTCCTTCCGATTTTCCTCTCCCGTCACCCTGCGCCCTCCGTCCGAACCCTGAATCATAGACATGTCAGCAAGGACGTCAGTGCAACCTAGGAATTCGGGAGAGGCAGAGGGTGCCCTTTCTCATGTGGGAAACGTCTGAGTTGTGGAATTAAAGTCGATTTAAGATGTTTACCCGTGGGTAGTTCCAATCCGACGAGGAGCTGCTAGGTGCTCAGGGGGTTACAGAGCAGTGTTTGGAACGTGCATCAGGATTTGTAAAGCTTCTGCAGGTCCTCAGGGGAAGTTAAAATGCTCAGGGATGTGAATGAGTCAGCGGCAGCGGCTATAACAAGTACCACAGACCTGGTGTCTTAAAGAGCAGACATTTATTCCTCCCAGGCCTGGGGGCTGGGAGTCTGAGATCCAGGCGGGACCGAGGCGCGTCTCGAACCCACAACATGATGAGCTTGCACTCCAGGCTGCTGGAGCCGCGTTTGGGGGCAGGCACGTGGGGCCGGCGCTCAGCTCCCCTCGTTCCGCAGGCCTCCTGTTTTCTGCATCTTGGAAGTCGTAATGAACTTTAATTGCGAGCCCTTTGCATGCTATGGCTTCAATTTAGTCTCCATCAAAATTAGCTAAAATCCATGGGCTTGATTTATTGCATTAGCAACGGTCCCGCTAAAGGGACGTAATTCCTCCTGAAAATGCCACATGCCGGCGGAACAGGAAGCCAATTAGGGGCCCGCGGATGATATATGGACATTTTAACCAGCAGTTTACTTAATATCCCCATTAAACAAGACTCTTTGCATTAATCATTTCATTCTCCTCCAGTCTATAAGGCCCTTTAATTGCTGCTTAAATGAGCCCTGTGTTTCAGCCCAAATTCAATCTTGGATCGGGAGAGAGAGATCCTTTCCAGGGCTCAGCTGTCCGGCTGCCAAGAGCTGTCAGATACCATCACGTAACTGTTCACATTTCTCATGGTCTCATTGGAGCTCCCTGAGATTGACAGAAATACTGCAGATGTGTGTGTGCGGGTGTGTGTGTGTGAGCGGGGAACAGACTGACGTGCGTGCGTGCACGGCGGGGCAGAGAGCAGCCGGGCCGCTCGGCATCCCAGGACCGCCGTCCCCGCCCCGCACCACGTTACTGCGTGATGTTACTGTTGCACGAGGAGTAACTCGTCTTGCTGAAGAGTACTGAGCCACTTGTTGGGACCCAGGAGCACATGTCCGCTGGGTGCTGTCCTGTCCAGCTGCACCTGATCGGCTCGGGTCAGCGAGGCACCTCCCGAGAAAAGACGGGCAGACGTGGTGCAGGATTGACAAAGGCAGCTGGCTCATGAGGCTCTCCGGGACCGTGGATGGGCCTGCAGTCTTGGGGCACAACCCAGTCAGCCCCCCAGCTCCAACTCAGACCCCCCTCATCCGGGGAAGCCATGGGGGCTGGCTTTGTGCTGCACCTTGGCCGTGACTGGAGGAGGGTCCTGCGTCCGGACGCTCCCGCCTTCCCCGGGGCATAGGTCTGGGTGGACCTTCGTCGGGACTTGACAAATGCAATGGGGTGGGGGCCCGGGAACGCGGTGGCGTCTGAGCAAAGCTCGGGAGGACCCTCTGGAAGCTGGCGGCCGACTCCAAGGGTGGTCCAGGCCTCTTTCCTTGGCCCGAAATTCAAGACGGGAGATACCGCCCTGGAACTCATATATTTTGCTCTCTGTGAAATTTGGCAGAAAGCAAAGGCCCCCCTCATCCGCCCCAGGCCTTGGGAATGCACCTCCAGTGTGAACTTGTTGAAATGCATGCCTGTGTGCTGGGGGGGAAGAGCAGGGGGTCTTTGCTGTGGGCTTTGGAGCTCGTTAGGAAGCCGGGGGCCTCGCTGGCTGCCCCCTCGCCCTGCAGGAGGACGGACCCCCGAGACCCCCTGCCCCATCCTTCCTGGACTGGACTGGCCGGAGCTGACAGGTCACGTGGCAGCAGGCCTGACCCGTGCGGGGAGACCCTGAGCGCGGGGCTGGCCCCTCTGAGCGGTGCTGCCACACGCAGGCTCTTTCCAGCAGGGACGAGAGCCAGAAACAGTCATGTGTGGGCGACCCACTTGGCATTTTGCTCGGTCCATGCACAGGCAAAGGCATAACGGGGGTCTTTCCCAGTTTGGGGGTCACGGTGTGGGGTCATTAATAGCTTTAAACTCAGCAGGCACTTTTGGGGAGATCGGCCGCTGACTTTCCAGGGGGTGGCCCGGGAGAATGCAAACAAATGCACCCGGGAGACAGGGTTGAGCGCCCAGCGCTGTGCCGTGCTCCTCACTTCTCAGCACCTCCGGCCCCGTCCCCAACTCCAGCCTCCGTGGGTGGGGGACACTGCCCCGCATTCATGCTCCCAGACCCCGCGGCCTGGAGGACACCCCACAAACACGTCCCACGGGCGAGGAAGTCCGTTAAGTTGGCACCCGCGGCCGCCCGTGTTCTTCGATTTTTTTTTTTTTTTTTTTTTTTGCGCATTCTGTGAACTCTGTTGAAAGAGTAGGTTTATTTCAGGAGAGAATAAATAATACCAAAGCCGGACAGCACCGTGCTTATGGGGAGTTCTGAGCGTCCATAGGATTCGAAGGGAAGATGCTGGGAAACAGAAGGTCAGCGTTAGTCTCGCAGGACCGCTTGCGGAAAGCCTGAGCTGAGCAGATGAGTGGGACTCAGGGTGATAAGCACATTTGTGTCTCGACGGCACCCCTCCCTCTGTGCTTCGTTCCTGAGCGCGGTGGAGAATGTCAGACATTCTTGTCTGCAAACTAGGTCTGACTTTGGGGGAGGCTGGTGTCATTAATTTGCAAGAGCTCGCACGGGCCCCTCTAAGCGCGGATGTCCCAGGTAACAGTCTGCTAAAGAAATATAATGAGAGAGCTGTTTCTTGCCCTTATTTTCTCGAAACCAGTGCGTGCAACAGAAAGCAACCTGCCCCTCAGCTGTAAACGTCTGGTTCGCAGCCCTAGTGCATAGATTTGCAATTTTTAAACGGCTGCATGTGTTTTTCCAAGCCGGTTCACAGACCTCGTGGGTACCTGTTGTGTTTCTGGTTAATGAACGCAGAGATAATTGGGTGGCAGGTCTCCAGATTTCGTGAAGCATGATTCAGTCAACGGATGTCAGCCGCGAATTGGACGCAAAACAGAACCAAACCAAACCAAACCTTAAGCAGTTTTGCCGTTATAAAGCTTGACCCTTCTATTTATTATCATTATTATTATTTTTTCTTTTTGCTTTGCAGAACATGGAAAGAAACGAGGCGACTCTTTCTGGGCTCGGAGGCATGTGCTGTAGCTCTGACTTGTCTCCTGGGGATGAGAAAGGCCGGCCACCTGTTTGAAGGCTCTCCCCAACCCCCAACGCTCACCAGGCGCCACCCTGAGGTCCCGCCAGTGATCCTTCTAGATGTACAACTGGGGGGGAATGCCAGGAGATCCCGTGGTGACTCTGCAAGCCCCGGGGACCCAAGTTGTATGGGCAGGAACGCTTGGATGTTGGTGGTGCTTGGATGGTGTGGTTTTCCCAAATCCAGGATTTACTGGAGAGAATCCAGAGAGAACATGGCCCCTGGCTGGGCTTTGGCTACTAAGAAACCCCCTTCTCTTCATGCAAACGCTCTCGGGTCCCGCACGTAAGTGGGGGCCCAGGGCTCCTCGGTGGTGGTGGAGGGAGCTCTGCATTCTCTCTCTCTCTCAGAGATGCTCCTCCAAACGGTCCAGATGCCCATCTCCAGACAGATGCGTAAACACACAGGGGTCCTTGCACGCAGGGGAGTGTTACTTGGCGGTGAAAAGGAAAGGAAGCTCGGACACCTGCCACCCAGCGGTCGGACCTTGAACACAGGATGCTCTGTGACAGAAGCCAGACAGCAGGACCGCACGTGTGTGACCCCATTTATAGGAATGGTGCCGAGCAGGTAGGTCCGCAGACGCAGGAAGCGCATTCGTGGTCACCAGGGGCTGGGCGAGGGCATGGGGACCGGCTCTCCCTTCGTGGGATGAGGGTGTTCTGGAACCAGACAGAGGTGTTGGCCCCACCGCGAGTGCTGAGGACCCCGGAGGGCCAGAGGTCAGCACACTCCGGGTGGTCAGTGCGTTCCAGTGGCCACTCCCTGCCCCCCTCAGATCTCTGGAAGAATTTCCCTGGAACTGCTTTAGGTAAGTTGTGAGAGACAGAGAGGTAAGGAGGTACCACAACCCCAAGGTAAACAAGCCGGTGTTAACCAGTTCGCTGAAAGGTGAACTCGCCGTGCCCCGGTGGAATGTTCTGGAAGCCGGTAGCAGGGACAGGTGCACGGTTTGTGACGACGTGGATGCCACGAATCACCCGCTTGAGGTGGGGAGCCATGCGCGATTTGCCGCAGCTCGGGGACCTGGGGAGGTTCTTGGTGCGCACGCGCGCCGCACGCTGGAGGGGCTGTTTCCATTCGCGGCGGGGGGCGCACGGGCTGGGTGCCTGGGGTGCGGAGGGATGGAGGAGCGCGCAGGTCCGGCGAGAGACAGAACGGGGTGCACGTGCGGGTGTGCGGACGGGCTCCCCCGCAGCTGCCATTGGGTGCTGGTGATTTGGGGGCCGTGCCTTGGTCAGGGCTGGACGCGTGGCCTTGGTGGAGAGGGGGCTTCATCCGAAGGTGCGTATTCGGGAGGAAACAGGAGACTGTTTCTGCGCAGAGCGCACCCCGGTGGCGGTGTGCAGACTACTTGAGTCGCACCTTGGCGCTGGGCTGCAGGGAATGGACGGTGCCCCCTTAGCCACGTCCACCAAGTCCCTCTCGCCGTGTAGTGCCACAGAGGCTCGGGTTTGGGGAACTAGCCCGTGGGCATGGTTCCTAGACCCGGGCTGGGCGCCCCCCTCCGAGTCGGCAGCATGTCCACCTCACAGAAGGCAGTGCGGGAGGGGAACCGGATTCTCTGTTCTCCACGAACCAATGCTGTTTAGCACACGGTGCTCTTGGAAACATTTCGTCCAATGAGCCGTGTAAACTGCGTGCTGGGCACCCGTAAGGGCGCCTCTGCGGCCCACGTGAATGACGGTCTCTGGAGTGTGCAGTGGACAACCTGAGCAACTGTGCGTGGCGGCCTTTTTCAGCCGCAGCTTGCTGCCCTCTTGGGACAGAGACACCACTTGGAACGCACGTTGGACACGCAGTTCCTTGCCTTCTAGCATGAGCTTCAAACCGCGCAAGCCTCCAATTTTCCTAATCAGTATTTTTGAGACACTGATGGCCAGCGTTAACACTCCAAAGCCTTTCCTTTCGTTTATGGCACATCGACATCCACACATTTATCTGACTTTGGATTAAGACGGGGGCCAAAGGTTTGGGCAATTGGCCAAACATGTTAACTGTTCACGGTCCCTCCCCTCCCCCCGATTCCTGGACAGGGCTGGATGGAACGGCAGAAACGCATTTGGTTCTCTCGATATTTGAACTGCGGGGTTTCTGGAAGTGGGGGGTTCCCGAGCTTGGAGGCATCCAGTCCGCTGAGCTGAAGAATGCTCTGTTCCCCCAGCGGTTGCCTGGCAGGGGCTACGTGCGTGCTCAGCGCAAGCATCGCTGGGGCGCGCGGCGAACACGCCCTTACTGCCTGCCCTGGGTCCCCTGCGCGCGCGCACCCTTCCCCGGGGGGACGTCGACCCTCCCACTTGTCCACATCAGATGGAAGCGTGGGAGGCCTATTTCCACTAAGCGGCGCAGAAAAGAAAACATCCCGGGGAACGCACCACCTAAAAATTCATCCATCCCCTGAGTGGCGTGCAGCTCCCTGGAGCTGCGTCTCGAAGTCCTGCAAAGGAAACCGAGCGAGGAGCAAGAGTGTGCATTGCGCTCGACGTGCGGCCGCTGAGGTCGCGGGGGCTCCAAGCCCCCAGAAGCGTCGTCACTCCTACACCTGGCCCTACAGGGTCCCTATAAATCCCCCTGCGTAATGCACCTGCTGGTCCAATACCGCACGTCCACTTGAGAGCTGACTCCTCCAACACACGAGTCGTTTTGTCCCCCAAAATAAATAAGTAAAATAAAATAACTTAAAGATATATTCAATTACCGTTTTTTAAAAGGCAGCCACGCCATGCCCTTGACAGCTAAATAAATGGATTTTATTAAGCCGGTGATTACAGGCCGTGATTATTTAGTATTCCTGTTTTATTATGTCGTCGGGGTCTGCGGGGAGTTGGGAGTCTCTGTTCTTCATTTCCAACATTGATTCCTGCATTACACGGCTACATTGAATAATTAATATAGTTCCTATGATGGATGGCTCGCACGGCCCGGATATTAGGTTATCAATCACGACCCACTTGTTGTAATGTAATCATATTGAAAACGTGTCAGAAGCTGTTTATCCCGGGATGACGAGGGGCGCGCGGCGCTCTGGCAGGTGCGTGCGCTCCGGCCGCCGCGGGAGAGCCGGGAGAGGCGCGCGCGCTCTGGCAGCCCGAGCACCGTCCGGACGCAGGCGAGCGCCTGGTCGCGGCCGCTCTGGCCACTCCCGGGCCTGGCGTGAAATGCAATTACCCTCCGCAGCGCGCGCGCGGGAAAGGGGCTTTTTCATCTTGGTTGAAGGTGTCGGGCGGTGGGAAGGCTCTGCTGGCTCCCGGGGACAGCCGGTCCTTGGAGGCTGGGAACGCGCGCTCTGAGCACGTGCGGGCGGTAGGCCCCGGTTGGCTTTCCCGAAGAGCTCGCTGTGGTGTCACGGGCACGAGGGTGCGTATTCTGTTGGCCTTGTTCCCCGCTTGTAAGTTAGGGAGCAACGTGGCCATGCGGCCCCTGGCCCTTCGCGCCTGCCCCTGGGGACTGTGGGTGTGTGTACACGTTTTAAAGTCGCGCCATTCACGGCCTGCCTTTCCAGCAGATCCTGTGTGGGATCCTGCGGGGCCAAGGATCAGCTCCCCCAGACGGCACCCGCGTGGTCACCAACCGGGAAGTGTGCGACACGACCTTCTTGGGTCTCTGGTGGGTCTCGTTTCTCTTGTGTCTGGAGGCGAACCTGCGTGCAGGCCTTGTGGTTCCCTTCTCCAGCTCCCGAGGGAACTCTGGTTTCTCAGTGTCTTCTTGGAGGGACACTGATCCCATCCCCAGCTCCCACTCCGTGGCCTCATCTGACCCTAAGGACAACTGCCCCTTGAATTCCTCAGCTCTGAACTGCTGGGTCCGTTTGGACACCGATTTCCCCCTTTTCCCCCCCATAAATACGGGACAGTACTGTAAATGCGCTTTCTCTTCCTTACGATTTTCTTAATCACGTGTTCTCCTTTCCAGCGTACTTTGTGGTAAGGATACAACATATGATACACACAACATACAGAATACGTGTGCGTCTGCTGTTCACGGCGTGGTAAGGCTTCTGGCCAACGCTGGGCTGTTCGTCATTCAGCATTCATGCATTTTGGAGTTTGCATGTGGGGGGGTGGTCAGCCCCCCAATGCCCCGTCCTTCAAGGGGCAGCTGTACCTCTCAAAGGCCCCACCTGCAAATGCCACCCGTCAGGGTCAGGGAGTCCACACATCCTGTTGGGGGCTCACGACCTTTCAGCCCGTAGCGGTGATGCTGGGATTCCACGTGCTTCGAGAATGCACAAGGTAGGCAGGTTGGGGGGGGCGTGGTGTGCAAGTGGGGGTGTGCTGGGGGGGCACTAGGAGGCAAATGCGTGGGGCAGGGGGTGCAGATAAGGTCGTGGTGGGGTCTGGGGCACCTTCCCTGGCGGCTCTAGCGGATGAGTCCAGTCGGGGCCCTTAAGACCCCGGGAATTCATCCTCTCCCAGTTCTGGAGACCAGGCGTCTGTGATCCAGGTAGGGCAGGGTGGTCCGCATGGAGGCTCCAGGCCCAGACGGGGTGGGGGTGGGGGAGTCGGGTCCAGGCTCGTCTCCGGGCCCTGCTGTCTGCTGCAATCCTTGGGGTCCCTCGGCTTGTGACCACATCACCCAACCTCAACCTGAATCTTCACGTGGCTTGTCCTCTGGGTGTCCAAATTTCTCTTTTCTCACATAGGAACACTTGTCATTGGATGGAGGCCTCCTTCCTTCCCCGATCCAGGATGACCTCACATCAGTCCCTAGTTCCATCTGCAAAACCCCGTTTCCACAAAAGGTCACGTTCTCCAGTTCCAGGTGGGCGTGTCTTTCACTGCAGTCCCTGCGATGGGAGGTCCCCACCCACCCCACGGAGCGTGCCAAGTCTTTCTGGGGCAATGTCCACAGTGAGAGTTTTCGGCAAGAAACGGCACTGAGCTTTGCCCTGCCCTGCTCCCTCGTTTCTCCTGACCCTGCACGGCCGAGCTTCGAGGAGGCCGGGGTGGCACTCGGCAGTTCCACGGCCTCACTCCCATTCTAGCCTGACCCCCAATTGGGTCCCATATCCCCCATGACCCCCTGGCACCAAACCCACTGGGCGTTTCTTCTTTGCTTCCCTCACGTAGGTCTTAGTGGTCCTGGACTCCGTGGAACCCCGCCCCCTGAGACCCCTCGGTCCACTTTGCCCTTCTGCATCTCTTGGGTGAGACCCTCCATCCCCTCCTCCCCTTACCAGGACGACTCTGTGGCCCACAGAGACTGTTTGAGCTTCTCGCTCGGGGGCAGCCCCAACCTCCTTCCTGCTCAGGTGCACGCTGCCCCCAGCCCCGAGGACACTGCACTCCCCCTCCCTTTATCCCCAGCCTGCCTGGCCTGCCTGCTTGGTTTGCCCCCGGAACAGCAGGTGCCACCTGCCATGGGATGCGGCTCCCAATTGCTTGTCTGCAGGACTGCAAGAGGATGGTGATGCCACAGTGGGGGCCTCCTGGGTGGTGGCACTGGGTTCCAGCTGGCCTCGGAAGCCAACAGGACCAGCCCCTGCGGCTCACGGTGCATTCCGGAATGGGAGACCTAAGTGCAGCCCGGCCCCTCAGAGGCCCCTGTCACCTCCGCCTCCAATGAGGGTCTTGGAGCCTGGACACAGGGAGGAGGCAGACGTGGGTCCAGGATGGCACCACCAACACCACCCGGCTTCTGCAGGGGCCAACGTCGCTCTCCTTGGGGCCATCAGCCCGCCGCTCAGGCGGCTCTATGCTTCCTGCGCTCTGGTGCACCCTGCAGTCCTCGCTGGTTGGTGCAGATGGCACGCACGGGCACGGAGGACCCGGAGACCACGGGGGCTCTGCCAGGGTCACCCTAGCTCCAGACTGAACGGCCCTCCCGCTGACCTGCAGGTCCTTGGGGACCCGGGGGCGTTTTACATGCTCCCACCCCCTGTGACCTGCGTTGAAGCCCCGGGGGGCCCAATCGTGCCTCCCCAAGTGCACGGACTTCTGTCCACTCGACCCACCTCCCTCTGCTCCTCTTACTCCTGCTGAGCTGCTCTGAACCCCTCACTCATCCCAGCTTCCACACACGTGGCCCATTCCAGATGAAGTGAGGTTCCACATCCTTTTCAGGGCTTTGCCGTGAGCCGGCAGCCATGGAAATGCACCTTCTGCCTGCAGGGTGTGCGGGAGGCCCCCTGGAGAGACCCATACCTTCCCAGGTCCATTGTCCTACCCTGCCGTGGAGGGTGAGGACACGCATGGGCCCCCAACTCACTCTGGGCATGTGCTGCTCATTGGGCATTTGTATTTCATGTGTAGTAAAACACCCGGATCAGGGGTACCCTTCAGATGGCTGCTCCAATGAGCGCTGGGAAGGATAAGGAACAGGTTTGAGGTAAAAAGAACACAAGCACACACAAGCACACAATGTGCATGCATGCACACACATGCACCAATAGTCACACACACAGGCACACATGCACACCTGTATGCACACACACCAACAGTTGCACACACGTGCACACGTATGCATGCACACACAGAGCACACCAAGATTTGGACGCATGCAGACACAAGCACACAGGCGGACACAAGCGCACACACATGCACACACATAAGCATGCACACACGTGCACACGCAAGCACACACATGCACACACATATTTGCACACACGTGCACACGCAAGCACACAGGTGGGCACATGCACTCACATGCACATGCACATTTGCACACACGGCACACGCAGGCACACACGCCTGCATGCAATGCACATTTGCGTGCCCGTGCACACGCGAGCACACACGTGCACACGCAAGCACACAGGTGGACACACATGCACTCACATGCACACGCACATTTGCACACACGGCACACGCAAGCACACACGCCTGCACGCACATGCACATTTGCGCCCCCGTGCACACGCAAGCACACGCAGACACGTGCACACACACGTGAGCGTGTTGGCGCTGCGGGGGTGCAGAGTGCGTGAGAGGCGCTGGTTGTGGTGAAGCCCTTTCAGCCCGCAAGGTCACTTGTGGCAATCATCTGCTCATTAGACGTGTAATCCATCACTCAAGTAATGGCAATTTAGGGCCGGAGTTTAATGCGGGTTGGTTTAATCCTGAGCAGCTTGTCAACTGCATAATTCACAAGGGATTGTGGGTATGCATGATTTAGCAGGCGACCCCTGACCTCCGCGGAGTAAGGAGCCTGCCTTCCAGGCAAAATTAAGAGGGACAATAAGGCAGACCCACTCACGCACAATTATTATGCTTAACAGCCCGACTGTCATTTTAGGAAGGAAAGGCGGCAGAAAGGGGAAAAAAGGAAAAAAAAGAGATGGAAAGAAAGAAACGCTAGAGCATCCAGAATAATGAAGGATTAGCATTCGCGGTGGCAGATCCGGCTTTGGGAAGAGCGCAGTAAATCACAGCCTTGTCACTGAAGGGCCACCCGACACCAAAGTGTTTGTGTTTACTTAGCGGACTCCTGGCTTTTCTGGTAATTTCCGGGCGGGAACAAAGGAGGAGGTCTCCGGCAGCCAGGGTGCCTGGAGTCCGGCCGGCGGGAGGCCCCCTCCCCACCTCCTGCTGCCGCCGCCTCCCCCCCCCCCCCCCCCGCCCCACGGCCCTGGTCTGCCCGCGAGCCGGGCACTGACCCATGATTGTCACAGGTGAGCAGAATGAGTTAGGAAAGTCTGCATTCCTGTCAAGCAGGTAGACGATTTTCCCCGAGGCACTAATTCATCTGGAAGCAAGAGCAGAGTGCCCTGGACGGGATTGCCGGGCCCACCCCAGATGTGCTGGGACTTAAACGCGGGCTTTGATTTGCCCATCATTATGAATGTAGCGTGGTATATTTTATTTCCACCTGCTGGGACGCTCCGAGCGGGCTCCCCCTCTCAAGAGGGGCTGGGGGCTCCGGACGGGGGGCAGCCCTGTGCTCTGGGTAATAAAACTCCCCTCTGGTTTGTTATGATTTAAAATTAACCTTGACTCCGAAGAAGAAACGTATCTGGTGATGAATCTGCAACCTGGGCTTGTGGTGCTGTGGAGGGGGTCCGGGTGGACTTACCTGGGTGACAAGGTTGGGGGTGAGCAGTCGGTCCCACAAGGCTTCCTGGGTGTGTCCAGCCCTTGCTGAGGCCGCACAGAGCCAGGGTCGGGGGTTTGGGGCCACAGGGAGAAGCACACGGCTGCATCCAGCTGGCTTCCGGGGTCCCTGCCACAGCCGCCCGTGGGGTGAGCCCATCCCAAGTTGGGGCTCCGTGATGTTTAATGTGTGCTTTGATTTCAGGGAGCAAACAGGGGAGGGTTACCTGGTGGTGGGTCTCAAGGGCTGGGTCCCCACCAAGCCCAAGGGATCCGTCTTCCCGGCAGAGAGGAGGGAGGTGACTCGCGTGTCACCCCACGCTGCCAGGAGCGGACACCATTCTGCTTAGGTCCCTGCCTCTGCCTGGTGTGGGGAAGAAAAACAGGGCGCCGTGGCCCTACAAGGCCCCGTGCATGTGTGGACCCCCTCCCGCTGTTCAGCCACCAGCCCCCCAGGAGCCACAGGGACTGCGTGGACCACCTTGCTCTTTGAGCCAGAGGGTGCGGGGTGAGCAGGTAGACCAGTGGCACCTTGCCTGGGGGAGTGCAGGTCTGCACAGGTGAGCCTTCTGGGTTTGGGCGGGGTCCACGGGGAGCCGGAGGTGGGGGCCCCAGGACCCTGAGTTTGAATCCTAGCCCTGCCACTTATGGGGGACATGTGACCTGACATATCTGCCTCAGTTTCCCCACCTGTGTCTTCCTCTCAGTGGTGCAGGAAAATGGGACAGGTTAACGATGGGCCAGGTTAGTGATGAACTACGTTAGACATGAGTTGGATTAATAGTGGGCTAGGTTAGCGATGAAGTAGGTTAAACATGGGTTAGGTTAACGGTGGGCTAGATGAGTGATAAGCTAGGTTGAATGTGGGTTGGGATAATGGTGGGCTAGGTTAGTGATGAACTAGATTAATGATGGGTTGTGTTAACAATGAACTGGGTTAGTGAAAAGCTAGGTTAAATGTGGGTTGGGTTAACGATGTGCTAGGTTAACGATGTATGAGTTTACCAAGGTTAGTATTCAGGTGTCTGGCGGTTGAGCGTTCAGTGGAGGCCGGGAGCCCTGTGCTGTGTGGGGCCCTTCGTGCTGGTGGGGACGAGGGGACTGTCCTGCCTCGGCCTCCAGGCTGCAGAAGGCAGCTGGGGTTTGCAAGGACGTGACCAGATCCCAGTCACCCTGCTCTCCCCATCCACGGTGTCCCCGAGCACTGAGGACCGAGGCCGCCCCCACCTTCCCTCGATCCCTTCCTGTGATTCTCCAGGAAGGGGCACAACCTCACCCCAAGGACTGGGCTCTGATGACTAATCGGGACGCCACAAATAAGGCAAGGTCGGATAACTCCTCCGAGGCCAGGTCGCATTAAGATGGGAAAATCCTCATCCTCTTAACTGCGGTTTATTTTGGCCGCTGTTTCCAAGGAAATTTTCAAATAAAACTGTGTGAGGACAAGAAAGAACTCAGTCCTCACGGCAAGTTCCGGATCTGCTCAACCGCACGGAGACATGTTCTCCTCGGCTTCGTGGCTCTGCCCTAATTTTCAGCCCAAAGTGCGTGTTTTCTGCACAACACGTGTGGGATGTTACCATAGATTTGGCTGTTAGTTTTGCCTGGAAATGCCCAAGGATGGCCACGGCCATGTTTTGAGGGTGGCAGGAGATGCATGGGTAAATATTTCCTGGTAGTAGATGGCGGCACAGAATGACTCCCTGTTTGCTCACGGCTGTATGTTGTGGACACCTGATAGGTGTTTGTGTACCTGAATCTGACACGATGCCCTTCCCAGGGTCGCTTAATGCCCGTGAGCACCCGATTCTCATCCTTTCAGATGGTTTGTGTTCATCCTTTGAGTCTGGGGCTCTGTCTCCCCATCAGGCATACCCACCATGTGGGTGACTCCATGCAGGGCTAGGAAGGGCATCAGCAACCAAATTGATGGCAGTCCCGGCAGCAGAGCCCCTTCGCTGTGATCTCTGGGGAACATTAAACCAAGGAACCTGTAGGAGTGTCCTGGGTTTGCTGTAACAAGGATCCCATGCTGGCTGGCTTCCAACAACGGGAACTCCTCCCCCTACCCAGCTCTGGAGACCAGACGTCTGAGATCCAGGCGGGGCAGGACCACTGAGATCCAGGCAGGGCAGGACCACTGAGATCCAGGCGGGGCAGGACCACTGAGATCCAGGTGGGGAAGGACCGCTGAGATCCAGGCGGGGCAGGACTGCTGAGATCCAGGAGGGGCAGGGATGCTGAGATCCAGGTGGGGAAGGACCGCTGAGATCCAGGCGGGGCAGGACCACTGAGATCCAGGCAGGGCAGGACCACTGAGATCCAGGCAGGGCAGGACCACTGAGATCCAGGCGGGGCAGGACCACTGAGATCCAGGCGGGGCAGGACCACTGAGATCCAGGTGGGGAAGGACCGCTGAGATCCAGGCGGGGCAGGACTGCTGAGATCCAGGAGGGGCAGGGATGCTGAGATCCAGGTGGGGAAGGACCGCTGAGATCCAGGCGGGGCAGGACCACTGAGATCCAGGCGGGGCAGGGCCGCTGAGATCCAGGTGGGGCAGGACCACTGAGATCCAGGCGGGGCAGGACCACTGAGATCCAGGCGGGGCAGGACCACTGAGATCCAGGTGGGGCAGGGCCACTGAGATCCAGGTGGGGCAGGGCTGTGCTCCCTCCCGAAGCTCCAGGGGAGGGTCCTTCCTGCCTCTTCCAGCTTCTGGGGCTCCAGGCATCCCTGGGTTTGTGGCCACATCCCTCCCATCTCTGCCTCTGTCCTCACGTGGTTTCTCCTCTGTGTCTCCTCTTCTTTCTCTTACAAGGACACCTGTCCTTGGATTTAGGGCCACCCTGATCCAGGATGAGCTCATCTCAGATCCTTCACTTCATCCCATCTACAAAGACCCAGTTCCCAGAAAGGTCCTGTTCACATGTTTAAGATAGACGTACCTTTCGGGGCAGGACTCATCCCACTGAGGTTTCTCTCAGCAGCCTGGTATCCATGCCTCCATTTACCCTAAAGCCCCAAGGCAGATGAGAGGTCCTATCCTTACCTGTCCCCACTGGGAACTTGGGGCCTCATGACCCGGGATGGGGGCTGCTGCTCAGAGCATTTACTGCCCCCCTTACAGCGGGGACCCCACAGCATGTTTCTGGTCCCCTTTCCCCTTCTGTGGATGCCCCCACAGGGGCCACAGGTGCCCAAGTCAGCTCCCTGCCCCTCCCTGCAGACTACTGAGAATAACTAGTCCCAAGAGGAGCCCACGGGGCGGGGGCAGGGGGGACCCTCACCTGGGCTCCTGACCGTGAGCTGATGCTTATTCTTCTTCTATTTTTTCCCCAATTTCTTCTTTTCCCGTTTATTGCAATAAGAACACTTAATGTGGGATCTACCCTGTGAAGGGCCATTGACTTGCCCGGGACGGTCTTGCTATGTGCAGGCACCATGCTGCCCCGCACATCTCCAGACAGGTGCATGTGGCCTATGTGAAGCTTTGTTCCCCCAGAACGGCAACCGCTCGTCCCCCAGCATGGCCCCTGCTGAGCACCGGCCTCCTCTGTCTCCAGGGATTACGGGACTCTGGGGTCTCAGACCCGAGGAACCCCACAGCCTTCGTCCTTCTGCCTTAGCCTCGTGCACCGAGCACCTGCTCCTCAAGGTCCATCCACGACCTTGCAGGATCCCCATCCTGTTTAAGGCTGAGTGATGTTCCAAGTGCACGTGCACCACACGCCTTCACCCATTCATGTGTCAATGCATGGAATTCCCCTGTTAGCCGGGCCCTGGACAAGCCCCCTCCACCCTTTCTCCTCACTTTGTAAAACCCGTCCTATTTTAAAATGAACCACCCCCTCCCCCTCCTTAGCAGGTGCGTTCATGCTTTTGAAGAACCAGGTATGGAGTCCAAGCTGATGTCCCCTGGGTCCCCTGGGACAGCCTGTCCCGAGGTGGGTCCGTTCTGCCTCTGCATTTCCCCGCCGGCCCCTCTCGCCGTACGTTTTGACTTTAAGGGATGTCTGTGTGTCTGATTTGCGGCCAACCCTCCGTACTTGGTGCTGTTTCTAATTATTCTCCTGCTGATTTTTCATCGAGGCATTTGCCTGTCTTTGGTGAAATTTCATCCCTGCCCCAAATGGGAGTCGCCGTGGGGGTGGAATGCACCTTCCCTTCCCGGCCTCCCCTGGAGGAAGAAAGGGGACCTGGGACGGTCTCCCCAGACTCATTTTTCAACGGCATGAAATCATGGTGTGCTCTCTGATTACAGAAGTGTCTTAATGCCCGCTAATAATCCATTAATTATGACGGATGGCCCATTTCCTGGGTATTACTGGTGGAGAACTATCATTCATTCTGGTCTCTGGTCGTTGGTCGTTTTCAGCTTTGAGCCTGGGCATTTGCTCAACAATGGATTCCTGCCATCTTAGGAAGAGCGAGGGTGAACTTCTCAAAAAAAAAGGGACGGCGCCAGAACACCCCGTGTGGACCCTCCCATGTCCCCATCCCGAAGAGCACGGTCATTCGGCTTTCTAACAGGGTAGACAAGTTTCTCCTGTTTGTAAACTTCCCGTAATGGGAACACGGTTTCCCGTAATGGGAACACGGTTTCCCGTCTGGCTTCTTTCCGGGAACACCATGTTCTGAGATTCGCCCGCGATGCACGAGGCTGCGCTTGTGGGTTCCCGAGCCCTGTGGGCTTCCTTTCTGCATAGGATCAGGTTGTTTGCGGTTAATGTACAAATTGATGTATATACCTGTTCTGTGGGGAATATGCCCAGGAGTGCAATGTGCATGTCTTTGCCTCTTTCTTAAATAGTGGTAAATTCACCTAATAATCAGACTTACACGTATTTGGCTTTCAGCCCATTTGCAACGTTATGCAAACGCTATCTCTCTCTGGTTCTAGAACGTTCTCATCCGCGTTAGCAGTCCCTCCCCACCTGCCTCTGCAGCCCGTGGCAACTGCCAATCTGGGGGTATTTACCTAAAGTAAATGAAAACACCACGTCCGCGTGGCCACGCTCACGGCAGCGCGGACAAGGAAGCCATCCGCATGTCCGTGGACGGGTCGATGGATAAAGGAAGTTTTCCTAGATTTGCAGCGGTAGGTCCTGAGGGCTGTGTTTGCAGAGGAAGAGAATATGCTCCCCCTCCTGCTTGTATTTGTACGGGATGATGGTCGTCAGTACGCTGAGTGTGGTGCTCGTGTCGTGGTCCATGAAGGCGTCGTGCAGAGCGCTGGCCGCACCTGCCGGGATGCCGAGCTGCTCTATCTCAGTAAAACGGGGGAGGTGCGATGCCGCGCAGAGGCCGCCGCACGGATATCGTGTTAGAGGCGGCAGGAAGCCAGCCTTTCGTGCAGCTACATGGGGACCCGCGTCCCCTGCCCCCCGCGTTCTCACCAACAACGCGGCTGATCTGCAGAATCTCCACGCCTGGCGGTGGGTTTGCGGTTTGGAGCCCGCGGATGCCCGATGCTCTGCTCCTGGGGGACGGGCGGCATCTTCCTGGGTATGGCGCTGCAGAGAGGCTCCCAGGGCCTCCCAAGTCGGGGAGGGAACGTTCTGGATTGAGGCCTTGCCAGGAGCATGTTGAGCCATTGAAGGGATTTGCATGCGTCTGAAAGGCACAGGAGAAGAAATTCTAACTAACAGGGTGGCGGGGGCATCTCTTTGCTTGCTCACGCCTGCAGAGCTCAGCCTCTCGGGTTTGGGGGCACCTGTCCTTGCAGGGGTGCAGCTGAGTGGGATCTCAGCCTGCGCTCTCTGCTTCCTGTGGTCCGGGCTCCTGCCAGCCCGTTGGGATGTTGAAGCTCCCCAGGCGACCTCCCCAGCCGAGGTCCCCTGGACTCCAGGAATCGGCCGCGTGGGGTCAGTGACACAGGTCAGGGGAGCACTGGTCCTGCCAGGTGGGGGCTCTAGTCACGGTCCCAGGCAATGGTCCGCGTGTGGGGGTGCAGGAAAAAATGTCCCGGAGCTGGAAAGCAGGCCCAGGTATTCCTGGGCCACCGTGCGGGGGCTGCCAGGTCAAGGGTCTGCGGGAATGCGGATGCTTCAGGGGCCTGCGTGCTGGTGACCCTTGCTGCTGACCGGGGACTCTGCAGCTCTGCAGGGGTGGGGCTGACCAGGAGCCAGCCCATAGTGACGCAAATGAGCCCCGACATAGAGATGCAGACGAGCCTCCTGCCCTGGGGCAGGGGCTTGGGGCCCATCTTCCTCTGTAGTGCTCGGAGGGCTGTGAGCAAGGCACGCATAGATGTGTGTATGTGCACCGTGTGCGCGTGTCCACGTGTGTGTCCATGTACTGTGTGTGAGCTTAAGCAAGGACCCTGTCAAAAGGGACAGTTATGAGGATGGTCACCTGGCCGTGGTCAATGGGGAGCTGCCGGCAAGCGAGGAGCCCCCCCTGGGGGTGTGTGCTGTGAACTGGGGTGGGGGCGTGCTCACCGAGGATGCTGGGCAGCACTTCCAAACCGTGAACCACACAGACATACGCTCCAGTGTGCTTGCTTGGAGCACCGTGCCCGTGGACACGTGTGGTGGGCAGAGGATGAGTTTGTCACCCATCACCCTGCATCACTCAGTACACCTGCCTTCCTAATTTTTGTCAACCCACAGGGAGTAAAATGCTCTCATTCTAATGTGCATTTCTCTGGTTATTAGCCAGTTGGCGTATCTCTTTGTATGTTTTGTGTCCATCCCCATCATGTGACCTCTGTGTTCGTATCTTATACCCATTCTCCTTCATGGGGCTTTATTTTCCGTGTGGATCTACACGTTCTAGAAATAAGTGTTAGTGGTTTTTTATCTTCTATTGGTTTTTATTTTTTATTATTTTATTTATTATTTAAACCTTTTTAAATTTAAATTCAACTTAGTTAACGTACAGTGTACTCTTAGGTTCAGTGGTTTTAAACTTGGCAAGCATCACCCCTGAGGCTCTCCCATCTCTGCTAACCTGGATTACGGTGCCCTATGGTGAACACAGTGCCTTCCTTTGGATGCAGTTGGACTAATCAATTTTCACCTTATGGCTTGTGTTACGGGGTCTTGCTTTGGATGGTTTTCTGCCCGTCCAGGTCACAAAGCATTCTCTTACACTTCCTTCTAGAGGTCTCTAGTTTTTGTCTTCTTTGTTATAATAAATTCTTTCAATCACCTAGAACATGCATTCTCAGAAGGGATGATACCACCTCTCAGGGGCAGAAATTGGTTCTTGGGGGTGATGAGAACACTTTACTGTTTTCACATATGGAGTCCAGATACTAGACAATATTTATAGGTATACGGTATGTCTGTGATGCTAAACTTTTGTGGGGGGTGATTAGGGGAAAATGGCGGAGGAAAGGGAAGAAATGGCAGAGAACACCTTTGGCCAACGGTAGGTGGTGGGGATGCAGAGTCTAGGCACCACCCAGGCCCGGCTGCATTGTCCTACAACCTGCATGATGAGGGGAGAAGCGCTGGTCTATAGGGTCCTGGTTGAGGCTGAGTATTAGATGCCCAGCTCAGGGACCACCGGGCCAGTGGACCTCTACTTCTACTGCCTTCAAGGGCTCCCTGTCTTAAACGCCTGGGGGTCCCTTCATCAGGGGACAGTTTTCTTTCTCAAATAGGACAAGGTGCCCAGGGAACCCTGTGGAGGATCAACCATTGGCATCTTGGTTCCAATGGGGAAGGTTTGCAATCAGCTGACGAGGCTCCCCATGTTGCCCGGCGCCATCCCGAAGGGGGTCCTGTATCAGTGGTGAAGACTCTGCCCTCAGTCGAAGCCGGTGTCCATCTAACCTGCAGTGGGAAGGACCGCCCAGCACTGGACGTTTGGAACCGGGTGGGACTTTGTCTTTGAGAGAAATCCGGGCTTCCAGACGGCATAGCCGAGTCCACGTGAACACATCCCGAGTTCCCTCGGGACCAGGATGCGGTGCTGGGCAGGTGGTGTTCTGTCTGCAGGGTAGTTGGAGGACATAGGATGGAATGATGCCAGAGGGGTGCCTATGTTTGCTCGACCTCACCCGCTGTTTGCCGTTATTGCTGGACCCCAGGTGTGCGCGGCAGCAAGCAGTGACGCATCGGGACGGGACGCCTGTAAACAAAGGGTGCACCATTCGGGCATCATTGCAAAGGGCTCTGCCTGCCGTGAAACAAACAGGGAGCTGCCTCCTCATTGTGAGCATTCATGGATATGTGTGCTATACACATACGGTTATACCGTACTGGGAAATGCATGTAACCTATGTATATAAATACAGATCTATTTAGTGTAACAATTTACATGTGACAGTTATGTATATAAATATAGAGATGTTTAGTAACAGTTTATATGTGGCAATTATGTATATAAATATAGATATGTTTAATATATCAATACATGGCAATTACGTATATAAATATAGATCTATTTAATATATCAATTTATATGTGGCAATTATGTATATACGTATAGATATGTTTAATATGTCAATTTATATATGGCAATTATGTATATAAATATAGATCTATTTAATATATCAATTTATAGGTGGCAATTATGTATATAGAGATATGATTAATATAGCAATATATGGCAATTTTGTAATAATATATTGATGACATATTAATTATATTATGTTAATACTAGATTAATAATAATTATGATTATATAAAAATACATATAATTTATATATAGCATTTATAAAGAACATACATATATAATATAATATAAATTATATATAATTATAATATATATAACAACTATATAATTTAATTCATGTTTATATATAATTATATACCATTAGGTGTAATGACTATATATTTGTTATATATTATATATAACAACTATATGCAATACGTAATTATATATGTCACTATATATGCAATTATATAACAACTATATAATTAAATTATATGTTTATATATAATTATATACAGCAACAATATAATTATATAAAAATTGTATAAAATTATGCAATTAACATAGTCATGGAATTATAATGAATAATTATATACAAGTTAATAAAAATTAACTGATAAGTAAGTAATTAACATATAAGCAATATATATTAACATATATAAGTAACTTAATATATAAAAATAAAATGAATAAATAAACAACTATATTCTTCTTTTTCCCCAGAAGAGAGTTCTCCAGATACGTGTTCGCACACACGGGCGTGTTTATTCCTAGTGTTGGTCCCGCCAATTGGCACACGGTGCAGGGACACGGCCAGCAGTCATCTGGTGGCAACTTGTGCCCGTGGCCAGGACATCCTGGGGTCACCCACGGGGCACCCCAATGCTCTCACGTCCAGGCTCATTGCCCGTGGGGGGCGAGCCCCTCCGAGCGGAGCTGTTTCTGCTAACACACAAATTATTCATTTTCCTAAGAGAACTGAGATGAAATTCAGGCGACAGGAAATTCACCGTAAGTGCACAATTCAGTGGCGCTGGGTCTACTCACCGTGGTGTGCAAATACCACCCCTCTCCACTTCCAGAACGTGGTCATCACCGCCTCATCTTTAAATATTACGTTTATCTGTAAATACTGTTGATATTTAATAAGTGTTGATAAAGTTCAAACGGCAACATATTATGTTAAGTTTATGTGTAAATGTCTATCGGTGAAGCAGTCAGTCCCCGTCCCCCTTCCCAGCTCCCGGGGGACCACACATTCGTTTTCTGTCTCTATAGATTTTCCTGTCCGGCATGTGGCATGTCCGTGGGATCCCACGTGATGTGGCCTCGTGTGCCTGTCTCTGTCCCAGATTCCGCCACTGGGCAGCAGGTGTCAGACCGTGGGTCCTTTCCGTGGCCGAGGAATATTCCCCAGGTGTGGATGCACCGTGTTCTGTTCTTCCACCCGTCCGTCCACGGACACTTGGGTTTAGGGACGTGGATCATGCAGCCGTGAACATGCGTGTCCAAATTCACACCGGATTTGAGAAACCCTTCCGTGGCCTTAAGCTATTGCAACAACAATAGCAAGAAATCAGAATACGGTTAAGGAGAGCCACCCTGCAATTCTGCGTAGGTTTGGGTAGCTCTGAGTTTCTCGGGGGAAATCAGCATGTTTGCTGTAGGGACACAGTGTGTACCCCAAACTGTGCCATTTGGCGTCTGCATGGCTTTGAGCTGGAAGCCACTGAGCAGAGACAGATGGAGAAAGACGCCTCCCGGGAGGGAGCCTCCCTTAGCCGATGCACAGCAGAAATCCCTCTCCTGGGGAAAGTTTTATGGCCACAGAGAGGGCGGAGAGCCGGTTCCCCAGATGGAGCAGCCCAAAGATGCACCTTACTCCACGGCTTCCCCCCACGTGTTTCCCTCCCTACACCTGGCCAGCCCCAGAAGCTGGAAACTCGCCCTCCGTCACCTGCGTCTCTGCAAACGTCCTTTCTTACCACGCCTCACACTCAAGTGCCCACCACGGCTTCGAGAGGCTGGTGGCCGAGCTCTGCCCGCGGGTGCGGGAGGCATGCTGGTCCCTCCCGTCTGTTTTCCTCCTGGTCATCCTTCGGTGGGTCGCTCAGCCTCAACCCCCGGGTGAAGGAGGAAGGTTCTCCTGAGCTGCGTCGCTTTGGTGGGTCCACGGTTTCTGCTCAGCACAGCTTGGTGTTCGGGAATGCTTCCAGTGGTCAGGAGTTACGTGAGGGGACGGAAAGCCCTGTGCTCTCCCGTCTACGGCGAGCAGTCCGGGTGTGGGCGTGGGGACCCTTCCGCCTGGGGGGTCCCCGTTGTCTTGCAGGCTCCTTGCACACTCCTGAACACCCCAGTCCCGCCTTTCCCCGCCGCCGAGTGCACAGATGCTCGTAAACAGCTCACTGCAAAGGCAAAGAAGAGAGAGACGCAGGAGTCCCAATCCAAACCAGGTCCTTCAGACTCAGCGCTGGGCCAGCGTCCCCACCAGGAAGATGTCGTCCCGACCGAGGGGCGTGCGTGCCTACGGCCCCCCGCCTCCACCCTGTCCACACAGCGATGGGGCCTCATTTGTGTGCAGTGCGAGGTGCAAACAAACCTCCGGGTGCTCCGTCTTGTGGCTCGTGGCCGCCGCGCGATCGGCTCCCGCGGTTTAGTGAGTGATGCGGCACAGGCTTCGAGGTCTCCGGAGAACGCCAGGGTGCATTTCTTAATGCAGAAGGTGTGTGTGTGGGGGGGAGGGGAACCAGAGGGGGAAGGAAAAAAAAAAAGGCTTTTAAATGATAATACCTGAAAAGTGTTTTTCTCTAGAACCATACATCATTGTCAAGTGAGAAGATTAAACTTATTGTTTCTTTTTGAACTGGGAACTCAAGGTGAGTGGAAATGTCTTGAAATGCAAAACAGCCCCTCAGACAAAGTACAATGGGGATGCGTGCAGACAAGGCAAGTTTTCTTCCTGGTTCTTTTCTTTTCTTTTTTTTCCCTTCTTCTTTTTCCATTTTAAGTGATTTGGGGACCAAACTTCACAAATGACAAGACTCAAAGAACACTGTGCTTGGAGACATCTGTTGACATTGTGGATTTTATGTCCGGGCTGGTAATGAAAGTTATTTTGCTCTATAACTCGGCGCACTGTGATGTGCTAGGGGCGGGGAACAGAATAAACCGGATCATTTATTTAGAATAAAGCATGAAATCCAGGGAGCCCCCTGTTCTGCAGGGGGTTGGGGAGTTCCCGGCTCACGGAGGACCTGTGGCAGGTGCGGGCACGTCTCTGGTTGCAAACGCCGGCGAGAAATTCAGACGGGTTGTGGGGCGCGCACATGGGGGCCAAATGCCTGGGTTTTCATTTGTAACGGGATCTTGGGTCCGTCCGTTTTCCTTGTCCGTAGAGTTAGTGTTGGTGACCTCAAGCTGCGTGTCCATCGCTGTGCGTGTGAGTGTGCACCATTCACAGGTGTTGTGTGTGTGTGCATGCTCGTGTGGGTCCTCGGGGACGCCCCCTGCACAGGAGCACGGATCTCTCCATCTGCCTCCAGCCTGTTCCCGTCTGGTGCACAGTTTGGGGAGGAACGGGGACATTGGCTCACCAGTCAAATGTACCATTTATCGTTATTAAAACAATGCACCGTGTACAAGGAGCATGTCTCAATACTATTACGTGCAGTTCCAACGGCAGATTTTCGGCGGCTGCGTTCCAATGGCAGATTATCTCCACACGCAGGTGAGTTAGCGTCTATGCAACCGGACTCTGATTTGGAGGAATTTCGATCATTCCATGCATCCCCCGGAGTATGCAATTTTGACTGGTGAAATTTCTGGATCAGCTAAAGGGACTCGTAAATGGCCCGCTTTGCAGTGTTTCAGGTGGTTTTGCAGAAAGACTACTTTATACTTAATTTATTACTTAAACCGACACGGCACAACGTTGCTGGGGAGGCACTATGTGCGTCCAGCGTTGAAATTTATATTCAAAGAAAAAAAAAACTCTGCAGATTTAACAGATTTAAAAGGAGTCCGTTGTTTTAATTTAATTTTTTAAAATTAGTTTCAGAGGTAGAATTTGGTGATTCCTCAGTTGCATATCACACCCAATGCTCATTCCATCATGTGCCCTCCTTCGTGCATTCTTTCATTTTTAGTGGCAAGCATTTATTTTCTCCGTGTTTTATTTTGCCATGTGTGATTTTCTCCTGCAGCTGGGTTAGGGTGGTCGGTCATTTTCCAGTTTGTGTTTGGGGTGGGGGAGTATCAGTGTCTAGGACCACGAGCTTTGGAGTCTTTGAATCCCAAACTACAGCTCACTGGCTCTGTGACTCTGGGCAGTTTAATTAATTCCTTTAATTCTGTCTCCCAATCTGTAGCAAATTAACTAGGGATTTTGGGATATTTAAACTAGATATTTTATGGAAAGTGTGCAGCATAAAAATTTTAATGCACACAAATCATTCAATAAGTAGTTGTCATTCTTATTGATTTGTAAGAGCTTTTTACATATGAAGGACACAAGCCCTATATCATTAATATAGTTTACAAATACTTTCCAGCCTCTTTTAAGTTATTTAATATGGTTTGTAGTTTTTAGACATAAAGCGTTTTCAATTTACATGTAACCAAATCAATCGTTTTCTCCATATACTTTCTCCTACTGTTTGTATTTTGGGGAAGTCCTTCTCAATGGACACAGTGAATATGTACATTTAATTCTATATTTTGTGATTTAATTTTTATACTTAACACTTTAATATGCTTGGGATTAATTGTGGTTTTTGATTTGAGGTGGGGTCCTGATCCATTTTTTCCCCAATAATTCCCCAACACGACATGCAAAATAGTCTTTTTTCCCTCTGTTTCTCTGTTGGTTTTTAATAATTTTTTTATTCACTGTAGAGTGTTCAAACATTCTTAGGTTGGTTTTTTTTAGAGACCTTTCTGTTTCTCCCATGTGTTAATTCTTATTGTCATTCCATACTGTCTTAATTATGATAGCCTTAAAATAAAATATGTTTTGCTCTTTGAATGGATAACTCTTTCAACATTGATCTGAGTTTACAAAAAAATAAAAAAGGCTTCTTAGCTTTTCTTATAAATTTATTTTCCAGATGAGCTTTAGATTTATTTTGCCAAAGTTAAAACAAATGTGTCTGGATTTAATTGGAACCACATTGCCCTGAAACACTAATTACTAAAGAATTGATGTCTTCATAGTATTTTGAGTCTGTTTTTGCGAAAACGGTACGTCTTTCCCTGTATTCCTGTTGTCTGTCGTTGGTCTCTCAACACCATTTGGTTTTTTCCCCTCAGATGGGTCTTATGGGCTCCACACTTAGGTTGTTGAGTGTATTTATACGCATTTTATGTTTGTGCCGCTGTTGCGCATAGAGTCGTGTTCTCTGATATTTCCTGACGAGCCACGGTTGCTACAGAGAAGGCTCTTGGCTTCGGGGTATTTATTTTGTGTCAAACGCTTCTGCCAGATTTGCTTGGGGTTCTAAACACTTTTATGATTCATTCTCTTGGGTTTTATTGGACGTCCACCATGACCATCTGGAAACGATGTGTTTTCTTCTTCCCATACGTTCCGAGAGCGTATTTCTGTCTCCCGCGGGATCGCGTGGATGACCTCCGTCGGGACGCTGCTCGGTGGCGGTTTTAGGATGTTACCATCAGATCTAACAAACGCTGCGGACAATCTTCACGGGGGTAAAATGGAGAGACTCTACGGAAAGACGGAAAGGTGTTGTGTCTATTTGTAACAGAAAATGTAGCAGCAGGATGCAGCACCGCTGATTTCGCCTCCCAGTCTAAGCAGCGGTCTGAGCCGGTTCATGGGCTCTCCTGCTCCCGCACCATGAAGCTGCCATCAGGTGTCGGCCACAGGGCTGCATTCACACCTGCCAGAGCTGGGGAGGTGGCCCCCAGGTCCCACCCGTGGCCGGCCCCCAGCTCGGCAGCTCACTTCTGCAAAGACAAGGGCAGGGCGGGCGGGAGGTCGTCCCTCAAGCCTGCTCAGATGGCGGCTTGGGGGATGTCACAAGACTACAGGTGACACCACTTTACCTTTGCCGCGAGTGTCTACCTGCACTGAGGGGGGGGAGGTTCTGTAATGTGTTTCCTGGGGATGCGTCAGCACTGCACGGCAATGAGACTGGATGCTGCTCTTCCATGCTAGAATCCACCGCACCAACCCCAGCACGATGGTGACGGCGTCTCTGGTGGTCACGGGGATCCACCCGCAGCATCCCCAGCACGACGGTGACGGCGTCTCTGGTGGTCACGGGGATCCACCCGCAGCATCCCCAGCACGATGGTGACGGCGTCTCTGGTGGTCACGGGGATCCAGCTGCAGCATCCCCAGCACGATGGTGACGGCGTCTCTGGTGGTCACGGGGATCCACCCGCAGCATCCTCGGCATCACCATGACCGTGTCTCTGGTCGTCACAGGAATCTAGCACGATGGCGATGATGTCGCGCAGGTTTTGGAACCAGAATGGGAAGCCTTCCCACGTGGGTCCAGCCCGGGGAGCACCTCCCTCCACAGCCCGTGCAGACACTGGTCTGCAGGAACACCCGTCAGTGACGCCACGTATGACGTTTCTTCTGGCCAACGTTGCTGCGATATTTCCTGGTGATGGACGCGTTTGGGATTCTCCTCTGTCCCAGCCGACCACTGGTAGTTTACATTCGGATAAGGCGTTTGAACGAAACGTTCACAAACACACAGCCGTTGATTCTCTTTACTGCAGTCTCTCTGCTTCTATATGGTTTCTCATTTCCGATGTTTGCGTTTGAGGGCAGATGGGACTTTTTAATTACAATTACAAGCCCAAGTTTGGATTCCAGCTTCCAGCCTCCCTTCCCCCAGCCCAGCCCCTGCAACGTACAAAACGTCTCTGAAATCACTTTTTTGTTCCTGTGCTGCTTCCTGGCTCCAAGGATGGGAGCAAGAGTGCAGAGGGAACACTGGAAACCCATGGGCCACGGCTCCTCGTGGGGCCCAGACAACGCCTCTGACGTCTTGACGTGGTTGCTCATGTATTAAACGTGGCCGATGTACCGAGAGAGCATCCTTCCTCAAGCTGCACGGCAGCTAGGCCTCGAGCCCCGGGAGAGAGCAGCCCTGCACGTCCGCTCCCCCCATCCCCGTGCAGCGCCCGGCGCGTGCGTTTGACAGACACGCGGTTCGTCTTCGGGAAGCGTTTTTCTGGCACTGCAGCCTGTGGGGAGCACCTAACGAGGCGGAGAAGGAGGGTGTGCGGGGCCTGCCGCCCGAAGTCCTGCACAGAGGGCGGTGGCCTGGGGCTTGGGCCGCGGCCGGAGCACAGCTCTGGGGCTGTCCCGTCCTGCAGACGGGGGCACACGGTGGTTGCCTCTGGAGGGCACATGTCTTGCGTACAATCCCTGTCACCAAAGGAAGACGTCACAAGGGGTGTGTAGAGATGCCTTCGAGGCCTTCAGAAGAAGAGAGCACGGCAAGTTGGCGTTTCACATAATGAGTGATAATCGAGACACCGTCACCCATGTCTGACGCGCAGGGGCAGGGACAGGGGCGGGGAGACGGGGTTTCAGCAAGGGGAGCAGGAGAAGAGGCTCATCTGTCAGAGTGTGAAACACACGGAAGAAAAGGAAGATTGAAGGAAAGGGAAAAAGGGACAGCATGGAGCTACACACCGTGCATGCATGTTCACACAGATGTGCACACCCTTGCTCATGTGTACACACATGTAGATGCAGGGTGTGCATGCACGCACAAGTGCACACAGATGTCACATACACACCAATGGTCACACACACACGCATCCCTCATGCACATGCACACACTCATTGTTATATGCACATATGTACAGAATCAGGATGTGCACACATGCAAACGCACACACAAACCTATAGTCACATGCACACACATGCATGCCTGCATGCACGTGCACTCACTCATGGTCATATGTACACACACAGAGATGCATGCACACATGTATGGTTACATGCACACAAGCACACACGGGTACACCCCCATGGTCATATGCACACACAGCCAGATGCAGGAAACACATGAATGCACACATGTATGGTTACATGCACACAAGCACACATGGGGATACCCCCATGGTTGTATGCACACACATGAAGATGCAGGAAACACATGGATGCACACATGTATGGTTACATGCACACAAGCACACACGGGTACACCCCCATGGTTGTATGCACACACATGAAGATGCAGGAAACACATGAATGCACACGTGTATGGTTACATGCACACAAGCACACATGGGGATACCCCATGGTCATATGTACACACATGCAGATGCAGGAAACACATGGATGCACACATGTATGGTTACATGCACACAAGCACACACGGGTACACCCCCATGGTTGTATGCACACACATGAAGATGCAGGAAACACATGAATGCACACGTGTATGGTTACATGCACACAAGCACACACGGGTACACCCCCATGGTTGTATGCACACACATGAAGATGCAGGAAACACATGAATGCACACGTGTATGGTTACATGCACACAAGCACAGATGGGCACCCCCCATAGTCTTATGCACACACACGCAGATGCAGGAAACCATGAATGCACACGTGTATGGTTACATGCACACAAGCACACATGGGCACACCCCCATGGTTGTATGCACACACATGAAGATGCTGGAAGGTGCTCATATAGTCCACACACTTGCAAACATGGGCACAGGCAGACACACACAAACACGGTCACATACACACGCACCTGCATGGGCATGCAGGCATCCATGCACACAGCTTCACACAGACACACACACATTCTCACAGTCCCTCACACACACACACCTGACACACGTAAGCACGCATGGACACACACCTGCAAACAACCACATGCAAACACACACTCACACATGTGTACACACACGGCCAAATGTTTATACGCACATGCACACCCCACAAGAATGTACTTGCATGCACAAACACGCACACATGGGCATGCCCTCATGTACTCACACCCACACCGCACACTCATGCACACGGGCACAAAGTTACATGTGCACACTCACTTGTGTCTGCCCACACATGCATTTGCACATGATGCCACACACACACATGCATCCATGCGTACCCACGTGCATATATGCACACGTTCACAGACATTCCTGCATGCATGTGTACACACACGTGCACAAAGTTACGCACACATGGACAAGCACATGTCGGTCATGCCCAGCCCCCAGATGGAGGCCTCTACCGGGCACACACCACCCTCTCCGTGAGTGTGACAATCTACCAAGTCCCCTTATGCCTAAGGTCACCTTTGGGGTGCAAATGGGTGCCCCAGTGAGATTTCAGGGTTCTTCACTGCAAAAACCCAGAGAAGGCAAAAATGTGAAGGCGCATCTCCCTGTTGGAGTGCAGAGAGTGGGAGGCACGTTACCGGGATCTGAGTCAATATTTCCAGCGTGGGTAAAAAGGAGCTGGGTGAGGTTGGCAGGGCCTCCGTGGCCCCAAGAAGAGAGCACATCCTCTGGGGCCAGACTGACGGTGTGTGAATCCTCGTCCGCGGACGCGTCCCAGGTGTGGTCTCGGGGCTGACCCCCGACCTCGGGTTCCCTCTGTCAGAGCTGGTGTTCCGGGGATGTGGGGGGAAGGGGATGGTAGTGGTGGGTGTGCGGGCCATGGTGGGTCGGACGGTGGGTCAGCGCTCACCAGCCCTCAGCACTGGGGGAGCTCACCCAGCATGGATGGTTCCCTGTTTGATGCCACAATGCAGAATGGAAACAGCCAGTGGAGCATCCTATCTCATCCCGACTGTGGACGGGAGGCTGTGGCCCGGGGAAGGGGTGGGGGGACCTCAGCGGGGAGCAGGGCTGGGATGGGGGTCCCTGGCTGACCACGCTGAGGCCTTTGTCTTATTTCCCTGGGGCCGCTGGGGGCGGGGCTCAAAACAGGGAAGCAAAGAGAAAGCACACCGCAGCGGCAGGGAGCACTGCAGCAATGCAATGGTTTGGGGAGAGCCCAACTGAATGCACACATGCTTGCACAGAGATGCACACACACACGCACTCACGCTGCCACACACATGCACACCTACAAACACGCATGCACGTGAGTGCATACTAGCTCAAGACACACATAATCACCATGCACATGCATGCACACACTCACCCACGTGTGTACCCACGTGCACCCCAACACAATACACTCACGCTGTCACACACACACACATGCACACGTGGACATGCATGCTCAGGTCACATGTAACCACCATGCACACACATGCACACGTGGACATGCATGCTCAGGTCACATGTAACCACCATGCACACGCATGCACACACTCACGCACGTGTGTACCCACATGCATCTGACATAATACACTGGTGCTGTCACAGACTCATCCTTCTGGAAGCTTCTGTCCTGGAGGACGCTCAGCCCTAACTGCTGGGCCCCCACCTCTCATCCTTCTGGAAGCTTCTGTCTTGCCTTCCCATACAGGCTTTTCCTGCTCCTAATGCAGAGAGAGAAATACCCTTTTTTGTAAAAGCTCCCTGTCCTGACAGCCCGTTCTCAATCCTAGTGCTTCTTACCTTGCAGGATGCAAGCTGGGGGACACTTGATACTCCTTGGGGCAATCAAGCATTCGGTAAAGCTTTGCATCCTAAAGGTGGGTCCTTTCTCCTGGGGTACAAATTTCGTGGTACTATCATTTGCAGGGAAAAGTGGGGGTCCATCTGAGCACCCCGTGAGGACCCACCTTAGAGGAACCCTGTGGAGTTTCTATATTCACATATATTAGGTTTTCAGTGATAGACAAATGTATTTTCAGGACAGAATGTCCACAGGGACGTGGGTCTTGTGGAATCGGAGGGAGGGGAGCTCATGGTATTTTCCCCACAGCAATGCGTGCTTGGAACATGCTGAGCGCATTACTGGTGGCGCACGTGGACATAGCAGCTTTCCAGGAAACCCCACGGGGTGCATGGGGGGCACCTGTGAAATCCTACAGCCGCTCTTGTGATGTTCACTCCAGCGATGGTTTCGTGGGGAAGAACCTGATGGCTGCGCGGGCTCATAGAGAACCCAAGAGCTGCCGTGTTAGGGCAGCGAGACCGTGAGGACCTCTAACATTTCGGGTCTGGGCGGTGGCCGGGGCGGCGGGGAGGCTCGGAGCCGTCGGGAGGGCCGTGAGTCGGGCTCACGGGGCACGGACAACTCGACTGCGCCATTGCACGTTTTAAACACAAATCTCATGTGTGGGAATGCTCCGTGCCCGGGACTGCGCCATCTACCTATTTATTCATTTACTGCGAGGGATCAATAAGTGGACATTAGGGCCGAAGGCAAGCGTGCAATTAAAATTCAGGCCGTTTTGTGGGACGCAAGAGGCCACCGCTCCCCCTCCCGCACCGGTGCCCCCGCTTTGCTTTCTTTCTTTTTTTTTTCTCCCGTCCCCCTTCCCCATCATCGTACAAATCCTCTGATAGAAAGTTCGGGCTTTTCCGAGGCAGAGCCTTTGTAAGAATCAGCCATCTGGCTCACTTAAACGTGAGAGATTACACTGATATACAGTAAGAAGGCTGCCCATTCAGTTGCTAATGCCCTGCGCCACAGCTCCAGGGGTGGATGGATGAGCTCCAGGGATGCCTGAGTCTTTGCAGGGACTGCTATCGGGTCATTAAAAGCCCCCCCCCCCCCCCCCCCCCCGCCAGAGATGGGACGGGAGCAGGAGACACACGGGCGGGTGGCGTGAGGAGGGAGAGCAGGGCTGGCTGATGTTCCGCATCCGTCCGCGGGGCCAGCTCGGCCTTATTTCACAGGGACCAATGACAGTCTGTCAGCCGGAGACACAGAGGCCGGCACCCTTCCCTCGGCGTGTCCACCTCGAGCGGCGTGTCCACCTCGAGCGGCGTGTCCACCTCGAGCGGCGTGTCCACCTCGAGCGGCGGGGACATCTCGACACTGACTCCTGTACCCAATGAAAGGTGGGCACTCAGGGGACACAGCCGACCGGTGGTTAAAAACCGTGCTTCTCCCCCAAACGTGAAGGCTTCCCTGACTCTTGCACAGCGTGCAGGGAGCAAAGCCCAGCTTCCGGACACTGGTTTATGCTGAGCGTCTCCGTTCGACCTTGGCTGGCTTATTATTATTCTTCCTGAGACAATAAATAGGCCGCCCGGTGGGTGCAAAGCACTTTGCCATTGTTGGCTTGGCCTGCGTGTCCGGAGGGGACAAACTGCGGCTCGAGCTTCACCCTGGGTGGTATATAAACGGTCCGGACAATAGCTAATCGGGTATATCAGCAGTTCCACTTCCGTAAACCCGCACGTGTTTATTATCCCTGTCCGCAGAGGTGCCCGGTCCCCACCGCCTTTCTATGGCTCCTTTATGCGGATCCCCGTTTCCATCTGAATCTAATCAAGGGCCAAGCTCCTCCACGGAGACATGTCCTCACTCCCGGGACCCGACTTCTCAAATATCCAAATGCAGGGAGATAAGACTTCCGCGTCTGTGGGGCGGTCGAGTCCTCTGCTCAAACAAGTACATACGTGGCCCTATTTGGGGTTCCCGGGTCCTTTCAAACTTTCCGTCAGAAATGGTAAACGTCCTGATCTGCCCTTTTGCCCTGTGGTTTTTAGAATTACGTATTTCCTCTTCCCCCGTCCCTGAGGCAGCGTTCCAACATTTCAGTGCACACCATTCGTGTCTGTTGGCTTGTGTATAAATAAAGTTTTATTGGCACAAAGCCACGCTCATTCTTTCACGGATGGTCTCGCTATTTTTTTTTTTAATAATTTGCTTCCGAGGACTGGTTTCCAGGTACAGAGGGGTGTAGAGAAGACGCCCTTCCCCTTAGGGTGGACGTGCCTGTGTATCTTTCTAAGAGGGCTCCTGACGCACACTCCCGCATCCAGAATGTTGAAACACGGCCTCGCAAGCCTGGCCTGGCCCCAGGTCTGCTCCTCACGGCTGCTCTGGCTCTCCCCCCCAAACAGGTTTTGCACCAAAAGCTCTTGGAGGAATGTCCCCACTCCAACGATGGTTGCCTTCTTTGCTCTTATCTTGTTTGGCAAGATGGCGTGATGGTTTAATTTGGGGCCCACCTATCCATGGACCTAAGACATGGGCTGAGCAAATGTACACACAAAGACAGTGTCCCTCCTTCTCACCTTCTGGGGACGTTCCCGGGCCCGTGTCACGTTTTCCTGACCACCCCGTGGGGATTGGCCACCTGGCCGTGCTGAGGGATGGTGGGGTGTGGTCTCCCTCTTTTACATCAGAGAAGAGCAAGTCTTCATTTCCCTGTCAGAAATAAGCAGATTGAGTGCATTCACCTTTTTTTTTTTTTTTTTTGGTCTGAGCTAAGACACACACACAATAAGCACTATTATTCAGCCCTCAAGACCAACACAGTCCCGCTCTTTGCAAGAACACGGATGGACCTTGAGGGCATGACGCTGTGTGCATGCAATGCGTCAGACAAAGACACATTGTGCACACTTGCACTTGTACGTGGAATCTAAAATACTCGGACTCACACAAAAAAAATAAATTCGATTAAATTAAATGCTCAGAGTTGCAAAAGCAGAAAGCAGAACGTGGTTTCCAGGGGCTGGGGGTCGGGAGATGTGGACTACTGTGCAAGGGCACAAACTTTCTGCTAGAAGATGGGTGAGTTCTAGGGGATCGAACATACAGCATGGTGACTGTAGGTTCAAATCCCGTATTCTCTACTTGAAATTTGCTAACACAGTAGATATTAAATGTTCTCGCCCCACGCACAAAATAGTGACGATGTGACCTGATGGGTGTGTTAACTAGCTCGATCGTTTCACAATGTGGGCGATAGGTCAAATCATGACGTTCTTACACCTCAAACACATACAATGTTTATATGTCCCTTATACGTCAAAAAAGATGGAAAAAATTGGGAAAATGCCACGGAGAGATGGGACCTGAGCTGGTGTCACAATGGTCAGTGGGGAGGGAAATGACATGTGTGCACATTTAATAAAGATTGTGGCTAATGGCACGGGCCTCATCCTCCCATGAGCACAGATTTCAGCCTCCTGTGACCAGAGTCCTCCCTCTGCAGGTGCATATGGGTTATCTGGTAGACCTGCCCACTGTCGGCCAGTGTTTTGTAGGTTTTAGGGACACGAAGAGGTCAGTCCATTTCCTCACTACATGGAACTGGTCAACCAGCAAGGGTGCATGAGCCTGGACTGGGCTCAATGGAGCAACCCTCTCTGAGCTTGGCCACCCCCAGAAAACCGTCACTTGGGATGTTCCCATGAGGACAACAGGTGAATGGTTGGTTCTTGCTGAGTTAATTTAATAAAGTCATCACTAAGGGTGACAAGGACGGTCCTGGCATGGGAACAGCATAACCAAGCAGATGGGCGTCAACCCGGGTGGTTCTCAAGCTCTGGGACCCCGTATGCGTCTCTTGGCACATCTGAGCTCAGTTTCTTCCTCACTATGATGGGGCCTGCGTACAGGTGGAATGTACTTGGGAATGTTTTGTAAAAACGTCCAAAGGGAAGTTGAAATGCAGTAGACCGAGCCAAGGGGGAAGAGTCAACCAGCAAATGTGCGTTGAGTATCTGTGATAGGCTTCGTAACAGGAACTGGGGAAGATAACAAAGACTCCATGACATGGTCACTGGGGAACACAGGCTAGGCGTCTACGTAGAAACTATAAAACGTGGGGAAGCAACAGATGCATTTATTTGAATAAGTTTAGATTTAACACGCTCGGAGCAGAGAGACCATCTCCAGTTGGGGAAGAGTGTTCCCGCTTAGCCTGAGGACCCATGGGCTTTAGAAGGGAGGACGGCGGTGGGCGGGTCTTCTAGCTGTCGGCGGGGGGCACAGAATCTGACCCCACTGACGGAGAGTGTGGGAGACCTGCTGGGCCCCCAGAGCTACAACTGTTACCGCACAGGGTGGGGAAATCCAGCAGACAGCAAACGCCAAATTCGGGAGGCCGTGATGGCGGACGCCACCGTCTGGCCACCATGCTGCGTGTGCAAAAGCGTCACCTTAACACATCGTATTGCTGAGCCATCAATTGATACGGTTCTCCGCGAGCAAGTTAAGGTAGAGGCCTGTCTGTTACAGAGCTACACACTGGCCGGGACCCGGCTAGCTGGACGAGGGGGGCCAGTCTGTTTAGGCGGCCGTAACAGAGGACCACAGACATTTACTGTCCGTCAGTCCAGGAGGCTGGAAGTCCGAGATCCACCTGACTGTGGGGGGACAGACATGAGTCTGCAGGGGGAAGTCTGAGATCCAGATGTGGGTACTCTTGGGGGTCGGGGTCAGCACCTGACTGTGGGGGGACACAATCAGTCTGCAGGGGGAAGTCTGAGATCCAGGCACGGGTCCCCTTGGGGGTTGGGGTCAGCACATGACTGTGGGGGGACAGACATGAGTCTGCAGGGGGAAGTCCGAGATCCAGGCGTGGGTCCCCTTGGGGGTCGGGGTCAGCACATGACTGTGGGGGGACACAATCAGTCTGCAGGGGGAAGTCTGAGATCCAGATGTGGGTACTCTTGGGGGTCGGGGTCAGCACTTGACTTTGGGTGGACAGACATCAGTCTGCAGGGGGAAGTCTGAGATCCAGGCGTGGGTCCCCTTGGGGGTCGGGGTCAGCACATGACTGTGGGGGGACAGACATGAGTCTGCAGGGGGAAGTCTGAGATCCAGACGCGGGTCCCCTTGGGGGTCGGGGTCAGCACCTGACTGTGGGGGGACAGACATGAGTCTGCAGGGGGACGTCCGAGATCGAAGCATGGGTCCCCTTGGGGGTCGGGGTCAGCACATGTCTGTGGGGGGGACACACATCAGTCTGCAGGGGGACGTCCGAGATCCAGACGCGGGTCCCCTTGGGGGTGGGGGGTCAGCACATGACTGTGGGGGCAGACATGGTCTGCAGCAGGAGGTCCGATGGATGATGGTGCATGTGCAGGGGCTCGGTGTCTCAGCTCACAGGGGGTCCCACCTCCCCGACCTGGGGTCACTCCCACCACCTCTCACATACGGGTTATCTGGTGTCTGCTCCCCGTCCCCACCCACCCAGCAACCCCGCCACGTCCACCCAGCGGCCCTGACAGGGGGTTGGGCTGCAGTGACCGGACCCCACACGCCGAGGGACCCACGCCCCACCCCAGACCCACTGATCCAGAGTCATCCCTGGAGCCGGATCTCCAGGTGGTTTGTGAACGAGTCCGAGTTTGGGACGTGCACAATCTTTGGGGCCCACGCCGGCTGTGGGTGGTGGGAGACGTTCAAGGTCTGGCTGTCTGGGCGGAAAATTCCCTCCTCTGTGCTTTCACCAATTTCCGTGGTGTAAACGCTCCCACCACGTCTGATTTCTCAGCTGCCGGTCCGAGCGTGGAGGTGGGAGCTCTAGTGCATTGTCTCTTACCCGACCTTCTGTCGCAAGCGGGGATCCCACGCTGGCGGGAGGGGTATCGCCGCGGGATCACCTGGACAGGTGCGGCCTCGGTTTGCATTCCACCTGTGTGCCCCGATTCCGGACAACGCCGGACGTTCCTACAAGGTCCTGCCCTGCAACCTGAGGGCGTGTCTGCAGCCGGAGCGGCGACGCAAGCTGTTCTCGGCTGCTCCGTGGGCAGGCTGGTCAATCACAAGCCTCAGGAGTTACCCCAAAACAGCCGTTGAGATTCCCTGCACCCCGGCGTTGAACCGGACCCCGGGGACTCGGGCATAAACACGTCCCGATCCCGTCCTCTGGGATCTGCGGGCAGGGAGCAGTCTTTGCCGCCCCCACCCGCCCCGCTAAGTGTCTGACAGAGGGAGAATCTCATTATCTTAACAACTGTAAATCCCAATTATTTCTCAGCCAGGAAATCCGCCCTAAAATATGCATGCTTAAAAATAATTAAAAAAAAAACAGCAGACCCAGAGAGGCTCCGAGAGTGTGCGTCTAATTTAGACCCCCGGATCCCGACCCTGAGGACCTGTGCTATCACGGGCCTGTCTAGGCTCTCCGTCGCTCGGATGCTCACTTCAGGGAATTTTTCCATGTCCCCGTTTCGGCAAGCTGGTAAACCGCTCTGACCCCAGCTTGACATGCGGCGGAGCCGTTCAAACGGGACCCGTGCGCAAGGCGAGGAGGCGCTCGGTGGCTAATGAAGGTGTATGCCTGGTGCGGTGCGGCCGGCTCTGAACGCGGAGCCCACGGACGAGGCCGGGCGGACCCGAGGCTTTGGGCCGGGCATGCAAGTTTGTGGGTGTCTGCGCCTTTGATCTCCGTGCCCCGGAGCCTGATGGGAGAGAAGCTGCGTTCTCAGGCCTCGGGGGTCAGCAAACTTGGATCGAGCTCATCGTCCACGCGAGGCTGGCTTAACTTCCTGATTTTTTTTTTTTCTTGTCACCCTGAGCTTTTTTTTGCAGCGAGGGAGATGTAAATGAGCGGGGATTTTAACAAGGCAGGCCCTCCGGAGGTGAGCCTCGTGGATCTAAGCTGCGGGCTCAGGCTTGGCCCAGCCTCGCCGCGCCGGGGAGCGTCGTGCACGGGAACGCGGGCGCTCTGTTTCATCCGGCCGCCGTTCAGGAAACAAGCTGCTTAATGAGACGAGATCAATGCTGCTGGTGATGGCTGACATCAGCCGCCGTGTGCGAGTGTGCGTGTGGCCTTGCCCTGGCCGTCCCCCCCAGAATAAATACATAACCGCAGGCTGGCTCCCCCCACCCCTCATCGTGGCCTCCCGCCTCCCGGCTCCAAGGGGACCCGGTGGCCGCCGCGCTGGGCACTTAGCTGTGAGCACGGCCGGTGTTTGAAGCTGGTCAGAGTCCTCCCAAACTCGGGGGCCGTGTCACGTTTCCCTGGAACACGGTAAATCACCATCCGAGAGGGTGGGACCACGGCACAGGCAGGACGTACTAAAGGATCAATCTCACGGAAAGTTTGGCTCGCGTGTTGCTTGGGCTGGCGCGCTCCTGCAGATCAAAGTTCTCCGTTTCGGCTCTCATTAAGAGGAGCTCATGCGGGATTCGACGCCTTCTGGCTCGGAAGAGGGTCTCTGAGGATGCTGCCGACATATCCCCCAGATTTAAATAATTAATATGACACCTTGAGCTCCGAACGGGACCATTAAGGAAAAAAGGGAGAGAAAGACAAGGAGCCGGAGGCCCGCGTTGGAGTTTCCGACAATGCCCCGGCCAGTCCTTGTGGGGGAGATGTTGGGGGCTCTTTGTCATGCTAAGGGACCCCTTTGTTGGCACTGGGTCACTGGGCAGGGCCCGCCCCTGCCCCGCCGCTGCGGAAGGAGGCCAGGAGGAAAGCCAGCCTGTGCAGAGAAGCTGGAGGAGGATGGTCGTTTAATGGTGTTTAATCCTCTTAATCCGGACGAGAATGGCGGTCCCCCCCCCCCGGTGCAGAGCTGGTCCCCAAAGCCGCCTGCAGCCGAGCAGGGCCTCCGAGAAACGGGCGGCGGCCGCGCTCTGGGCGAGCCTGGCATTGTGTTCGGTTTCTCTGCAGCCTCCCGGGAGCCGTCCGACCTGGCGCGGCGCAGTGCGGAATGGAGATCAGCTGCAAATCCCGCGTGCGGGCAGTGGCCTGGGGGGGGCCCCGAGGTCAGGTCTCGGAGGTGCAGACCCGGCCCCTCGCGGCCCTGTGTCCCCGGGTGGCCCCGAGCCGGGCGTGTCTGTGCCACCGCCGAAATCCTCCGTCGAGCCTGGACGCACATTAGTTGTAGGGTGTTGACTTGGCTGTCTCGGAGCGTCCTCGCTCAGCCTGTTACGACTTCATAAAGCCGAGTTGGTCACGTCCCCGCGCGCCCGCGGACACGGGGAGAATCCAGGGCGCTGATTTGGTAACTCAGCAGAAAACAGGACCCCGAGTGAAGAGGCCGGGGCACGCCGCGGCCCTGTGCATGCCACCTGCGGGCACGGTGGGGCCTGGGGAAGCCGGTGGGGCCTCCCGGTGGGGGCGAGGGGCCCTGCAAGGGCGGGGTGCACAGCCGGGTCGTGTGTGAACACGCGTGTCCCGGGAAGGAGAGGAGACACGGACGTGCAGACGCAGGAGGTTGGCCGGGAAGATGGTGGGTGCTGGTGCGTGGCGGCCACGGGAGCTTGTGCTGAAGGAGCACGCGTGTGGGGCCATGTGGGGCCGTGTGGGACCGTGTGGGGCCGTGTGGGGTTGCGTGGGGCCTTGTGGGGCTGTGTGGGGCTGCGTGGGGCCGTGTGGGGCCGTGTGGGGCCGTGTGAGACCGTGTGGGGCCGCGTGGGGCCGTGTGGGGCCGTGTGGGGCCGTGTGGGGCCGTGTGGGGCCGTGTGAGACCGTGTGGGGCCGCGTGGGGCCGTGTGGGGCCGTGTGGGGCCGTGTGGGGCCGTGTGGGACCGTGTGGGGCCGCGTGGGGCCGTGTGGGGCCGTGCAGAGTAAGACAGGATCTGCCTCCCCGGGCACAGAATAGTCACAAGGTCACAGAGGGCACGTGGATGCGGCCGAGGTCGGCTGTGGGCGTTACCTGGGTAGGTGTGTGAGCACAAACACACAGACACACAGTGTGCACACAACACGGGCCACACACAGAACACACACGCAACACACACAACACTGAACATACAGACCGTGTGTACACACAACACACACAACACTGAACATACAGACCGTGTGTACACACAACACACGCAACACTGAACACACGCACACGACACATGCAACACACGCAACGCGAAACGCATGGACACGTACACACACAGCACACGCAATTCTAAACACGCACACAAGGTAGGCGATGCTGAACGCACACACACCGCACACACAGCACACGCGCAACACATGTAATGCCGAGCACACACAGCACACACAGCTCACCCAACACGCCGCACAGTGCACACTGGACGCCCTCCACACGCGTGCAGCACGCACGCACGCTAAGATGCCGCGTGTCCACACGACACACGCACAACAGGAACACGGACGGCAGGAACACCGGGGGCGGTCGAGGGCCCCGTGCAGCGGTGGCCGCCCCGTGCGGACACGGCCTGGGGTCTGTGCAGCTTGGGGAGGGGACGCGCCGCACAGCGGGGGCTACGGGGGAATCCGGCACCGGGCTCGGTCGCGGGAGACCTGTGGCCATGATGACAGCCATGCTCACACACGGCCTGCTCACAGCAGTCTGGAGATGCGTCCACGGCTCTCTGCACGGCCGCTCGGGGAGGCCGGCGAGGACCCCAGGCCGGGGGGCGGACACAGCGGATGGTGTCTGGCGGGTGAGCCCCGATCCCCAGGGGCTGTGACAGACTCGCCAGCTCAGCTCAGAAGAGGCGGGTCTGGGACCCAGGGCACCCGGGTGCTTGCTCTGGGCATGCGGGTGCTGGGCGCTCAGTGCCCTCGCCCTCACGGTCTCCCGGATGTCACGGCGGCTTGAGGACATGCACATGGCTCACGCTGGCAGCCTGCATGCTTAGAAATTCACCAACCGGATTCTCAGCCCATGTTGCACGTCTAGACCGTGGGACCCTCCCCTCGGGCGTCCCTAGTGGGACCCTCCTGGCACCGCAGGATCCCCACGAGGACGCGTTCCTAGCAGGGACACAGCGCGCCGTGGGAGCGTCCCAGATCTAACCCGGAGTCCCCTGGACGCCGGGGCAGGAGGAGCGAGGTGGGAACCGTACCGAGGACGTGTCGGTCGTGAGAGCATGGGGGACGTGTGGGGACGTGAGGGAAACGGGGGAGCTTGCGTCGTATGCACGTGTCCCCCCAGGCATAAGAGACGCGGTCGTGTGGGGGGACCGGGTCCTCACAGGGCCCTGACCGCCACCTGCGTCCGCATTGTCCTAAGCCCACTACCTGGCTGGCCGTGGCCGGCTTTCCAGCACAAGGACGGCACTGTGACCCCCCCCTGAGCAGGAGCATCTGACCCTCCCCTGCGGCTCGTGGCCTCCCTCCCCGACCCAGCCAGCTGCTGGTTGTCATGGGAATGTCACTCGGCCGCACCTGCTCCTCTCCGTGCACACCTCCACTCACAGGCCTCCTGAGGCTCAGGGAAGGTCTAAGCATGGGGCGTCCGGCCCCATCTTCCTCCCTTCGGTCTGTGCTCCCCACGGCACGCACACAAACCCGCTCCCTGCTCACACCCTTTTTAGAGCTGTCTCTCGTTTCCAGGGTGAGTCTGCACCTCACGGACTGGGCAGCAATAACTGTCCTGGCTACTCCTTCGCATCTCATGCCCCCTCCGTGCCGGACAGAATAATGTCCCCAGACGTGTACACGTCCCGATCCCCGTGTACCGGAATAATGTCCCCAGACATGTGCACGTCCCGATCCCCGTGTACCGGAATAATGTCCCCAGACATGTGTACGTCCCGATCCCCGAGTGCCAGACAGAATAATGTCCCCAAAGGCATCCACATCCTGACCCCACGTGGTGGACAGAATAGTGTCCCCCCAGTAATGTCCATGTCCTGGTCCCCAGAACGTATGATATGTTACCTGTTAGGGCAAAAGGGAGTTTGCAGGTGGGATTCAGTTAAGGCTCTTGACTTGGAGAAATCCTTCTGGATCATCCTGCTGGGCCCGAAGTGCAATCACAAGGGTCCTTATAAAGAACTGCAGGTGGAAATTCTACTATAACAAAATCACCGAGAAAATAAAAAGGCATAAAAATTTGAACAGCACGGTACTAAATAGAGCAGAAAAGCACACTTGTTGCAACATGGGCTGGAACGGGAAGACCGGCTCCGCTGGGAACGTGCATGTCAGCTCACGAGTGCTCGTCTCCGCTCTGAGCACGCTCAGGAGTGCCAACAAAAACACCGTGAGTACCGATTTGGGGTGACCCACACATTCTGGCGAGGAGGCAGATTGCCAAGTGCAGATGCTGCCGATAACAAGGGTGCACGGCAGCTCCGAAGACCCGGAAGCCCAGGGGTGTGCCGTCGTGCGCAGGAGTCTGTGCGGTCACGTCCCCGGGGGGATGGGAACGTGTGCGTGAGTGTGAGTTTGCAGTGAGTGGGAATGTGCTCGGGGTGCATGGCTCGGAGTAAAGCCGTGTGTGCGTGTCTGCCCCTCTACCTGGGTCCTGGGAGCTGCAGGTGCTGCGTGCATATGGAGCTGTGGGTCCCCCGATGGACCAGGCAGCTCTGCCCAGCAGGGGCAAGCCTGATGACCCCCTCCTGCTTTTGTTAAAAAGATGTTATTTATTTATTTGAGAAAGAGGGAGAATGCGAGCAGGGGAAGGGGCAGAGGGAGAGGGAGAAGCAGACTCCCCGCGGAGCAGGGAGCCCGACATGGGGCTCGATCACCGGACTCCAGGATCGTGACCGGAGCCGAAGGCAGACACTTCACCAACTGAGCCAACCAGGCGCCCCGAGACCTCTGGCTTCTCTGCCTCAAACATCTTCCCGGGCTTGGCTGAACGCCCTCAGTCTGGAAAATATCCATGAAACACGCCTCGCCGCCAACTGCGCTGGGTTTGGAAGGGAGGGGGCAGCTGGGAGCAGCGTGCGATGCAGACATGGGAAGCAGGTGTGGGGCTTCCATCTGTCAGAAGACAGAGAACCACCTGAACACAGGCTGGACTGTTCACTATTGGCTGCTGGGGTCGGGACACCGAAAATTAAGGGCCATTATGGGAATGGTCTCACAAGATTGAGGTCAAGGCCCGGTGCTCTCTGCTGTTTTTGTGGTCAGGTCTTCCCAGTGGTGCACACACAGGCCCCTCCTGGGCCGGGAGCATGCAGGGGTGCGTATGACGAGGTCTGTGGGGAGACGGTCCCGTGGGGGTGCGCACTTGCTCCTACTTGCTGTCTTTGTGCAGCCTGGAAGCTAAGCATGCATGTTACGTGTCTGAGTGGTTGAAAAAAAGTAGGGTGATTAGTTCATGACAAGTAAAAATGGTATGAAATTCAAAGTTCTGCGTGCATCAAGTTTTATTGGAACGCAGCGAATCCCACTTGGAGTTATTCGGGGCAAGAACTTTCCACACAGTTGCTGATGGTGAAATGCAGACGCCACCGTAAGGCGTTGTCGGAGGCCGCGTCGGCCCCTGAAGAAGCCATCTCTTGACATTGGCCAAAAGGTTAGCTGTCGGCTGGTTTGCAAAACCCAAAGGCAAACACAAATTAAAGAAACGATCTCAGAAGGCCGTTGTCAAGATCGAAAAGAAAGACAGGTGCTCTCAAGTGATAAAAATGCGCCCTGTTGACCCAAAAGAATGAAAGTTGCTTGTAAGAGAGAAATGGATAGAGAGCCATGTGCTCTGTTTGCGGGCGAGGCGGATGGTGGCCCGGCGGGTCGCTGACAGCGCAAGTGAGCTGACGGGACAATTTCTTTGCATTAACGTCTGTGGGACGAGCCCCCACGTCCACCCAGGACACGTGTTCTGAGAGAGAGTAGGCGGGATAGCCAGTGGCTCCTCGCAGACCTTGGACACGTCTTTCCCTGACTTGATTGGAGACGTAGCAGGACACAGTGCTTTGGGGAGAAGGACACTCCGAGCACAGCGTCGTCCCATCACAGGGGGACACTGCGCTGAGGGATGGGGCTTGCGGGGTCTTCGGGGTCAAGAAGGACTGTAAGTCAAGCCTGGAGGGAGGGAAACAGAGGCAGAGCCTCACTCACAGCTGAGCACAGGTGTGTGGCCGGGCCGGGTGGGTGGATGCATTCCTCTGTCCTGCCCTCTGCCTCCCCCTGGAGCCTCCAGCTGGGTGAACATGGCCACGAGCCCATGGGCAGGGGCACCCATCATCATAGGCGGTGTAGACCAGCCTTGTGGGGAGACAGGAGTGGCAGGTGGGGAGGGCAAGGCGTGGGTTTCAGGGGCGAGCGAGTTGTGATTGGCGTATGTTGTCTTTCTGCAAACAGAGGCTGGATCTTCCCCTTGGCACTGGAGCCTGACTCTCGATCAGGGCATTGGCTGCAGAACCAGGGATGGGCTCCCTCTGCCTAGGGCTCAGCCACCCCTCTGTGTCTCTTCCCCTGCAGCCATCAGGCTTGGGCCACTGGACCTCAGAAGTGGACAGACAGCCCATAAAATTCCCACGTTCCCTTCGGAGGAGCCTTGGGGGGTGCAAAAAGGCTCCCTCCCCGAAGGATGGTGGCCTCCGCAAGCTCCATGGGGACAGCTCGGGGCCTGGGAGTGTGTGCCCCAGCTTTGGGATTTCTGGAGAAATGCAGGCAGGCAGCAAAGTCCCAGAATAGGACAGATGAGCTGTGCCCCGTGCTCACGCATCGCCACACCCACGCGTCAACTGCACGTGAGCAGCGCTGTTCCTGCCCCTCGGCTCTTCCAACCTTTCAAACAACAGGTGAGAAGCAACAGGACGTGGTGTCCCCTCCACCTGACCCCCAGTCCCCGGCGCCCACCAGCACCGATGTGGCCACGGGAGCACTGGTCACTCAATAGTTAGCAACTCGAGACTCACGCTGGACAGGATTAATTATGCGGCTAAATTGTGCTGAATATCAGAAAAGCATATCATTAAATTATCCTGGTGTTACCTTTCCCTGGCATTCCTTCGCTGCCTGAAATTGCGTTTTATTCCAATTATAGATTTTTATGGAGAAATTGTTTGATAATATAATAATATTTGCCTCTTCCCTTCCTCGGAGGGCGATTATGAATGTTTAATAAGACACCAAAGTTGGAGAGGCATTATGAGCTTCTCCAAAGAGAGGTGGTCCATAAATTAATCATAGGGATAAATTATGCAATGTTTTGTGTAAAAAGGAAAAAGAAATCAATTGGTGTACTCTCGATGACCGCCAATCTGTTTTATATTCTGGGTTTTCGAGTTAATTAATGAAGTTACACCCTGTATTAAAAAAACAAACATGTCAGCTTTTTTTAATTTTTATTTTCAGGGCAAGAAAATCGCAGGGTTCCCGCGGGACTGGATTCCGCGAAGTGTTCTGATGGAAACGTGGCATTTGTAGATGAGACGCAGAGTTGGTGGCTGTTTCAAGTGCCCAAGGCGCCCGGATGGGTAGACGCCACAGAGCGCCGGGAAAGGCCGCCAAACGCATGTTACGTGGGCTCCAGGTGGGGAGTGGTAGAGACGTGTGTGGCCCCAAGAGCATCCACGAGTGAGGGCCTGCCGTTCCTCTGATTTCCTCCCCCAGCCCCATGTCCGCCCTGCACTTGGGGAGGAAGGGAGGAGAGCAGAAAGCAGCTCCCGAGCCTGCCTTACTCACCACAGCACATCGGGATGCACAAGACATAAGCTGTGTGTTCACCTGCCCTGTTTTGCTGGAGGCGTCAGGAACTCTTTGTCACCACACTTTGGGGGTGGGCGGGTGACACGCCCCATCTGCCACCGCCAGTTGTAAGCACCCACTTCCTTTGTCATTCTGCATCTACCCGTTCCTGCCTTTGAACGTGGCTGCGATGCCCAGAGGAGTGGCAGCCACTTTGGCACCTTGAGGCAACCAGGAGGAGGGCGGGAAGGACCGGGGTTGTTCAGGATGAGGCAGCCAGCTGTGGATTTCTCGTGTGGGAAGATGTCAGTTCCCGTTCCTATGGGAGTTGCTGGTCGAATGTGTGTGCTTTTATTTGCACAAAACATGGGTTCCCTTGGTGGATTGCAGAGGACTGAGTGTGAGACAGAGCTCAGATTTTATAAGATATCACACTGGAGATCAGCACACGGACAAAGGGCACGTGTCCAAATCCGATGTGTGTTGCTTTCTAGACGACTCTTAAGTCTGTATATGTTGGCACTAAGATGTGTTGTTTTTCAACGATAGACCACGGCCCCACACGCTCTGGGTGCTTGGACGTGGAACCCTGGCTCTGCAAACGCAGAGACCCTCGGTTGCATCTTTCATTCGGGGGGAAGCCCGGCTGTGGGTTTCTGCTGTGCTGCAGGGAAGGTGCATGTGTGGGTTCAGGAAATGTGGCCGCGTCGTCCATGCCTTGTGGCATCTGTGTTGCCTACACAGACTTCTGGGGGCTGCTCACGTGGCGGGTTTCCCTGCTGCACCGGTGATGTGGTTCAGGTCAGAAGGGTTCCAGAAGGGTTGGAGGACACGGCATGTCCGGTCCTGCTGCTGCCCCCTGGGTGTTTCAGTGAGGGGACAATTTTGTGAGGCTCTCAGAGTTTGTGTGTGTGTATCTCTGTATTAACTATCATCTGTCTATATCTATTAATACCTACATCTATCTAAACTATTACTTATCTATCATCTCTCATTATCCATCTATCCATCCATCATCTATCATCTATCTATCTATCTACCTATCATCTATCATCTATCCATCCATCATCTATCTATCTATCTATCATCTATCCTTCCATCCATGATATCTATCTATCCCTATATCTATCCATCCATCCATCATCTATCTATCTATCCACCATCTATCTACCCATCCATGATATCTATCTATCCCTATATCTATCTATCCATCCATCCATCATCTATCTATCTATCCATCCATCCATCAATTATCTATCCTATATCTGTCTATCATCTATCCATCCATCAATCATCTCTATCCCTATATCTGTCTATCTAACCATCCATCTATCCATCCATCATTTGTCTATCATCTATCCATCCATCCATCATATCTATCATCTATCTATCTATCTATCCCTATATCTATCTATCCATCCATCTATCCATCATATCTATCTATCTATCTATCTATCTATCTATCTATCTATCTATTTTTTATCTATGTATCTATCCATCCATCATCTATTATCTATCTATCTATCATCTATCTATCCATCCATCCATCATATCTATCTATGTATCCATCTATCATCCATCCATCATCTATGTATCCTTTTTTTAAGATTTTGTTTATCTATTTGAGAGAGAGACAGAGATAGTGACAGAGAGCATGAATGGGGAGGAAAGGGAGAAGCGATGCGGGACTTGATCCCAGGACCCTGAGATCATGACATGAGCTGAAGGCAGATGCTTAACCAACTGAGCCACCCAGGCACGCCCATCATCTATGTATCCACCCATCCATCTATTATCTATCTATCCATCCATCCATCTTATCTATCTATCCATCTATGCAACCATCATCCATGCATTATCTATCATTTATCTATCATCTATCTATCTATCTATCTATCTATCTACCCATCCATCCCTATATTCATCCATCATCTATGTATCTATCCTTCTACCTATCAATCTATTATCATCTCCTCGGACACTTGGATTCATATCAGGTCCTGTCCTCACAGGAGAACGAGGGCCACAGACCTCCACGAGGAGCCAGTGAAGGGCCTCATTGCTGAGCCACACCAGGGACACATCATAAACCCGAGTGCCCTCGACATGCATCCTCCTGAGACACAGAGGGGTTACTTTCTGATGCATCAGGTAACCCAGCTTGAGCACTTTCCTCGTCCCCCAAATCTGCCACCTTTCCTCACGCGTCCTTCTAGGAAGCATGCTTTCTGCTCATAGTGATGGTCGTCATTCAGCTGCAGAATTTTTACGCAGCTCTGCCCGTAAACACCGAATGCTTTTTGATGCTTAGAGGGACCTTGCTTTCTCGAATAAGGAAGGGTGCTGTGGTTTGGGATGATGCGTGTCAGCACGTACAAGCTCGGAGGTGGTTTTTCTGCCTCGTCTCCGTGGGTCTGAGCCCACGGTGGGGCTGTCCTGGGCCATGAGAAGTCCTTTTGCAGGAGACGTGGACGTGTCCACAGATAGACATTTACTTTATGGATGGACACCGCCTTGTGTAGGAGGAAGACGGGCACCCAGTTCTAGAGCTTTCCGTGCACGTGCTGCAAGACTGCTGGTCACCGCCCGCCGGCCCCGCCAGCCGTGGGTGAGAGGGCAGGTGCACGTATGTCTGCTTGTGCATCCATGATGCGCGTGGCCCCCGTCCACGCGCTCAGAGCACACGTCCAGTGGGTGCCCTGCCGGTGGTTGCCTCCCAAAGCGAGACTCCACGTTCTGATGCATTTCCTCCCAGAGCAACGCACGCACGGCACAGCCAGTCCAGATCAGCGTTTGGGGACGGCCGCGGAGGGCAAGCGGGGACACGGGCAGGCGGGGTCAGGGGTGACGACCAGCTGCACCTTCCAGCCCCTTCCCGGTGGCCCCGTCCCGCTCCCCAGCCTGCACCCCGCACCCCAGTCCTCCTCCTCCTCTCCCTCCACGTGAATTCCCTTTTTTTCCGGAGGCTTTAATCGCTTTTGAAGTTTTGATTTATATGCTTCCCCTAAATATTTATTGCTCTGTTCACTTCTAAACAATTTATTTTGTACAGTATGTGGAACTTCGGCTTTTTTTTTTTAAAGTTTGATTCCAATGTCCCCCATTGGTGTGTCTGTGATGGATCCCCAGGAGCCCCGAGGGGCGGGCGTGTCACCGTATCCGTACGTGATGGGCCCATCCGTCTTCCTGTCAGGGGCTCGCTTCCCTCCTTCGTGCCCCCCCTCCATTATGCAAACGACCCCGTCCGATGCGCGGGGTAATATCCGATAATGGGGACGCCACGGGTGTCACCACGGGGAGGGTTTGGCACATCGGCTCGGGGCTGCAGGAGACGGACACAGCCCTCTTCTTCTTATTGGGTTTTTCCGCGGGGATGTCATTATTTGCTCTGAGATGGTGAGTCTGCCGAGCGGGGCAGCGTGCCGACGTCCCTACGAAGAACAGGGACGCGGCGGGTGTCCGGGTCTGTGCATCTGTGTGTCCGGGTCCTGCATCCAGGTGCAGTAGACACGGACGAAGGTGCATGAGCCCACGTCCCACGCACCTGAGCCTCCTCCTCCAAGCTGGCCCTGTGTTTTCTCCCCGCTGGGCGGCTCCTTCTAGGGGGGCTTGCAGAGACAGAGGCCCCCAGAGCTGCATTCCCTGCAGCCCCCGCTGAGCGGATGGGTCACGGCCCGAGGCACGCCCTGGAGAGAGAGAGAGAGAGCGCGGGTTCCCTCTGATGAAAGTTCCCAACGGTGCTCGCGGTTCCCACGTCCCCCAGAGCGGGTGGCAGCTCTCTGTCCGCTCCCCCAGCCCTTCCCCTCCTCCCCCCACACTGAACGCTCCCAGACCCGCTGCCTGTGCGGACCGTGCCCACGGCGCCCAGAGACGCGTGACCAGCCGCACCTGCCAGAGGCACCTGGGGGCGAACGTCAGGGGCGTCACTCACTGTGCAGCGGGACGCGGGGAGCGGCCTGGCCTCGCTGGGCCGAGGAGGACGCTCAGGTGCAGGACAGGACCGGGCACTGCAAGCGAGCAGGTCCGCGTGCCGCAGGATGCCCACGTGAGGAGGGGGCTGCAGGCACCGCTGAGCGCTTTGCATGTGGTGCTCACCTGCCCTGCACACCTGCCCCGGGACCTCAGTGCCTCCGAAGTCCTTGCTCCAGGGACGAGAGACGCGAGGCACAGAGAGGCCAAGTGACCGCCCGGAGGCCATAGAGCCGGCGCCTGAGCGCCTCCGGATTTGACCCCACTCCTCCTGTGTGAGTCCCAATCGACCCCGTTGAGCCCTGCGTGTGGCCGGGGGCGCCCGGGAGGGACTCGGTCCCCGGAGCAGGAGGCCCCTGCCCCTCAGGTCGGGTCCGGTGGTGCAGATGGGCCACCGCTCGCTGCAGGAGGGGTGGGTCTGCTCTGACCCGTATCTGACTCCGATTACTGCAGTTGGAGGAAGCGGAGGGAAGGCATTGCCGGGGGGTCCTGTGCGCAGTCCGACAGTGGATTTGACACCTGCCAGGCAGGAGCCCCTGGGGTCACCCTCAGGGTGGTAACGGGCTGGTAGCTCTTCCTGTCCCCGAGTGGGTATGAGGGAAGTGGGCCTGGGGCCGTGGGCTGCTAGACCTTCATTTCCCCCTGGGCGTTCGTGGGAAGCCCCACAGGGGGGCCAGGGTCGCTGCCACGATGGCCTTCCTTCTGTGTCAAGATGAATGGCACCAGGAAGCCCTCCGCCCGCCGTCTCGCCAACCACTCCCTGCAAACTGCGTGTGTGCTCCCTGAATCTCCCCGAGCCGTCCAAGTCTTCAGACCACATCGGGGGTCCCCCCAACCTAGCAACACCGCCCGTCAGCCCTGGGGGTCCTGCTGCTGGTAGCTTGCATCCCCTGTGAGCTTGCATGAGCTGCGGCTTGTTCGTCTTCCGTGCCTATTAGTGAAGAGGAAACGCTCACGGTCTGAGCATCCACGTCAAGAACACAGAAGCAGGACCATCAACACAACACAGACGAATACGAATCATGCCCGGCACCCGCGGTCACTGGTGCTTCGGTGCTGAGGACGCCCTCAGAAGAGCGACAGCTTCTGGTAAAACGGGCTGATTTCTACAAGAAGAAGAGGGAGCCTCGCGTCCGGGGAATCCTACATGAGGCCAGCGTGGGATTGGTCGCAAGGCACCAGAGACTAGACAGAAATTATAGGTGAATCTCGAGTGTCCTGACAAGGTGCATCCCCACCGCAAGCAGAATGGCAGAGAAAGGACATGCGCGTGGCATGAAGTGCGGCTGATCCCAGGAAGTTGGCAAGGCGGGTTTGCGCTGCAGAACCCAGCAGGGGAATTCACCAGGTGCAAGGACGGAAGTGACGTGTCAGGTGCGGGCAGAGTGCTGATGATAGTGAGAGCGCAGGGTGCCGGCTCAGAGACACACAGACAGACAGACAAACAGACATTACAGTAAGATGGGCGCCGGGCAGGTTGTCCGTGCCCGACACGCACACGCGGACCAGCGCTCCTGTCCCAGCGAGGTGCCCAGAGAAGCCCCCACAGCAGGTGCACCAGGACCTGCGCTTGGGAACGGCTTAAGGCGTTGTTTGCAACGCTCGCAGACGTAGCACCCGTGCCCCGGGGAGAGAGGGGCTGGGCCGCGCGCTCGGAGCGCAGCGCAGCGCAGACGTACCAATACGCGCAAACCCGGCTTGTTCCGGTTAACATGGGGTCTGGGCTACGGTTCCTGACACGGGGCCCTTAACCCCCCTGCCACGTCTTTCGTCCTCAGGAGGTGATTCTGTGTGCGCGCCTGGTGTTTGAGGGATGCATTTGGCACGGGTGGAGGGTCACTTCTGGACCAGGGTCGTGGAAACCCTGTGCCCCAGGAGAGCGGCTCCAGGCTGCAGAATATCAGCGCCGTGGGCAGAGTCGAAGGTTTGCGTCCTGGAAGGGAAAGCGGGGCCACCCGAGTGTGCGCGCGCGTGTCAGCACGGCACATTTCTAGCGCGTCTTCCCACCGGACCTGTAGGCGTGTTCTGTTCTTCGGAAACCGCCATCACGCTGCTGGGGCCCGGTTCCCCCGAATCCCGGCCGCTCGGCTGCCCCTACTGCCCCGTGGTGCAGAGCCGGCCCTGCGGCGACCTCCGGGAACCTGACATGCTTTGTGCACAGCACATCTGATCTGGAAGCAGATTGCTTTCATGCACCCCGTAAACAGTCTCACGTGTTCCCCGGCGCCCCGACGGGGGAGCGCGCTCGCCTTTCATCACGGGAGCCGAGAACCCGCCTTACGTGCGCTCCCATCGACGCGCGCACATGCATGCGCGCACGCATTCCAGTGACCCCGCGCGCACACGCACACACACGCCTTCCGGTACCGAGCGCAAGTGCGTGCGCGCACGCACATGGACACGCGTGCTTGGACACATGCAGTCCGCCCAGTGATGTGAGCACCTCGCTTTGCTGAGCTGGGGCGCTGGAAACCAGAGATGGGCAGCCGGCGGGGGAGGTCAGCCGCACGCTGCGATGCTCTCGGGTCCCCTTCCCAGGGGAAGAGGGGACCCAGGGTCTGCAGCGTCGATGGAGAATTAGAAGTTCATTTCGGGAACGCGAGTGCAGGCCTCCCGGGGCAGTTAGGAATCCATGCGTCGGGACACACAGCAGCCCAGCTGGACTGTCCAGCGATTGAGCTTCTTGCAACGTGGCTGTGATTTATGACGGATGTTCGCGGCCCTGCAGCCGGGCCCTGGGTTTCTTCCCGGAGCCAACACACGTGTTTTCTTCATCCTCAGCTGAATGAACGTTATTCACATCCTATTTCCAACCCCCACTTCTTCTTTTTCAGACATTCATGAAAAAAACCCCTCAAGTTGTTCTCTAACCTGCAACCTGCAGGGGCCTCTTTCCGGTTCCGCTGTGCGTCTTTCTGCTACGATTGTGGTATATGGGGACACTCTGGACTTCCCGCTCGGTGTCCCTATAACCCTACAATTGCGCTAAAGATATCAAGTCTATTAATTTACAACAAAGATGGAAAAATAATCAGGTGACTCTGTGTCCTTGAAACCGAGCTGATGGCTTAGTGCTGGAAATACGGAATCCGTCGCTTAGGGGTCACGTCTGGATGGAAGTGCCCTTGTGAGAGCAGGCTATGGCCAGGGCCACTTTGTGGGTAGAAATGAGTTTTGCGGGTCTATTTATGTTTCTCCTTCAAACCATAGCAACCAGTGGAATCAAGCAGGGGGTCTGAATGAATTTCAGGGATCATTACAGGATGGGGTTACAGACAGAGTCTGGAGGGTGAAAACCCCTTGTTGGTGTTTCCACCGGTACTCCCCAGGACAGGGAACGACGTGGGAGACCAGCCTCCCCTCCGTTCACCACGTCAGCTGGTGTGCTGCCCCTTGAAGGTGCAGACATGGTCTCGCTGCCCCAGGACCTTTGCACTGGCTGTTTCTTGTGTCTCACACACTTCTCCCCAGATGTCCACATGGCTCTTCCTTCCCCTCGCCCCGGTGTTGCTGAGCCGCAGCTTCTCAATGAGACCCTCGTGGTCTGGTTCTTTAAAATGCAAATTGCCCCACGTGGGCAGCATTGACGCCCTCCCTGTTTCAGCACGTTCGAGGGGTATCCTCACCACTGGCCGGGCACGCCGTATGTGTCACCTACTCTGCGTACAGTGTCCTGTTCCTGCTAGAAGGGACGCCCTAGCCGGATAGGGTCGTGTCTGTCTTATTTAGGGCCACCTTTCCAATGCAGGCACATGGGACACGCTCTAGGAACACTTGCGCCAAGAATGAGTGATACCCCTTAGCACCGCCTCCCTGGAAGGAATCCTGTGTCTTCCCCGCGGGGCGTTATTTCAGGGACGGTGTGAACACCGCCACTCCCCATAAAGTCCCGACCATTCTTTAGTACTTCTCTGTCTCCGTTGTTAGGGCATAACATTGTCGGCAAATGCTACCTCTTCCATGAAGACCTCCCTGATTACTCCAGCCTGGCACTGGCCTCTCCTTCCCTCGTTCGTTGTGCCCTGGGGTCTCCGGATACCATCATTTCCGTCTCTACGTCCCTTCCGTGCGGACGTCATCCGTGCCCTGCTGTTCTTTTTACGGTGCCCTCATCTTAACAAGGAAATTCTTGATTTTTGTTCAGGAGCACCACATGCCACTAAAAAAGTCTACTAGTGCCATGCATTTTTAAGTGGTTTGGAGTATTTTTTGTCTGCGTATTAGTTTATGGAGATCGTTGTAGATTCTCCTGGAGTTGAAGACATTTTAAAACATTGTGTTGATGTATTTACTTAGTTTACGGACATCGCTGTAGATTCACATACAGTGTAACAGATTTTTAAATGTTTAAAAATTTTTTTTTTTGTCCACTTAATGTATCTTCTGAGTCTATGGAGGTCATTCCCCGTTCCCACAGTCTTCAAGGCACACAGTGGGTGGTCGTTTGATGCAGTTCTGAGCAGTGGCGACATTTTGGCAATCCCTGGTACACAATTCACAAGCAGGGGACGTGCATCTGTGCAGCCCCACCCGGCCCGCCTGCGAGGACCCTTCACAGCTGCGCACGTCCTTCCTGCCCCCTGTACGGCCCCCCGAGACCACGGGTCCACCCCCGTCTCTGTACGTTTGTCATTTTGTGGCCATGGACTATGGGACGTGGTGGGATTAGCTACGACCCTTCAGCAGAATTCCCTGGAGGTTTATGCAAGCTGCCCTACCTGTCATCAGGTTTCCCCGTGGTTGGGAACACTGCAAACACGATGCATTTTAGAGCAAGACCCAGCGGGGCCCCGTCTGCCCCGTCCACCCCGAACGCTGTCTGCAAACCCCATATCGGTTCCTGGGGCCGTGGCCTCCAGTGTCCACAAGACTTGGGCGCAGAGCTACGCCCAGTAAATGTGACTGTCTGGGAACAGGAGGGCGCCGTCCTGCATGGGCACCGTCCCCGGGCCCACGCCTCCCACGTTCCCGTGGGCACAAAGCAGTTCTCACATCCACGCTCGCTCTTCCCCCAGAGGGGTTTTGTGCAGGTTGGCCATGGGGCTGTGACCGGGGTCGGTGTTCCCTGCAGCTGATGATTGCTTCCTCCCTGCAAACTTGCTTCCACGTGCGGTTGCCCTGCTCCCTTCCCCCACTCCGGACTGAATGTCCTGTCCCACGGGGGCCACAACCACAATCCTGGGCTCTGCCCCCCAGCTCGCCCCTCTGGGGGTCTCGCTTGGCCCCCACCCCCGGTGCTCCCTGATTCCCCCTGCCTGTCCCCTCCCTTGTCGTGGTTGGCGGGAGCACATTCTGCACAAGCCTCCTCAGAATCCAGGGTTTTGCTATTTTTTTTTTTTTTTTGAGAAAATCAAATATAAAACACAAGTCTAGAAGGAGCTGGGGGTGGAGGGAAGATGAGCCTGTAGGGTGACCCCACGCTAATCAAGGGAGGTCCCCCCAGGCACGGCCGTCACGAAGTGGCTGCCCTGCATCCAGTGCAGGTCTAAGCTCAAGGGTCGGCAAAGTGCGGAGACCCCGGGGGTACCACGAGTCGTGTCCCAGTCCTTCGGGTCGGGGTTGCTCGGCCGGAAGCCGGTTCCGGGAACACCAAGGCGGTGGGGGAGTTCTTAACCGTGGAGTTTCCCCGAGCACAGGGCGGGGAAGCATTTGGTCCTGTCACACACTTTGGGGTGGGGTGTTGTCTCCCTGCCTTTGGGGTCTGGGGCCCAGGGCCTGGCCGATCCGTCCCCTCTGTGCACAACACCCCGTAGAACAGACAGGCTCCCTGCATGTGTGCTCACAACCTCTCCAGCCGTCCCAGCCTGCCCCCTCCCCCCCGGTTCTGGGGCTCCTGCCCCGTGGAGCGTGGTCCTGCTGACGGAGAGAGCCGGCTCCCTGGAGGGGTAACCAGGAAATCAGTCTGTGGAAGCGATCGGCAAGACAAGTGGGGCAAACAAGAATGAGCCAAGTCTTCAGGAAGCCCCAGAACTTGAATCGTGGAGTTGCCGTGTGCCCCAGAAATCCCCTCGTGGGAGTGGAGTGTTCACGGCTGTGCGATCCACGCTAGCCGGAAATGACCCACACATCGAGCGATGCACGGATGGATGAACAGAAGGAGGTGCGTGCACGCAGGGGAGTAGGATCGGCCGTGAAAGGAGCCCTGACACCTGCAGCCCCGTGGACCGAGCTCGAGGACACGACGCTCAGCGGCCGAAGCAGACGCACGAGGTTCCACTGCACGGGATCCCCCGTTATGTGAAACGTGCTGATCGCGCACATCCACGGAGACAGAGGGAGGCTGAACGGTTCCAGGGGCTGGAGAGCAGCTGCCAATGGGGACGGGGCCTCCGCCAGGCGATGACAACATTTTGGAAGTCGCAGAGCCCTGTGAATGTGCTAAGGACCCCGGACGTGCAAAGGGGAAACAGGTCTGGGGTGTGAGTTACGCCCTGATAAAGCGGTTAGTACAATGACCATGAGAACATAGCCCGGCAACCAGCCCCCAGGCCTCCCTCCCGGGGCCTCCGTCAGCTCCGGAATCCGTAGAACGGCGGGGTCTGTGAGCGAGGACCGTGCACACAGCCCAACCCGCTCACGGAAAACATCGCCTGTTCATTGACATTGGGGGCGGGGAGGGGAGACAGTGGGGTTTCGATCCGACGGGCACCACGCAGGCCGAGAGGACCACGCCGACCCGGTGCCGTGCGCCGGCAGACGCATGATTGTGGCTGGGCGGGAGCCCTTCTGTTTCCTCCGCCGTCCATGCCGCGGCCCGGACAGGCCGGGAGGGCGGTGTCTGAACCCCTCTTTATGTGACAGCTTCATGCGTCAAAACATGGCAAATAGAATGAGATCAAAGTGCACGCTGCCTGTCGGCTCTCAAGGTCGGTGAGGATGCTTGTGTCTTTATCGGGGAGGTGACAGTCCCCTGTCACCGGCACTGGGCTGGGGGCTGCGTGCGCGGCGGGGACGGACGGATGGGGGTCTCCGCGGCGTCGCCTCACACGGGGGATGCAGGGCTGCTCGCGGCCAGACACCTGCCTGCTCCCGGGTCACCGAAAGGACGTCCTTCTGTCCTGTGGCCCATGTGGGCATGCCGGGCCCTCGGAGCCGACGGGGCGCAGCCCGGTGGGCTTTCCTAACCCAGACTCTTGTGCAGAGTCTGTAGGGGAAGCGGGAGAAGGCCCCTGCGAACAATGGGACATTGTCTGCGAATGACCGTGATGGATCACAGGTTTGCCCACAGCCCGACCCCGCTTCTAGGGCAAGGCCTGCGTCCTGTGTAAAGACCCGGAATGTGGACGGGGAGCAGGGAGGGGGAAGGCGTGCAGGGTGCAGGAAAAGAAAGCTAGCGGGGCGGCAGACAGGTGGGGACCGGAATTGCAATGCTGTGCTTCTCTGAGATCTGGCCTCGCCGGCTGGGAGCAGAGACCCTTTCCTGCGTCTCCCCCGATACTCCACCAACGAGGTGGATACTTTGCGCCGTGCACGCGGGCCGGCTCGCAGACTTTTTCCCGGGACCCCCGTCCGCATCGAGGGGGGAAGGAGGCGCACTTCGGGGCTCAGCACGGTAATTCGACAGCATTCTGAGGTGCCGCACGTTTAATGAGGCGGACGGACAGGAGAGTCCCCCAAATGCAGAGTTCCCTTAAAAACAAGGAAGCCTGCTGCGTGTGGCGTTCTGTGTTGATTCAGCCCGGCGTCGGGGCTTGCAGACGTTCCTGTCACTGCACACACTGCTCTGTGGCTAAGCACGGGAGACGTGCTCAGTAAGACCTATATGGGGAGGAAGTGTCCACGCTGGGCTCCCACGGAGCCGACGGGCACGGTGCGTTTTTCCGACGGAAAAGACGAGAGGCTGGGATTGTGTTCATGCCGAGCACGGTCCTTGAGCCTCATGCTTCTGGTCCCGGAAAGGGGAGGGGGGTGGGGAGGTCTGCTCGTCGGGGAAACCGAGGTGTGGGTGGTGGTCTGGGACAGCGAGGTGCCCGGTAGACTGAGTCCCGGGGGTGTGGGGGCCCTGTGCGGATGCCGCCTCTGTTCCCGGTACGGCGTGGGGCGTCCGTCGGTCGGATCTACTCCTGTCTGTCGTCAGGGCAAGCCGCCGTATCGGGGGGACTTTTACCGAGGAAGCTCTAGTAGAAAATTTGCAGGGTTTTCCAAGCCCTGGACGATGCTGTCGAGCGAACTGGGGCTCCCGCCTGTGGTTTCGCTCAGGGGCCATCTGGGGGGAGCAAAGTTCACACACAGGTGTTGGTGTCACACCTGCCCACAGACGGGCCACGTCTGCCTCCTCTGCTTTGCACGGGTTTCAGGCCACGAATGCCTCCTCCTGTCCTTTGGGCCACGGGCTTCAGGCCACGTCCACGCCCTGTCCTTTGGGCCACAAGCTTCTGGCCACAAATGCCTCCTCCTATCCTTTGGGCCACAGGCTTCAGGCCATGTCCTCCTCCTGTCCTTTGGGCCACGGGCTTCAGGCCATGTCCTCCTCCTGTCCTTTGGGCCACGGGCTTCAGGCCATGTCCTCCTCCTGTCCTTTGGGCCACGGGCTTCAGGCCATGTCCTCCTCCTGTCCTTTGGGCCATGGGCTTCTGGCCATCTGCCTTCTGTCCTTTGGGCCACGGGCTTCTGGCCACATCTGCCTTCTGTCCTTTGGGCCACGGGCTTCAGGCCACGTCCACGTCCTATCCTTTGGGCCATGGGCTTCTGGCCATCTGCCTTCTGTCCTTTGGGCCACGGGCTTCTGGCCATATCTGCCTTCTGTCCTTTGGGCCACGGGCTTCAGGCCACGTCCACGTCCTATCCTTTGGGCCACAAGCTTCTGGCCACGAATGCCTCCTCCTGTCCTTTGGGCCACGGGCTTCTGGCCACGAATGCCTCCTCCTGTCCTTTGGGCCACGGGCTTCTGGCCACGAATGCCTCCTCCTGTCCTTTGGGCCATGGGCTTCTGGCCGTCTGCCTTCTGTCCTTTGGGCCACGGGCTTCTGGCCATGAATGCCTCCTTCTGTCCTTTGGGCCATGGGCTTCAGGCCACGTCTGCCTTCTGTCCTTTGGGCCACGGGCTTCTGGCCACGTCTGCTTTCTGTCCTTTGGACCACGGGCTTCTGGCCACGAATGCCTCCTCTTGTCCTTTGGGCCACGGGCTTCAGACGCCTCCCACTGCCTGCATCTGGGTTTTCCTCCCTGTGTTCGCCCTACTGCCCCAATGTCTGTCCCCTGTTTCTGTCTCTCCCAATGGACACTCCACAGAGGACGGCACGGAGGAAGGCCTCTTCCTCTCTGGCCACGTCCTGCCACGTTTCCCAGGCAAACGTCTCTCTTCGGGCAGTTCTCTGCCCTGTAGCCGCGGTTCCCCGGTTCTAAACTCTTGCCAAACCCAGAGCCTTTTGTGCAGTAGCTCTGGGGACCCGGCTTCTCAGTGGCCCCGTTAGCAGGGGCTTCCCTGGGAATGGGGGTCGGTGGCAAGCCCCCCTCTGGGCTAGGACTTTGGTGGCTGTGTTCTGATTTTTTTTTTAAGGCAGCATTTGGATCCCGCCATGTCGCACGCGCCCCAGTGGGCTGCTTTTCAACGTCCACTCTCCTGTAACAATTAGCGCCGTCCTCCCTGCCAGAGTCTAGACGCGTCTGGAGGCCGCGGGGAGTCCAGCCAGGGTGGGGGGAGGCTGGGGCTCTGCCCCCAGGCCCCAGTCCAGGTGTGCCAGACAAGGAGGGGGACATGCGGCGTTTGCATACCAATGGGCGTGATTTGCATGCGGCGGCCCCGGAAAAATCCCAGAGGAGCGGCTGAAGGGAAAGTTAATAACAGTCCTCGGGGTTGGAGCACGGGGAGCTCAATGGGACCAGCTGTTGTCGGCTCCTCCGAGGGCAGGAATGAAAATTAAATTAAATTAAAAAAAAAAAAAAGAGCGGGGACAGACGCCGGAGCAGGGAGGAGGTAGGATGACCCAAGCAAGGCAGGGTCCCTGAGCACGGCGCCGGTCCCAGGCGCCCAGGTGGGGGCCGCCACAGGTGAGACCCACCCCCAGCACGCCCTGCCCGCCGACGGTGCAGTGGTCTGGCCTGCGCGGGGCGTGCGGGGACGCGTCCCGGGGGGCGCCTCTGTGACCTCAGCCTGCGTGGACATGACATCCGCCTGGGGTTCTCGTAGCCGCAAACTTCTATTACGGGGAGAAAATACAGCCGAGGGTACAAAGGAGCGGAGAGGAATGTGAAAAAAATGTGAAAATGTGAAAAGAGCATCTGGGAATTCGTCACCTGCCTCGGAGAGTTGGCTTTGTGCACGGTTCGTATATATGTGTGTTTGCATACGTGTGAGTCACACGCATGGTTATGTGAGGAGACGAGTGAAATCTGGCAAGACCAACCTAGTGATTTCAATCCCACCCAATATGCTTGCTTATATAAAACAATATATACGCAATAAATTCTAAACTATAATATTTATATACTCCATGTATATTCATATTTTTGTACTTCACATACAAGTGACATTTAAGTTAAATATATAAATAGTAACTTTATTTGAATCATATTAAATGTACTTATCTATATAAAACAATATATAATAAGTTATAAAATATAATATTTATATATTTTATATATTTTAAACTTTTTTTATTATGTTATGTTAATCACCATACATTACATCATTAGTTTTTTATGTATTTTTATATATTTTTAATATTTATAACCAAGTTATATATGAGTTGAATATATAAATAGTAACTTTATTTGAATCATATTAAATATGCTTATCTATATAAAATAATATATAATAAATTATAAAATGTAATATTTCTATATTTTATATATATTTTATATTTATAACTAAGTTAAATATAATGAGTTAAATACATAATTACTAACTTTATCTATTTAAGTTATATGAGGTGTACTTACTTATATAAAACAATAAATTTTGTGTACAATATATTATGAAATATTTATTTATGTATATTTCTATTTTTATATTTTATATATAATTTATATGTAATATGAGTTGAACATATAAATAGTAACTTTATTTAAATCATGTTAATGTACTTATTTTTATAAAAGAATAAATTTTATATTCAATAAATTATAAAGTAAAGTATTTATATAATATATAATATAAAGTATAATATACATTTATACATGTATGATTTATATTTTTATATATGTTATATAAAATGTGAGTTAAATATATAAGTAATAACTATTTATTTGAATCATATTAAATATGCTGTTTATATAAAAGAAATAAATAGTAATTTATAAAATATATTTATATATTTTATATATATTATATTTTTATATATAAATTATGTAAAATATGAGTTAACTATATAAATGGTAACTTTGTTTATTTAAATCATATTAAATATACTTATTTGTATGAAACAATCATACATAATTATAAAATATAATATTTGTATAGTTTATATGTATTTATATTTCATGATACGTAAAATATGAGTTGACTATATAAATAGTGATTTTATTTATTTGAATCACACTAAATGTGCTTATTTGCATGAAGCAATAAGTACGTACGATAAATAGAGGCATGTCCCATTGTGCAACACCGAGCCCTTTACCAGTTTCGTGGGTCCCATCGGTGGTGACGTCTGCATGGTGTCCATATAAAATGCTTCTCCCACGTGTCTTGTTTTAGACGCACTGAGTGTCCCAAGTGTCAGCAAGAGCTGGAACTCTGGACTCGCCCGATGGTCTCGGGCAGGGTTGTCGGCCGGCGAGGCCACCCTCTGCGTTTCGTGGGCATGGAGGTGGGGCCTGAGGGCGAGGTCCGAACTTCCATCCAGGAGATACCGGAGGCAACGTGCCGTGTGGTCCCACCGCCAGCCATGGGAATCTGGGTCGTTGGGTGGCAGAGTGAGGACGGCTGGGTCCCCCTCTGGAACACGTGTGTTGTTCCCATTTGCAGCCAGCAAGGAGCTGGATGGCGGTGCTTTGGCCCCCGGGCATCCCTGCCGCCACGGAGCACTGCTTGGTGTCCACGGTGGGTCCCTGCCTGAGCCCGTGGCTTCCCGTGGGATTGGATCACGGTGGCCGGCAATGCTGGGGCTGGCACGCGTGGTCCTGCTGTCTCTTCGTGAGGGTCGCTGCGGATTCAAGGATGCGTTTCTATGTCAACGGTTTCAGCGTGTTGAAATCAGTTACCAGCACTGTTCTTCTGCGGGAGGCTCCCCGTGTGTCCCCAGTGGCGACGTTTCAAGCCACCTCCCCTGCCCCCGACATGAGCCCGTTTGTCCATCTTGCATATAACACTTAATACGTCAAGTGCCCTCCTGAATGCCCGTCACCCAGTTACCCAACCTCTGCCCACCTCCCCTCCTGCAACCCTCAGTTTGCAGAAACAGACTCTTAACTACGGAGAACGCACAGAAGGTCAGCACAGGGGAGCTGGGTGCAGGGAGGGTGAGCTAGGGGATGGGGATGGAGGAGTGCACCTGTTGTGATGAGCACTGGGAGATGTATGGAAATGTTAAATCACTAGATTGTACACCTGAAACTAAGATAATACTGTACGTTAATTATACGTCAATTAAAAAAAGGCAAAAAAGTATATAAAAGTATATCCTAAAACCAAGCAAACACACGAGGGCAGATAGCATCCCGATGACCTTCGCCGATGAAGGTGCATTTCTGGATGCTGCTAACACCAGTAACAAGCTCAAAGACCCAATGCAGGGAAGGTAGAAACATGGTCTGAAACCATTTGAAGAGGCCCCCCCTGGTGCGAGCTTACAAGGCACGGACACGTGTGTGGGGAACAGGAGAGGTTGCAGCTTTGAGGAAGGTTTAGGGTGCGGGTGGCTGGGGGGCTCCCGCGTGCCCTGGAATTCTATGAGGAGAACCCACGGGGCCCAGGTGAGAGGAGATTCGGGAACCTCGGGACAGTCTGGTGTGGACTGATGGGACGGATCCTGGAGAAGAATGCTGAAGGTGTTAAGGAGAAGGGTCATTGATTAGGAGGAAACAGGAAAGGGTTCCAATACATCAATACGGCTGAGTCGCTATTGGAGGGTCTTCCATTAGCTTGTGAGCACCCGAAACAGAAGCACGGAGCACAGCAAGGGATTACTCAGCAGCGCCAAGCAGATATAAGGAAGATGACCGGAACAAAACGCAACAGGGGACCTGCTGGGGCTGAGTCTCGTGGAAATGTGCTCGATGGGGCATGTTGGCAGATGATGAAAATATCCCGAGAGGACAGGTGGAAAGCCGTCCGACGCGGTTTGACAAGACGCAACGCAAGAGCGTGATCTCGCAGGGAAAGAATCGTTCTCGGATCTTGCGGGAGGTTTTGAAGTTTCCCTGAAGTGATCCCTCCCCCACCCGTGTCTTCGCGCTTTGATTCTCTAATTTTGTATCTTCAGAGACCGGCGGGAGGTAAACGCCACAGAAGCTACCATCTAAGCGGGTGATCTGGTTCGGAATTTAGGTTCCTAGTCCCCGGACAAGGCCCAAGACGGGAAATGGTTCCGGTCGTTGACTTCTCAGCTGCCTCGTAGGTCACGGTCAAAACGGACGTGGTTTTCCGCAATACTCACGAGGTGGCATCGATTGTTATCTCGCATCGTTCCAACTCCTTTTTTATTTTTATTTTTGCAGCAACTTTAAAAATAAAGGATTGTTTCATGCTTTGAAAAAAGAGGCTGAAGCTGCTTTGCAGAACGATGGGTTTTGGAAATAGCCCCAAGTCGCGTTGGGGAGGAAGTTACAGCATGGCGGGGAGACCGTTCTGGGAGAGCATTGAATGGGGAGTGACCTGGAAAGCACGGTTTTTCACTGTTCTGGGAGTCAGGGGCACCCTGGCGTGAGCTGCAGAAGTTTTGGGACAACCGGCAATTTTCACGACTATGGAAATGTGGATCAGTGGAAGGAGTGGACGGCCCAGACAAGAGTCATGGAAGTAGCCCCATTCGCCAAGAAGACATGACCATTCCCTGCCTGTGCCAGGAGCAGACAAAAGGACCCTTTGCGTGGAGGGTCTTGGGTCTTGGGGGGGTGTCTTCATTCATGGCACGGGCTTGGAGGACTGCCATCAATATTCTCATCATCTCAGGGTGAATTCTTGTTGAGGATGCTGGTCAGACCTCTTGGAGGGTGCCCTCCATGACTGCATGACTAGTACGCAATTTGCACATCCTTGCCCTTTGTCCCAGGATTCTGGGGCCCCCAGCACGCGGCAGATCTGAGCAATGACCCGGTTGCATATCCCACCCTTCTGCCTCCTCCACCGCTTCCCCAATTGATACATTCCTATCCCAACGCAAAAGCACGAGACCACCTGTAGACATTCAGGACAAACCCTCTACACCCGATTTCCCAACCCGCGCAGCAAGAAGGACCGTGGTTGGCTCTCTGGGTGCGTGACGGCCCCGACAGCCTGGATCTATCTGGACACGTCTGTACGTGGACCACAAAGTGACACTCCCACGTGAGCTTCCCATGCATGGCGGGCGGGAGAGAACCACGTCGTGATTTGCCAAACCCCCCTCGCGGCAAAGCTGGTGGATTTGCAGGGCAGGGAGGCGATTTAAAAGTCTTCGCTTTAACAAACCCTGGGTGGTGCAGAACACAGGCTTGTTTCTTCTAAAGGGTACGGGTAAATTATAATTATATTTCATTCTGTGTTTCCCGAAGAACGTTTTTGTAACCAGACCCCACCTCAGCGCGCTATTATAAATCTTCTAACGTAGAGGCACGCTGCTGGTGGGAGGTGGGGAGCCTTCTGGGTTTGTGGGCGGGAAGCGAGCGTCGCGGGGTCCGCTGGGTGGCCGGCTCCATATTTATGATGCGTGGGCGCTGGGGAAGGCAGAGAGTCTGTGTTGGGGCCGGTGCCACGAATGCCCAGCCCGCATTACGTTCCTCCCTTGCTTTTCTTGAATTTATCTCCCAGCAAAGGAAAACTAAATGAATCCTTAAAACTAATACACTTTGTGCCAAGAATACGAATGGGGGCGGCCAGGAAGGGCAGCGCTAATTATACTGCTGATTTGTGGCATCCCTCACCCCGAACGGTTTTGTGTGTGAAGAGCATTAAAAAAAGAAAAAAGGAAAACGCCGGAGAACCTGTGGCCGCTCTGGTCCCAGAAAAGAATGGAGAACTCCAGGCCACGTGGCAAATCCACAGTGTCCACGTCCCGGGGGAGGAGGGTGGGAGGGGCCCCTCTCTGGCCTCAGTGCCCTCCTGTCTGGGTCAGGGGCCCTCCGGAAGGGCCGGGCTTCCTGAGGACACATAGTTCTGCCCTGTGTTTTGCAAACCAGCCTTGCCGAGGTTGGATCTTGCGCCCAGAGTCCATGATACTTTTCTCGGACAACTGCTAGGAACATTCCTGTCCTAATTTTGTCGGCGCATGGTTCCCAGCCAAAGCCCTTTGGGTTCAGCTCCACGGATTGCATTCCGATACCCCTTTCTCCCAGAGGCGGGCTTGGGCACCAGCGTCCACCCAATGGTTCCGGGGAAGTCATGGAGGATTTTTCTAGGTCTTGATCTGTGTCTAAATATTTATAATTCAGGACCTACTCGGCTGGAGGCTCAGAGGGGACGATGGGGCAGAGAGAGAGCCCAATGCCTCTAAGGAGTTAAAGAATTATTATTTTTTAATCCAATTGGCTTGGATGAACATGTAGAGGGCTCCCTTCCTAACACAAATTAAGTTGTTCGCATCCACAAACACAGCCTCGCTTTGGCCGCCATTCTGAGCTTGTAAGATGGGGGAAAAAGAAACAGCATGGCCTGGGATGGTGAATCCCAGGGAGACCAGAAAGCTGGGAATGCAGACTGAAAACCCAGCCCTAAATGCAGTGGACATGAGTACGGTCTTGGAAGTTAAACTGGTACAGGTCGTGGAGATAGGACGTGGTCTGCCGTGTGTGGCCCCAGGATTGCCCATCTTTATAGATCCAATGGGTGGTGTTGGAACAAAAACCAGAGACGGCTACTGGTTCGGACTGGAGAGCTGGCTTGGGCACCGTGTCCGTGTCCTCAAAGATCTTTGAGTTTTCTTGCAGGAATGGGGAGCTAGGCATTGACAAACTGTGTGCCCTGAGGCAGAGGGGTTGGTTGGTATGTGGGTCTCACACAACAGGGAGACGACTGAAATTTTCTTCATATTCCTCCGCATGATTTGCCTATCTCAGATACAATTTAAGAATACAACTAAGTAAGAGGGAGGACAAAAAATTCTACCAGGTTGTGTTAGTAGAGGGGAGGTGTTTCTGAGGAAGTCGAGATGTCCCCCACCCCTGTTTTGCTGAAATACGGCACAGAACTCTCTAGTTGCTTCCTATCGGGATAACATGGAAAACCGTTAAGTGAGCACTCATTTTGCAGGCTAATGCTGAAAATAGAAGAGTTGGACGAAAAATACACAGTTGTTTTCAACGAAGGGAGAGAAAAAAGAATAAGGTGAACACGAATGAGAGTCGAAAGAAGGTATTTTGCATTTCTTTTGGGTACTGGAGACACCGAATATTAGTTGATTGATTCTTAGCTTTGTATGGACCAGGCTCTTACTAATGGAACCCATGCCGGGCAATGGGATTCACATAAATTTCGGGGTGAGCATGGGGACGGATGCAAACAACAGCCCATGATGAGGATGACCGGCATCTCTCCGGTCCCCACGGCGTCCTCTCTGACGAAGAGGACCAGTGTCTTCTGGGTCCCTGGTGTGTCCTTTCTGATGATGGGGACCAGAAGGTTCTCATGCTCCACCACATCCATTCTGGCAAGCAGAGCATTTGCCGGGGAGTCTTGTAGCCGATGCATGCTGGCCCGCGGTTAATGCAGGTTTGCAACCACTGAGTCTGGGCTGTTGGTCCCCACTCTGTCCCCACTGTGTGCCTCTGGTAGACTGGAAACACCTTCTGTTGTATCTCAAAGTGTTTTGTTCTAAATCACTGGGTACGATTGAAGATAGGATGAACCTGAAGGTCACGTGGTGAATAGTATTTACGACGGCAAAGGGAAAGATGCAGGCTGCACCACGCCCACACCACGGAGTGCGGAAGCTCTTGTCTGACACCCCTTTTGTCCTGTAGAGTTGCCGTTGTTACTATTTTCTGAAAGCACACATTAACTATGAGTGCAGAGCTAACCACCTTAGGAAGGGGTCGTGCATGGGCGTGCATGGTGCACATCATGAGGATGCAGAGACAGGAGGGCGGGGGGTCACATATATTTCTGGGTCCCCTCCGTGCTGAGGCCACAACCCAGCCTCTGAGTCTGTGCCTCCCTCCCACACACACCTAATGGGGGCATCTCTGTCATTTGCAATCGCCAACGGAGGCCATATGTGTGGATGTTTGTGCAGCTGGGCTGAAGCTCTTGGAACATTCTAGAAAGCTGCCTGCAAGTCTGTCTGGGTTTACAAAGGCCCCAGAGTCCTTCAGAGACACTGAAATAATGGTATCCACGATACCGGCACTTTTCCTGGTGCTAAGAAAAATAGTTTCTACTCAACATAAGCGGGAGTGATTTCTAGTTCCGCGAGAGCGGGCAAGCAGCGAATACTGGGACCTGTGATTTTTCGGAGCGGAATCCTGGTTCATGGTGTACAGTGATTGGCTGAGGAAGCCACAGGCCCGGGATAGAGAGATTTGCAGGTGGGGAGGGAGCGGGATGAGCAGCACCGATACCCCTCCACGTTGGTGCACCAGCTAGCCAGCATTCAGGATTCACAGTGAATTCTCCCAGAAAGACACACATGGCAGTGTCCCAGGGAGGCCACGACAAAAGGCCACACCCCGGGTGGTATAAAGCAGCAGGTACTGACGTCCCCCATCCCCCCAGGCTTGGAGACCGGCAGCCTGACACCACGTCCTGGGGATCAGGATGTGGACACGTCAGTCCATCTGCCATGGCTGCCGTAACAGGACGCCACATACCGTGGGGATTACAAACAGCAAACATTTGTTTCTTACAGTTGTGGGGGCTGGATGTCGAGATCCGGTGCCGCCGGCGAGCTCAGGGGAAGGCCCACTGCCCATGGCGTCCTTCTTGCTGCTGGCCTTATATGGCGGAAGGGGTGACGGGGTCCCTGGGGTCTCCTTCATGAGGACACGAATCCCATCGTGGGGGCTCCACCCTCACAAGCTGATCTTCTCCTCAAGGCCCTGCGTGCTAACACCATCCCACTGTGGTGGGTTAGGTTCCAACAAAGAACATTGGAGAGGAACAAACACATGGTCCACTGTGACGTCTTTGGAGGGTGGCTCTGCGTGCCACATGGGGGGTGAGGACAGGGCTGTCTGAGGTTATTACTCCCTGTCCACACCGCTGGCTCCTTCGTCTGTGTGGTGTGGGTGACAATACTACAGACCTTACGGGGAAGGCATCTGGCACGGTCTCCGTGTCGTTGGATCATCAGTTATTATCTTTATGGGGTGCTGCTTGCTGTAAGAGTAATTAATAGTGGCTGTCGCTGCTAGGGATGAGTAGTGATCACTGTTATGATGTCATGGAGGTGATGAGCTTGTGTTTACAGGCCTGTGAGGAAAGACGACTTGAGATCACGTGAGGACCTCTAGGTGCACAGTGATGGGTGGGGTGCGGGAAGGTTTCTGGGGCTGGGAATCTGCCCACGCTGCTTCCCAGACAGGTGAGAGGCGGCAGGGCCTCAAGTCTGCCGCCAGGTGTGAAGGGCGGGCCAGCCTGATCGGTGTTTGGAGCCACTTCCTTGCATGAAGTACACGCCCAGAGGGATGCTATTTGGAAATTAGGTCTTATTTGCTGACGTAATCAAGTTAGAATGACGTCATTGGAGTGGCCCTAAATCCAATGGCAGGTGTCTTTGTAAGAGACAGAAGAGGAGACACGGACACAGAGGAGAAGCCACGTGAGGACGGAAGCAGAGATGGGAGGGACGTGGTCATGAGCCCAGGGACCCCAGAAGCTGGAGGAGGCAGGAAGGACCGTCCCCTGGAGTCTACATAGGGAGCACCGGCCGTCTTGCCCCGCCTGGATCTCAGCGGCCCTGCCCCGCCTGGATCTCAGCGGCCCTGCCCCGCCTGGATCTCAGTGGTCCTGCCCCGCCTGGATCTCAGCGGCCCTGCCCCGCCTGGATCTCAGTGGTCCTGCCCCGCCTGGATCTCAGAGGTCCTTCCCCGCCTGGATCTCAGTAGCCCTGCCCCGCCTGGATCTCAGACTTCTGGTCTCCAGAGTTGGGGGGACAATGAATTCCCGGTTTTGAGCCACTCGGTCTGTGGTAATTTGCTATGGCCGCCCCAGCACATGCATGTCCTGCAAAGGTGGGTGGGTGGCCACAGGCATGGTGCGGCCTTGACAGGCAGGAGCAGGGACATCAAGGTGGGAAATGGAGACCAGAGCCTGGCTTTGCAGAGAAGAATTCATGGAGAGCCTCCATTCTGAGAGATGTGGTGGGACCCAGGAGGACCCTCAGGTCCTGGATGTGTCTCTTGAGAATAAAGTTCTAGGAGGTGGGAATGAGGAAGCCGGCAGCTGGGAGGAGGGCAGAGCTCCCAGCACGTTTACGAGTGGGCTTGTGTCCATGAAGGAGGGAACTCGGCTACAGGGACTGGTATATAAGGCAGGGTAGGGTGCTCGGGCCAGGACGCCGGCACAGGGCTACCTCCTTCAGTTCCTGGTGACCGGAACAGGTGTGTGGTGGGACGACGCCTGCCCCCCACCCCAGGGCAGCTGAACCCACCGGTGTGGGGCCCCCAGGTGCAGGGGCGGCTGCAGGAATGCAGACCATGCTTGGGTTCATGTGCTCAAATCGCTCCCTCCTCTGACCCGAAGCCTAGTCTTGCGGCATGCCAACGCGTCTTCCCGGACCGTCCACGGGCCTCTTGCTTTTCCCCCATGATGGAGCTAACCTACAGAAGTCTGCCTGTGAGACCTTCGGGTCACTCCCTCACACCAGTTGGTGGCAGTATATCCTAATTGCAAGCAAAATATTAGGGGAAGTAAACAGGTTTTTGCGGGGTTTTTTTGCCCTGGTATATAAGCAGCCTATTAATTAAAAAAAGTGTGTGTGCGTCTGCATGTGTGTGTGTGTGCGTGTGTGTGTGTGTGCGTGTGTGTGTGTGTGTTGGGGGCAGGGGGTGGATAGATAGAAAAAAAGACACAGGGAAATTCAACACTAATGTCGCCGTCCGGAGACAACCCATGCTAACTTCTGGGGTCAGCAACCCCATGTGCTTCGCTGCACAGAAAATGCCAACATATTTATGAACAATCACGTACGTGTGCACGGGATAGGCACACGCGGCGGGTCCATCTGCTTACCTGCTGCATAAGAGCTCACAGTGACCACGCACGCCCTCCCTCACCTGCAATCACACACGTACATCATCCTACCTGCTGGACCTCACGCGCTAGGAGGACCAGGACGGTATCTGCTGTCCACTGCGGGGCCCTCGCTCCCGGGAAATCATGAGCAGGCGGACGTAGGACTGCTGTGTACAAGTCCGTCATGTGTGTCCCCAGCCAAGTCCATCATGTATGTCCCCAGCCACGTCTGGGAGACGTCCGTGCCTACACACGCTCGTACGGACGTTTCTTTCCACGCCCGCCTGTGGATGGAGTCACCAAGGCCAAGCCGGCGCTTTCTGGGGCCGTTTGACCCTCTTAGCGCCGCCGGCGATGGTCATGCGTTGCAGTCTGTGCCAACATCGTCACGGACGTCGTGCTTTGCCGTTGCGTCGATCTCACGGGTGGGAGGTTCATACCCGGCGTTGTCTTGTGCAGGTGACGTCTGAGTGGTCATTCTGGGAAGCCCAGAGAGCAAGATGAGCGTCAGGATCAGGGTGGAGACGCGTACCGAGCTCCACTCTGCTCCCTCTGTCCCCCACTCACACCGGCCCTTACGGCGGTGTCTGCTTGGATGTGGCAACACGGTGAAGGTCTCATTTTCCCCCCAGAAAACAGCTTTTCAGGTGCAGATCCAGCCCCCCAAAGAGGTGCGAAGTCCGTCCCTGCCGAAACAGGTTAGGGTCTTTTCCTGTGGAAACTGCCAGCCGGGGCTAAGTGGAAACATTCGGACGTCAGCCCAGTTCCGTCTCCTGGATTTTCCTGGCGTTCAGTGGAGAACCCAGGCCTCTCTTTGGGGTAAGAAGAACTATCTGCTAACAAAGTGCTTCTCCGTTGTTCAGCGGGAGGGGCACTTCCGGACTTGCTCTGGAAATCCAAGTGTTCTGACCCGGCCAATTGCTGCGAGTTCAGTCTAAATGAGTCAGACACATGTGGTTCCAATTTGCTTCTCCACACTTGGGGTTGGAGGTCTTTGGCAAATGCTTGCTTTCTTTCTCCTTCTTTCCTTTACGCTCCCCACTCCCGCCTCCCTTAACCCCAGCCATTCGAGAGAAGTGGTTGGAGATGTGCTGATAAACAACAGAGGCGTTGAACGTGCATAAACCAGGGGCTGCCCCTCAGCCCACGGGGAGAAGGAGCAGCTCCATCCGTCAATGTTGTGATGTGGTTTGGACGGAGATCTGTGTTCGGGGAGCCCTTGCAGGCTGGACGTGGGAAAAGCTACAAAGAGTGACTGGCAACTGCGGAAAAAAAGCCTGCACTAGCCCGGGGGTGCCGTCCAGGGGTGCCCTTGACTTGAGGAGTGTGCCCGAGACGGCCCTGAGCTTGCAGCTGAGCTGAATTGGCAGGCACCAGGGTGTAGCCACCGCACCAGGACGTTTTCGGCTGGCCAAGGCCGGCCGCGTCATCGGCCTCGTGCCTGGTCAGACTCCAGACGCGAGCGGGCGGGCGTGAGGAGTGCGAGCCGCCCCTGGGTTACCTGCAGGAATCAGCGTGCGGTGACCTCTGCCCCCAGCGAGGAACATTTCATGAAACGTTGGCTGCGCCAGGCGTGAGGGATCCTGGCGGGGCAGCCGGGCTCGGAGGTCTGGGGCGATTTTAGGAAGAATACCCGCGGTGGCCGCCCATGCCGATCTCCACCGTCCCTTTATTTCCGGGACAGGGGGACTCGTGCGGTGCTGTGGCGGCCTAATGAATGGAAGACGAGACGTAATCGGGAAGAGGTGTCACCAATTATGTAAGCATGTCGTCTTGTTTTTGTCAATGAGAATTACAGCCAGGCATAGTTTCGTTATGGAGCGTCGCTGTTTCCAGCCAGACGCAGGGGATGAGACGCGGGGAGGGAGGGGGACTGGCAGAGCGCAGGGCCGGCTGTCGGAGGGCTCGGCTGTCTGCGGGGAAGTGATTAGATGCCACGCACGGAGGGTGCGGTGAGCATCCCTCGCGGGGCCCCTAATCATCCTTGGCATGCGCTGTCAGGAAGACGGCTTTGCGGCAGACTGGTCGCCCATTAGGGATGAAGCAGCACATGATGGAAACAAATAGGGTCTTAATCTCCCAAGAAAGGGGGCATCGCCGGCTGGCCTGGAAGGCAGGGCCCCTGAGCAGTGGCGCTGGCTGGTGGGGTTGTGTGCTCTTCTCCTGGAAGGGCTGGTTCCTGCCTCCAGGACCCACGGCGTGGCCTGGTGTGTGGCTGCGCCGTGGCCACCGGGGGTCCGGACAGGAAGGTGACCGTCCAAAGAGGGTGTTGGGTTTGTTGAAGGCAGACGAAGGAATTGTAAATTTTAGCTATTTCCTCTTGCCTTTTGGCATGGAGTGGTTTTCGCAGGGGTCTTTCAGTCTTGGGGAAGAAAAGGAGCCTTTTTATGGGAAGAAGGAGTAAAGAGTTTAAGGTGCTTCTTATATGAATAAATAGTAAAGATTTAAGGTGCCTGAAGAGAGCACTGGCCTTTTCCCTTGGCTCTTCTGGGAGGTCGGAGCCCTTTGGGTGGGATGCGTGATAGCGCTATCTAGGTGCTAGTCCATTGAGGAACCCATAACAGAATACCATAGACTGGGGGGCTTATGCACAGTATCTATTTGTCATCATCCTAGAGGCTGGAAGTCTGAAATCCAGGTGTGCACTTTTACCTGGTGCAGGATCCTTTTCCTCGTTCACAGATGATGGCCATCATGGTGGAAGGGACCAGGAGGCTCTCTGGGGTCTCTTCTACAAGGACCATAATCCCATCAGGGGGGTCCACCCTCATGACCTCATCCCCTTCCCAAAGGCCGCACCTCCAAATGCCACCATATTGGGGGTATGAATTTGGGGGAGACACGCACATCCAGGACAGAGCAGCCTTTGCCTGGGGCAAGGGCTTGGGTCACACTGGATTGTCTAAGGATGTGATTTGGGTTGGGTGTTGGCACACGGGGTAGACTTCGCTCGGCGTGGGGCCAGCCATGCCAGGTACTCATGTAGGGTGGTGGATTTGGGGTCATGTAGTATCAGTAGGTCTGGAGACTAACTGACATCAACCATATGGGCAATAGATGGATCCATCTATCAGTCGTGCCTCCATGACGGAGCCCCCATAGGAACTCTGAATGCTGCGGTTCACAGGGGCTTCCTTGCTTGGCATTCTTCATGCAAATTATCGCACATCAATGCTGGAAGTTCCCACTTCTCAGACTCCATGGGAGAGGACAATGGGACGCCTCTCCCTCCTTGGACTTTAGAGGTCATCTCTTATGAGAGTCATTATTTCCTGCATATGTCCTCTGTTTCCCAAAGATTGTAAACTCCCAGAGGACAGAGGATGTGTCTCATTTTCCTACACGTCCCTCATGGTGCCAAATGCCTTTCCCTATCCTACCGCTCACCTTCTTAAGGTGGGACCTAGCAAGTCTCGGCGAGGATCATTAGAGGGACACTTGTTTGGGGCATCAGGAGACTCTGCTTCAGTTCTGGTTTGGGATCTGCCAAATTCAGAGGCAGGGGACCTCTGAAAAATAATTACAACCAGCCTGTTTTGGAAGAAACTTGAAAGATCTGTGGTGCCATAACACAAAGCAGGTACCATAAAATATGTCAGGTTATTCATCATTATTCATAGTAGCCAAAAGGGGGAAGCAACCCAAGTGTCCACTGAGAGATGAATGGTCCACCCACGCAGTGGAATATTACTCAGTGTTGAAAAGGAAGGACTTTTACACCTGCCATGACATGGATGGACTTTGAGGACGTGATGCTGAGTGACATGAGCCAGATGCAGGACAAATCCCATGTGACTCTACTTATATAGGGTTTCTAGAGGAGTCCCATCCATAGAAACAGAGAGTAGATGGTGGGGCCAGGGGCTGGGGATGGGAACAGGAAATTAGTGTTTGATGGGGACAGAGCTTCAGTTTGGGATGATGGGAAGTTCCGGAGGCAGATGGTGGGGATGGTCGCACAACAGTGTGAACGTGCCCAATGCCACTGCGCTGTGCACTTAAAAATGATTATGATGGCACATTTTGTATTATGTGTATTTTACCACCATTTTCAAAAATTAAAAAAAAAAAAATAAAACATTATTAAAGTGGGAGGAGGGGAATCATGGTCTCCTCCTTCCCTTTCAATTGTCCAGAGATGACTCAGATGTCTCCTGTGATGTCTGAGTGATGGTCTTTACCATAAACCCACCCGTTCAGATAGAGGATGCAGTGTGATGGCCCAGGGAGGTGGTGGGTGGTAGGATCCGTTATCCTGATCTTTCTGTGCCGAGCTCTGTGTAGGGTCTTTGAGAGGTATCTCTGAGATGGTCAGGCACAAAAGTTGACTCGGTTCTTCAGAGAATTGGTCAAGCTCTCCAAGCGTTTGAATTTGGGGAAACCAAAAAGATGACCCATCTCTGTATCTTTACAAGTATTGAATGTTTGCCCTAGACCAGAGAGAAACAATGGTCATCCTGTGCACGTGTAAGATAAAGTCCGAATTCCATCCAGATAAGGGGCCCTGAGTAGAAGTCAATGCCAAGGACCATCAGGTCATCCTGTTCAGGGGATCCTGGTGCCACTTTGTGAGTTTCTTCAAGGATGACCTCTCTGTCTCCGTCCGGGGTCAGACCCCGGAGAAACAGTCCCAGCCCCCACTTTGTAGGAGGACTTTGTAGGATTGGTGAATAACCACAGAAAAAAAGGATTTTACCCTAAAACTGTGAAACACACAAGGAGGAATTTAAAAATCCCACCAAACGCCTACATGTTGATTTTTTAAACAACTTCACAGAGGTGTAATTTACACTCCATGAAATGCACTCTTTGTGAAAAAACAATTGGATGCTTTTTAGTAAATTTACAGAGTTGTGCAAGCACCACCACAATCTAATTCTGAAATGTTTCTACCACCCCAAAAAAGAAACCACATGCCTATTTGCAGCCAGTGCCCTGACCTCCTCCGCCATCCACTTCCAGCCCTAGGCAACCACTAATCTACTTTGTCTCTACAGATTTCCCTTTTCTGGACAATTCATATAAATGAAATCACGTGGCCTTTTGTGACTGGCTTCTTTCACTGAGCAGAACGTTTCTGAGGATCATCGGAGTTGCGGTGTGCATCAGTGTGGGATTCCTTCTTACGGCGAGATACCATCGTATCATACGGATGGAGCATGTTTTGTGTATCCATTCACCTGCTGATGGACACTTGGCTTGTTTCCATGTTTTGGCTGTCACAAATAATGGTGCTAGGAACATTGGCTTACAAGCCTTTATGTAAGCACACGTTTTCATTTCTCTTGGGTACATACCTACGTGTGGGATAGCAGGGTCAGATAGTAATCGTAGGTTCAACTTTTAAAGAAAGTGCCAACATATTTTCCAAGGTGCCCGCACCCTTTGATATTCCCACCAACAGTGGATGAGGGTTCCTGTTTCTCCACGGCCTCACAAATACTTGACAATATCTGTCTTTGTAAAAATTATAGCCGCTCTTGAGCGTGTGAAGTGGTATCTTGTGGTTTTAATTTCCCTGATGGCTAATGGTGTTGAGTCTAAATATCAGAATCTAGAAAATTGTGAGGCAGATGCTGATGTTCTTTCAGGGAATAGGTTTTGGACGTTGACTTTGACATTTAAATGACTCAAGTCAACTATTTTTTTGCATGGCTATTTTTTTCCCAACAGAAGTTGTTTGCTCATCGACCCGGAAAACAAAATGTAAGGAGAGTTAGTGAATGAGATAAATTGACGTATGAATGAATAGTCCAACGTGGTTTTATCATTTTAATCTTCTTGATGACAAAAGCCATTTGCTCTGTTTCTCTTCCGGTGCTGGATTCATTATGTTCCTGATGGCAGATTGCTTTGGTCACTGCTCTTAATTTCGTTGCCACGGTTTAGAGGATTGAAGTGCCTGCCTGAAGGCTCTCGGTATTTCTGAGCTGTGCTAATCAGCCATTCATAATTTCCACAGATGTCTATGAAATGTGCAACTCCCAGGATTAAATGCCCCACCTTTATGTACGGGAGACAAGAGTGTTTCCCTGCATTGCTAGAGCTAGCACAGATCAGTAAATTAATTATGCTACATTCACTTCTGTCCAAAGTGTAGTTTCTGCTTACATAGAGGATTCTCTGGCTGCACCAGCTGATTAGTTTGCTGGACAAATTTCAACCATCCCTATTTATTTCCTCAGGCAAAGAAAATATAAGGTCCTTAAGAGAAAATACCTACCCTACTTATAATGACAAATAAGACGAGGAGAGCTTTCTTCTGTTTAAAAATTCCCTGTGTGACAAAACACACATTTAAGCTTTGTATTATTTAAAAATAGATTGCCCTATCTCTCCATAAATAAGTATACATGGAATTCTTGGATGATGTTAAACAAATCTGGGGAGGAATGCCAGCCTTCAAAAAAAAAAAAAAAAAAACCCAGATAGTCTAATAATCTAAACATAATCTAAACATACACAACTTTTTTATTACATGTCCATCCATCCAGTTTCTAACCATCTTCCCACCATGTATCCATCCATCCATCCATCCATCCACTCATCTATCTCTCCATCCATCCATCCATCCATCCACTCATCCTTCCATCCATCCATCCATCCATCCATCCATCGATCCATCCATCCATCGATCCATCCACTCATCTATCCATCCTTCCACTTATCCTTGCATCCATCCATCTATCTATCCATCCATCCACTCATCCTCACAGCATTTTGGTTCTGGAAGACATTGAGCTACAAACACATAAAACCCAGGCAGATATAGGAACTCTTACATCTCACCAAGAAACTACTAGCAAGTTCAAGACATACTCATTAGACTGACAAAGCAAGATTCATCTTTGAAAGACATTTTTCACCTATTTCTCCTTCTTCCAGGGAGCCTCCCATGGTTGCTTGGGTCTTGCTCAGCAAGACTGGAGTGGCCTCTGCTGGTTCAAGAGCCATTGGTTTGGGCACTCACTTTCCCGATTGTTTACACAGTGGATGGTTAGTGTCTTCATGGGTTTCAGAGCATATTCTACTCCAGCGGCTGGAATTAGGAATCATGCTTCCTGCTTGGTATATTGCCCCAATCCCCCACCTTTTCTCCTGCAAACAGACACACACACGCACATACATACACACAGAGAACATGTAAATTGTTTATGTAGACGATCAGGAAATCCCAATTCTGAAGTTCAAATATAAGAACTGGCTTAGAGAGTGACAGGAAGGGCGTCTTGTACTCATGTCTTCATTTGCTTCTTATAAGGCATTTGCAAAGATTGCTTGCTCACTCCCATGAAGAAAGAATATGAATGTGTCTATGTATAAATGTGTGTGTCTATATACACGTCTTTATGTGCACATATGAACACACACACATATATGTCTATATATATTTACGTGTCTCTCTACTTACAAACGTCTCTCTATGCGTTTGTCCGCATACATAGATTGCATGTGTATAAACGCACACATCTATATGTGTGTACGTCTGTGTATATGTGGCTTTCTGTACATAGGTCTCTCTACGCATACATGTATCCATGTATATGGTACACATCTGGACACGCACCCATTTATATATATGCATCTATGTCCCTGTATGTGTATTCTCTCTGTCATGTTGGTACGTGCAGTTTCTTTAGGCTGTGAGAACCTGCTCTGGTAGAGGAGGTTCACTCTCACGCCAGGCCCATGAGATTATCCCGACATCAGATGCTGGGCCCCAATCTGTGATTTCACAGGTGGGGTACCTGGGTGTGCCGTTTGGTGTAGATGAGGTAGGAGCCCCAAACTCAATGTACCTCGTATCTGAAGACCGGGAAATCTGTGAACTTTGTGTTCATTCAGCTTTGCTTCTAGCCTAATGTGCAAGACTGGAAATGGTTGGCCTTACTATTGGGGTGAGGGGCCAGAGAGCTCCTAGGAGGAGTAAGGAGGCCTCAGCTCAGTTCCAGGCCCAGACGTCCTTGGGAGCCAGTGTGGGATTTCCCACCAGCCTTTTCTCCATGGTGCCAGAGCTGCCCGTTTTCCCACTTCCATGCCTATGGGACATGTTGTATCTTCCAGGTAACACACTGCAGGCTTAACACTTAATTCAGTGCAATGCGGTGAGCGCTATGACGTTCTGGGGGGTGCACGGTGGGCCATCCAGAGAGCGCACAGCCTTCTGCAGCTACTTACACTCACTGGGTCGATGTGTTCCAATTGCCAGCTCCACGTGTCTCTAAGGGGTGGTGAGCAGAGGCCCCTGAGGGTGGCCGCCATGTCTGATACACTGGAGCAGCTCCTGGTGAGCAAGAGTACTAGACAACCATCATTTATTTCAAGAATAAATAGCTTGCAAATATATAGCTGGGGATCGTGTTTGTCCCTTGCTTTCCTCCCTACACCAGGGACTTAGGATTCAGGGGGATAGGGTCCATCTGTACCTGGACCAGAGTTGTGGTGTGCAACCTTATGAAGGTGATATGGACTTCAGAGTCCAGCTGTAGCATTGGGTCTTCTGCGGGTCTCAGTCACTGGCTGACCCTCCAGAATTGGGACTTACAGCCTCCGTAATCACATGAGCCAATTCCTTACGGTAATTCTCTTTAATTTAAGAAATTAAATTAAAAAGTTAGGAATCTTTTTATGGAGGACATTTGGAATCACCGTGAAATTAGTTATGAACGCTTCTGAAGGTGATAGGAAACTAACGTATATCACGGGTCAGACGCTTTAGGCACTTTATGTCAGTGTCCCAAGATGAAGAGTGCAGCATGCCTGGTGGTGGCCGAGGTGATTTTTGGGGCATGTAGACAGGCCCTGATAGGAGGGATTTTAAAATAGGTTATGGAGATGAAATTTACATAGCTTACAATGAATCCTGTAAAGTGAATAGTTCAGGGGGCAGTTAGCACATACCCCATGTTGTGCACCCACCACCTTTCTCTGGTTCTAGAATGTTCTCATCCCCCCAAAAGAAATCCCAGTAGCAGTCACTCCCCATCTCCACCACCAAAGCAGGATGACCTTGTGTCCCCCACCAACCCAGGATGACCTCATCTCCCCCACCAACCGGGATGACCCTATCTCTCCCACCAACCCAGGTCCCCCCATCTCCCCCACCAACCCAGGATGACCCCATCTCTCCAACCAACCTGGACGACCCCATCTCCCCCACCAACCCAGGATGATTCCATCTCCCCAACCAAAATGGATGACCCCATCTCCCCTACCAATCCAGGACAGCCCCATCCCCCCCCACCAACACAGGACAACCCCACCTCCCCAACCAACGTGGACGACCCCATCCCCCCCACCAACCGAGGACAACCCCATCCCCCCTACCAACCCAGGACAGCCCCATCTCCCCCACCAAACCAGATGACCCCATCTCCCCCACCAACCCAGGATGACCCCATCTACCCCACCAACCCAGGATGACCCCATCTCCCCACTAACTCAGGACAACCCCATCTCCCCAACCAACCCAGACGACCGCATCTCCCCCACCAACCCAGATGACCCCATCTCTTCCACCAACCCAGGATGACCCCATCTACTCCACCAACCCAGGATGACCCCATCTCCCCACTAACCCAGGACGACCCCATCTCCACAACCAGCCCAGACGACTGCATCTCCCCCACCAACCCAGGATGACTCCATCTCCCCCACAACCTAGATAACCCCATCTCCCCCACTAACCCAGGATGACCCCATCTCCCCCACCAACCAGGGATGACCCCGTCTCACCCACCAACCTGAGCAACTACCAGTGTGTTTTCCATGGGTCTGCCTGTTCTTCACATTCTCATATCCATGGGATCATACGCAATGTGACTGTGCGTGTCTGCTTCTCTCACTGAATATCCTGTCCTCGAGGACCATCCACAGGGTGTCAGTGCTCCATTCCTGTTCATGGCTGTATAGTATTCCATTGTATGGATGGACTGCATTGTGTTTATCCATCCTCCTGGTGATGGGCACTGCATTGTTTCCACCTTTGCAGTTTGGTGCACACATACCTTTACCCACATCTCATCCTTGTGAATCCCATTTCAACTCAAACAGGGGGAGCTCTAGGCTGGGATGGCTCTTGCCACATGGAACTCAATGGCCTCATTTTGCTTATTTGCCTTTATTCTTGAGCTTCCCCTGTACTGTGGGACAAGAGGGTGGCTCTGCAGATATTACGGTAGTTATATGAAGTCGTGCCCCAAAATAAATGTGCCTGAATATAAAAATGATTCTTCTTCAACAGAAATATTGTCAGTAACAGTACAGGTGGAAGTGGGATTGGCCTAAGGTCCTCAAGGTGGCAAATGAACAAAATGGGAGAAATTTGATGATTTAAGCTTTCAAGCAAACATAGGTGAGACCAACCTAGAGATTCTGACCTGAGAGGTCTTGAGTTTCTCATTATCCGGCCTCAGATGAGGATGTGGGCCTCAGAGACACCACAGGTCCCAAAGCCATCCCTCTCGGATGCTGAGCACGTAGGCCTCCTCCTCTGTGCCATGTGGCTTCCCCAGACAGCAAGGAAGGATGGGTATTTTAGTTTTCAGTTATTTTTTCCCCCAAATGTCTACAATTGAGATTACTATCTTGGTTGCTGGTGATGGTTAATTTTATATGTCAACGTGCTTGGGTACCCAGATATTTGGTCAAACGTTATTCTAGCTATTTCCGTAATGTTATTATTTTGACGGGACTAACAATTTCAACCAGTAGAAGTAGAGTAGATCGCCTCCATAATGTGGGTGGGCCTCATCTAATTAGTTGAAGGCCTTAAGAGTTGGGGGGGGAAAGCCATGACGTACTGAAAAGAGTGGGAATTCCGTGTCTGAATGGACTTCAGAGTCCAACTGTAGCATTGGGTCTTCTGCGGGTCTCAGTCACTGGCTGACCCTCCAGAATTGGGACTTACAGCCTCCGTAATCACATGAGCCAATTCCTTACAGTAATTCTCTGGTTATGTAGTTACATTCACAACCCTATTGGTTCTGTTGCTCTGGAGGAGGCTGATCCGCCTGTTACACAGGTTAGCCAAGTCGGCTTCCAGGTGGGGAACTTTTAAAAAACAGCCTGCATGTAATATCGAGAAAGAGAGAGAGAGAGAGGGAGAGAGAGAGAGAGAGACTCTCCACTTGAAACCCATTGTCGAGGATCTCAGGGAAGTTTGCATGTCATACTCACTGTGCCTGAATCCAAATCCAGACCAAAAATCTTGCTTCCAAGTCCCCGAATACTCCATTTTCATCCCTGGCCAAAGGGAGCCAGCACTCCATGGGACACTGGGGTTTGATCGCCATGGGGGAGGCAGCTTGAATCAGCGTCGGGCACTGGGTCAGGTGTGTTCTGCACACGGGTCATGTCAACAGCCTGGAGTCCGTGAAATGTGCATGAAATGCTGTCTGTACATCAGTTCCCCGAGGTCGACCATGGTCTGGAAGCAGGAGATCCCTCCTAGTGGGTCATGAGAAGGTCAACGGTGGCCCAAAGCTGGGACACGCCTACGTCATTCCCCTTACTCACCTTATCATGCGGGCACTTTATCATGTCATGTCATCACGAGAAGAAAAGTGAGCACAGGGGCGCCTGGGTGGCTCAGTCGGTTAAGCGTCTGCCTTCAGCTCAGGTCATGATCCCAGGGTCCTGGGATCGAGTCCTGCATCGGGCTCCCTGCTCCACGGGAAGCCTGCTTCTCCCTCTCCCACTCCCCCTGCTTGTGTGCTCTCTCTCTCCATCTCTCTCAAATGGATGGATACAATCTTAAAAAGAAAGAAAGAAAGAAAGAAAAGTGAGCACAGCACGATATGGTATTTTGAGAGAGAGAGATTCACATAACTTTATTAGAGCATATTGCTATAACTGTTGTATTTATTACTAGTTATTGCTGATTTCCTACGGTGCCCGATTTATAAGGTAAACTTCACTGTCGGAATGTGTGTTTAGGAAAACACACAGTGTGTGTAGGGTTCGGTACTGTCGGCAGTCCCAGGTCCTGGAACACACCCCCCGCAGATAAGGGCAGGGTCCTGTGTAAACAGCGTCGCCGCGACGTTATACGTATACTTCCGATTCTCTGCACGTTTTCCTGAAATCTGACCGGCAGCCTCAGCTGTGGCCCCCACGCTCAGGCAAGTTGCAGTTTGCAGACACGTCTTCTGTTCTCCTAGCGCTAGCGGTTGCAACTTTGCCGAGTGGCTGTGTGCCCAGAGGCAAGCGGGGGTGCTCAGGGCTGGAAGTGAGGGAGACCTGCCTTCGTCCCTTGAATCTAGGACCTTGCCAGAAGTGTGGAGTGCCCAGGCTCTCAATGGGCATGGATGCCACAACACAAAAGAAATGTGTGTGGACGGATGAGGACTTGGGGCCCATGGGGTGTTGCTCCCTTCTGTCCTCCACCTGCCCCCAAATCTGAGCACAGAACAGTGCATTCGGCTGGAAAAAAAATCCAGATGCACTTGGGGCTTCGTTCCCCGGATTCTCCTGCCGGGGATGCCCCTGGGGGGACACAAGGGGGGGGAAGCCCAACTCGGAAAAAGGACCGGTTCAATTCTTCCTCCTTGGCCCCAGTCACCTTGTCCGAAGCCACGTCTTCCAGCGGCCCTGGGTGAACACGGACGCTCCTCATTCGCACGCGAGCCGTCCCCGTTTTTGGTCGCGACGGGTGCTTCCGACTCAGCTGTGCGTGGAGCTTCTCGCCCCTCCTGTTCTCCCATGCAGTCCTTACGAATCTAAGGAACAATTGTCACTTCTTGTTATGTGAACATAAATGTACAAGAATTGATGAGCCTTTCTACCTAATGCTGTTATCTGGACCGGGTTTGTTTATTTAATGAACAAAACGTCATGTCTCATCTCCCTTCTCCTGACGTCCGAGGCTCTGGCAGTTGCTGGTGGCAGATTTTTGGAACAGGGGTGCTGGATTAAGTGATTTAATTTGCATGTTGCCCAAAGGTAAAAGCCAACGGAAGCCCCTCCTCGGACGGTATGCATCGTCTCAAGGGGTGGTTCTGTGTTGTTTTCAAGTAGATGTCCCGGGCGAGCCACTGTATCGTGGGACGCGGGGCAGCCCGGCGGGACCCAGGCTGGCTTGGCTCTGGGAGTTCATTACCATGCAAGACAAAATGCTGTCCTGTGAGAGGCACGTCTCCTGAAACGAGATACATAATCGCCCTCGGAATGTATCAGATGGAAGGAGGGCCGGCAAGCTTCCTTTCTCACGCCGTGCCAATGTCAGGGACAAGGACGGTAGCCGGGGACAGAAGCTCACTTTGCAAAAGGGACAACTTGTCACTTACGGGGCTGTCCGCAGCTGAGCCACTTCATAATCACAAAGGGTGCACGTGGCTGGAAGCGGGGAGCAGCGTGGGGGGTTGCATGCATGTATGTGGGGGGTGCCCGTGTGTGTCCGCGGCATGCTTCTCCCCGCTGCGGCTCCCGGGGACCCGAGAGGCCAGCGCCTTCCGAAAGGGCATCTTGGGTCCCGGTTCCCGGGGAGGGGGGCGCAGAAGGACGGCTGTTTCCGGACGGACGGATGTCTCCGGGCCCCATCCAAAGCGGAGAGGATGCATGCACCGCCCGGCACCGCTTTTGGGTTTTGCGGGTGCGTTTCTGCCCCGTGACCAAGACCAGAGCGGACCTTCACAGGCTGCGGACCGAAAACACAATCTGTGTGCTTGCTTCATCACAGCGCCAGGCTCTGAAGCGCGTGGTAGGAGACCCAGTTGCGAGAGTGTCTGGCAATTAAAAATAATTGGGAAGCAGCTTTCGTTCAGGTCTTCCAAGAATGCCAGCGACCATATAATGATGTTTCATTAGACATGCAGAAAGCTGTGGGCTCCGTATGGCGGTGGTAATTAAGGAGGATCATACGGGGGGAAAAAAGAGAAACATTAAAAATACCCTGGCTGAGATTAGCATTGCATTTAATGGCCACTTCATTAACTAATTGATTTCTTATTAGTTACCGGGAGAAGCCCCGGATAGAGGCTCTGCACACGTAATTAGCGGCATTTACACAATTAGCCACTTGCTCATTTTGCAGCTAAACATTCTTGGAATCGACGGCATAGCTGTAGGCCATTGGAATCACTTTATTTTATTTTTCTTGCTAATATTGGCTTAACCTTCAAATCAAAAATTCTCTCCCCCCCCCCAGCCCCCCTGCCCGCCACCCCCCAGGCCTCACCATATTTAATCAGGATGCTAAATGCACAGGAATAGGGGACGTGGTCCAGGCTGACGGGGGCTGGATCCTTCTCTCCGTCCTTGATTTTCAAATCCTTTTATGGGTCTCGGAAAGCTGATACCCTTCCCTTGTGAAAATAGTGTCTGGATGTTTTCCTCCCCCTTATGCTGCGAACACGATGAGGGTTGTGTCTTGCGACGGGCAGACGGAGTGGCTGTAAGCGAGACCACACATATCTTTTTTTTTTCTTTTTTTGCGGAAGTCTTGGAGAGTGTGATCAGGGCGTCTAGCACTCGGATGCTGCCGTCTCTTCCTAAGGCACGGAAACGCGCTTGGTAGGACGCTGGCCGCGGGGAAGCTGTTTTGACCTCCACAAACGTTTTCTCCTGGGCACCCGACAATGTTTTGACACGACTCCTGGGGCTTATTACTGAGGCACGGCTGAGTTTCAGGGAGGACCCCGGAAGCATCAGGGGTCTCTGGTTTAAAGACGGTGTTGATTGCCTGACATTTCGCAGGGAGTCTCAGTCATGGGAGGTTTGGTGGGGATAGACAGTCTTCACTATACGGATGACGCTACGGATGGAAAGGTTTAAATTTTCAAGATACTCGGGGCCAGTCTAGCTTCATGTGTGGTTGTGTCCTGTTATGGGCTGAACTGTGTCTCCCCCAAGTTCACATGTTGAAGTCCTTACCCCCAGGATCTCAGAATGGGACTCTATTTGGAGTTGGGGTTTTTAAAGAGATGATTAAGGTAAAATGAGGTCACTAGGGTGGCCCTTTCATAGGACTGAGGTCCTTATAAGAAGAAGGGATGAGGACACAGACACGCACAGAGGGACGACCACGTGAGGACATGGGGTCTACACGCCAAGGAGAGAGGCCTCAGGAGGAACCAGCCTCCGCCCTGCCTGGATCTCAGACTCCCAACCTCAGCCCCGCCTGGATCTCACACTCCCAGCCTCAGCCCTGCCTGGATCTCACACTCCCAGCCTCAGCCCTGCCTGGATCTCACACTCCCAGCCTCCAGGACTGGGAAACAATAAATGTATGTTGTTTGAGCCACGCTGTTCTTTATCATGGTGGCTCCAACAAACTCACACACCTTTCCTTGCTGAGGCCCTCCAGCCCCAGCCCAAGATGACCAGTGTCCACCTCCATGGCTCAGATAATGTGACTGCCATGAAGCAGCAAGAGGCTGTGTCTGTCCCTGCCCCAAAGAGTGGCAGCTTGTATGCACCATCTTCCCACAAAAGAACACGGCACAGAGCCCCTCAACACCCAGAAAGATGTGGGCAGAAGGCATTAGGGGACTCAGTGCTCCAATATTTTTTCCTGAATAAAGATGCAGTTTTTTAAAATCATCTGAACCATTTTTAAGTGTGTAGTTCAGTGGCATTAGCCATCAGCACCATCACCTCCAAAACTTTCCATTTTGTAAAACTGAAACTCTGCCCCCAGGAAACACTAACTCCCCATCGCCCAGCTGCTGGCCCCACCATCTACATTCTGTCTCCTTAAATATATGTCCTCTATGGACCCCATATACCTGGAATCCTACAGGATTTGTCCTTTCAGGTCTGGCTTATGTCACTGAACACCATGTCCTCAAGGCCCATCCAGGTCATGGCAGGTGAGGAACACCCTTCCTTTTCAAGAATGAGCAATATTCCACTATGTGGATGGACCACAGTTTTTTTATCCCTTCATCTGTTGGTGGACATTTAACTTGCTCCCACTTTTTGGCTGTCGTGAACAATGCTGCTTTATAAATTGGTGCACAAATTCCAAATATTTACTAAGTTGGTCTTTTGCAAGAAATTACATTTTTAGCTACTTCACAGGAGACACCTCCTCCCCCAAAAGCATCCTATTTAATCTGGGAGGTACAAAGAATATGTGTTAGAGAGATCACAAGGAATCTGTGTTTATCTTATGGGAGTTAAATCCAAGATGGCGGCAGACTTTCTCTATACAGTTTCTGCGGCCAAGTAGACCCGAGCAGGAATGTTAGCTTTGCTACTTGCTCCCTGAGTGACCACTGGAACATGCCTCCTTTTGTTGTCTGGGAATCAAAGACAATATGTCCCTTTGGGGGTCCCTGGGATTTAGTGGGCTCCTGTCTTACATTCAACTGTTGTTGGGTTAACAATGGTAAACCTACGGCTGAGCCCACTGGTTGGATGGACAGGATGCTTCCCTTTGGGGAGATGAATTGTGATCTCTTGGTGAGCGTTGGTGGGAGTTGCTGGCTGCCAGGAGAGATGAATGGTTGGGACCCAGATGTGGTGAAGGAGGAAGGATGGCAGGGATTCAAGGAGTGGTCCCGGGCAAGAAATAATTGGAGAAGCAATGTGGGCGGTGGTAGGCAATTTAGGTGGTGAGGTTCTTTTTTCACCTTTAGATGCCCTGAGACACAGGTGGATATCCTGCTGTCCAGTAGAGCTGTGTGTACCTTCCTCCCACGCCAAATTCTGAACCTTCCCGGGATCCCTTGGAAATGCCCACAAAACCACAGAGCTTGAGGCTGGCGATTCACCCCTTTTTACCTCACTCCCTGCCCATCTACCTATTATGTTCATCTCTGGAGGAGTCAAACACCTGACCATTACTCAGAGAAATTATTCAGGCACGCTCATAGCAAGACAACTGGTAAACACATGAAAATTTAAGGTCATGCTTAGCACATATTTGGGACACAGGATTCCGTCAACTTCGTGACAAGGTATTACCTCATTTACATTCTTAGGGAAACAGTGCTGCAAAAAATCACTTGTAAAATAGACATTGAGAAGCGGTTGTTGCAAAATGTTCACTCCCTCTCTCCCCAGCCCTACCTCTTGGGTGGGTGGGTGGGTGGGCGTTACACTTCTCTGCTTGAGATGCATTTGCATGGTTAGCTCCCTTCTTGTGACTCTGCCATTGCTGTGAGAACAGCTCTTCTTGGGCCACTGCTGCATCCTCAGTCCAGACCCCAGAAAGAACTCACATGGATCTGAGAGGAGTCTAACCCAGTCGAGAAGCATAGCTGCCTAGTCACACCAGGCTGCCATCAGCCAACTCAAGTTAAGAATGAGTGACCATTTCTTTTGCGCATCCATGTTAAGGGACAGTTCGTTATTCAGCAGTAGCTGACAGCTACAGGCGTTTGGAAGGCTCTTGGCTAGACACTAGGGCAGGATGCAAAAACATAAAACTGTAACCTGACCCTCAGGGACTCGGAAAACTAAGATATGAATATAAATCGACAAGACTGAGCCACATGAAATTGCTGACGTTCGATCATTTCTAATGTATGAAAATAGCAATTTTGTATCATGTGACCTAACATCATTTTTTAAGAAATAGACCCACAGAAAACACATAAGATGTTACCCACACACACGCACACTCCCACACATCTGTATTTACCCCGTGGAAAACAACTAAGAACTACAGTATAAATGTTACTAATTTAACCATGAGATTATGGAATTTAAAACTTGAAGCTACTTGGGGAATGACATAGTCCTAGTCTTTTAGGGTTACACATAAAGAAAAGAAATACCTACGGGACGTTAAGCATCTACTCAAGTCAGGTAACCAGGTACCAGCTCAGTTAGAACTAGATTCCAGACCCACAGTTGGCATTCTTCCATACACCTCAGCACAAACACAACACGGAATCAGATAAGGTAATGCAGGATCTATAAAATAGAATTTTACAAAAGAATTCACTGCACTTTGCTAAGATGCACTATAATGAAAATTTCACTAATTTTGTTGAATAGGAATAATGTAAGTCTTAAGAATTGGACAGCAGGTATTACAGAATATTGTAAAAATAGACTTCCAATGCATATAATATTAAATGCTTGCAAAGTTTTGATGAATAACATTTAGGTGGGTAATCTGATCATCTGATAGACAATTATAATTAACCCCACATTTTCAGGTGTAAAATAAATGCTTCTAAAGCACAGAAGGTGTCAGTAACTCCCCTGAAATCTTTACAGGATTAATTTACTCAGAGTCTTTTCTTAATAGCTAACACTAAGATAAATTTCAGCCCAAATTCTAAATTTATGAGATCCTAATTAAAGAGGTTTTATTGAAGAGACATCTTGTTCCTGATGTGATTTTAATGTCATCGTTATCAATTATTGTGGTAGTTCAATAGCCCAAACATAGCAAAGTTTAATTTATTTCTATCAAACAAAACAGAAGCAAACACACACACACCCAGAAGATGCATTAAGGGGGCAGAAATAAAATCATTCTAACATCCATCCTGAGGCATTGAGCCAACGTGTCTCAAGGACCACATCTATTTTTAAAGAGAATAAAATAAGCCTGCTGTCGCTCCTGATTCCCTCTCCTGGGACAAAACCACAGGAGGCCTCCCTGGGCCGTGTCCCCTCCCAGAGGACAAGATAGAGCTTTCAGGATGATGACCTCAGGCTCTCTCTCAACCAGCCACTCTCTGTAGACTTGCTAATGGAAGAAGAAGACCACACTTACCCCGTTAATGGCTTGGCTCCTGGCTTTCTTTGGGCTTTTGACTTTCAATAAGATGGATTGAAAAACAGCATAATGCAAGAAGACAGGCTGTGGCAATGACACATAGGATGAGCTTGTAGGAATAAGGCTTAAATAAAGATTTAAAAATAGCACCAATTCCTTATTATCATGGCGTCCATCTATCCATCCATCCATTCATCCGTTATCCATCCATCTATACAACCATCCACCATCTGTCCATCCATTTACCCCCCACCCATCCATCCATCATCCTTCCATCCACCCCTCCATCCATCCATCATCCATCCATTCATCCATCCATTATCCATTCATCCACCCATCTATTAGCCATCCATCCACCATCCAACCACCCATGCGTTCATCATCCATCTGTCCATCCACCATCTATCTACCCACCATCCACCCACCCATCCATCCATCTATCCATCATCTATCCATCCATCCACCCACCATTACCTGTCTCATCCAGGTTATTGGGCACGCCAACAAGAATGCAGTCTTGCCTTTGCCTTTAGATGAACTTGTAATCTAATTTGGGGTGTGTGTAGACAACAACAGAATAAGACCTTAAGCTGATGCAGAGGTGAGGTGTTGGACTCCTGAAAGAGGGGGGTTTAGGACATCAGGGCATGGGCTTTGGGTTTCACACAGTTCTAGGTTACACCCTCATCTCTTCTTGTGATGTGACCTTGATGAATTAGTTGTCTAATCTCTGTGACTCCATCACTCCATGTGTAGTGTTGCTAGATTTAGCAGAGGAAGATTCCCAGTTAAATTTCAATTTCAGATAAATTACAAAAAATTGCCCTACGCAAGTATGTCCCAACTATTGCATGTCATCTTGTATTTTATCTGGCGACCCTATTGATCTATCAGATGGAGATCAGAAGACCCAATTTGTAGGGTTGTTGTAAAATTAAACGAGGTGAACTTTGAAACCTGCTTCTCCTTCAGGGACCCCAACAGCCATGTGTTTGGCTGCATGAAGTTGACCCACAGTTCACTGATGCTCTTTTAATTTTTAAAGTCCTTTTTCTCTGTATGTTTCATTTTGGATAGTGTCTATTTCCTTGGCTTCACATGAACTCATCTTTCCTTCTATAATGTCTCATCTGTTTACAGTGCCACCAGGTATATTTCTCAGCTCGGACCTTGTTATTTTCCTGGGTGGAAGTTTGATTTGAGCTTTTTTTGTATCTTCCACATCTGTACTGAAAACAGTAAGTTTTTATTTTTAACAAATTGAGCATGGTTATAAGAACTATCTTAATGTCCTTGGTTTTTAATTCTTACATCTTTGTCAATTCTGGGTCAACTTGAATTAATTGATTTTTCTCCATTGCATGGGGCATATTTTTTTTTCTGCTTTTCATGCCTAGTAATTTTGGATTAGATGCAGACATTTTTAGGTTTACCTTGTTGGGTGCTGGATAGTTTTGTATTCCTGTAAGTATTTTTGAACCTTGTTCTGTGATGCAACTAAATTGCTTGGAAATACTTTGATTGTTTTACACCTTGCTTGTGTGCTCTGTTGGGTGGACTCGAGCAGCATTTAACTTAGGGCTAATTTGTCTGACCTACTGGGGCAAGATTATTCTTATTATCCTGTAGGTCGCCCAAGAGGTTGGGGTGTGTGTGTGTGTGTGTGTGTGAGACTATATAGGGATAGAATGACAGTAATATTAGGTTTGGGGGGTGATGGAACTATTCTGTTTCCTGACTGTGACAATGTTTATATGTATCTAAACATATGTTAAAATTCACAGGACTGCACAGCACACATATGCCGAGTCAATTTCATGATAATAGAAAATGCATATTTTTTTAAAAAGCAAAAAAACACAAATTTGCAAGCCCTATCCCCCAGCCTATAGTAACACAATCTCTGGAAAGGAGGCCAGAGAATCTTTACCCTAAACAGCATCCCGTATGATGGATAAACATCCCCAAAGTATAAACCCACATTCTGCATTAGTCAGAGGATGAATGTCTGCAAAGCCTTATTTATTGAAATTTTTACTTGGGCTCATTCTCCCATTCTCCAACAGGAGATGCAAAATTTAATTTTCTGAATCAATTGTTTTTTTGAATCCCTCCCCACCCCGCCCTTGTCTCTCTGCTCTTTGGAAGTTGGACAAAAGCAATCCTTTCACGGTTTGGCCACGTGGCAGTGTTCATATGAAAACATCACGTTTCAAGGAAAATAAATAAACCATTGTGCATCACGGCTGTCCAGATCCTTCCTTGGTTTTTATAAAGCGCCTTTAAATAGGTGCCTCCAAGCATTTCTTCGGGCATTTCCTTTCTACCACCAGTTGGATGTGTGCAGATGAAGTGGAAGGGAGAGGGAAGGAGATGCGCAGGTGATGAGACGGGGAGGATGGGTGTCTGAGCAGAGTGACACAGCTGGGCATGGGGTCTGTGTCTGTACCATGTCGGGGACCTCCTGAAAATGCATATTTCTCTCTATGACTCTGACACGTCTGATGAGGGTTTCTCAATCACAGCACGGCTGACATCTGGGGCCAGGACATTCTTTGTTGTGGGGGCGTCCTGGGCACTGTGGGGTATTGGGCAGCATCCCCGGTCTCCACGTCCCACCACATGCCAAGGGCATCCTCTTCCCTCCCCCAGGTAGCGACAACCAGAAATGTCCCCAGGTATTGCTGGGTGTTTCCTGGAGGGCAGAATTTTCCCAGTTGGGAACTGCTGTCATAGACAAGTAGGTGGAAATAGTTATAGATAGATATAGATGGATAGATAAAACAGAGATAGATATAGTTATAGATATATGACAGATACATGACAGATATATAATACATATTGATAGATAACATAGATGTGCAGATAGGTAGATGATAGGTAGACAATGGGGAAAAATATAAATGATGTAGATTGATGATAGACAGATAGATATAAATAGGTAATAGATTGATACATTGATAGACAGATGGATGATAGATGATAGATTGATAACTAGATAGCTAGGTAGATAGAGTGTCTCATGCCAGGTCATGATATCTCAGCCTCAACCTGGCCAACATCTGGGGCTGGATGACTCTCTGATGTGGGGCGCCCTGTGCACTGTAGGGTGCTGAGCAGCTTCTCTGGTCTCAGAATATCTCCACTCATCGCCAAGTGTCCCCTGAGGGTTAGAATGGCCCCTGGTTGAGGACCACCACTCTAAAACACGTAGGTTTAGGGGCACTAACTAAACACGGCTCACATACTGCACCAGTGATTGTGTGCATGCTTGGCTTCTCATAGATGGAGCCAAACGTCCCTGGATGTAAGTTCTCTGGGAAATCTAATTTACAAAGATCCCTTTGCTTCTATTTTTAAAGTTGTCATCACGGAGAAGCTCATTATGAAGGTGACTTGGGTTATGCCACTTGCCGTGGAGGAATATCAACTTGTTTGAAATCCGAAGCTTCCCAGTACCCTGTGCCCCACATCTGAGCCCCACTGTTGGCTCTCTGCTCCACCACGGACAGACCTGCTCTACCACATGACGCTTTCCTCCCTGAGGGGAAAGAAAGAGGCTCATGAGGAGCCCTCCATCCCTGCTGTGGTTTCTGGACAAGAGCTCTCGGTGATGTCTGTGAGCGCCTCTCCCCTTCCCAACCTGAGCAAACAGGAATGTCTCCCCAAGACAGGCTTGGAAACCCCAGGGGGTGTCTTGCATTCTCTGTGCTCCCAACTGCAGGAAGATTTCCACTTGCATTGTGTTTGCCCTCTCAGCTCTTTCATTTGCAAATCCCGTAATCAGGGGCCATTTGTTACCCAGGAGCGTTTTGGGGTAGGGGTCAGCAGACGACCTCCACCCTGCTCCTTGCCTTAGATTTCCAGTCCAAATGCCATCTTCCCCCAACATTCCCTGGTTCTCCGGCTCTGTGAGATCACAAATGTCCTCCAACAGCTGTACGGGGCCCACAATGGACCCTGACATCTGCTGATTCAACATGGCGTCCCTGCCACCCACGGAGACTTGGCCTCCCTGTTGCTGGAAGGGCAGCAAGAGACCCTCCACCACTTTTGGCTTCCACACTCAAGGGCATTCCAACAGCATCAGCCACAGTCCTTCCATCCAAAGACAGATTGTCATCAGAGAGGTTTCAAAAAGACTCTTAGCCCTGCCATTTAGGCTGGGGCTTTGAAGCCCCACCCATAGGTCCTGAGAAACCCCCCATTCATTATGTGGGGACAAGGGCTCCTCACAGATGATCGCACCTGCTGTGTGGCCCAGAGCATCCAGAATCGCAGAACCAGTGGTAAGTGTAGCTACTATACACGTGGTTGATTTTCCTGTCATTGCTGTGGTTACTATTATCTTTATCAATGTCATTACTATTGTTTATAAATGCTGAAGATAAGAGGGAGGGAGATGGGAAGGTGACTTCAGGGGCTATGCTTTCTCCCCAAGATGATGCTGCAGAAGGACCATGGTCAGGGATAAGCAGAGCCCTGGGAAGGGGAGGTTGGGAAGGGGAGGCACAGGTAGGGGAGAGTAGAAAAGGGGCAGCATCCAGGCTCCAGTAATGAGGGTGGAAAAGTAACCATGCTTTCCTAAGGGTTACACCCTTCTGTTCAATTAAAGATGGGGAAACAAAGGCAGAGATGATGAGGCTGTGCCAGGGGACACAGGTAGGACTGAAGGGTGGGACTGGAATCCAGGGTTTCTGACTCTAGGTACAGAAATATGGATTCTGATTCACCTGGGCTCCCACCTGTGCCCACAGCCTGGTCCACACCTGGACCCGAGGGAAAGCCATCACTAGAACTTAACATCTGGGGAAAGATGACTAATTCCATTTTCATTCCAGGCTCTCTTAAACAGGTTACATATTTTGTTCATGGATGTGATCATTGATTCTAATTTTTAAATATCATTTATTGGGTGGAATCTTATGTTTACAAAAGCAACACACATTTATTGTTGAAAACTTGGGAACTAAAAAGCAATAAAAGAAGCTAATTTGTAATATCCTATCCTGAGATAATCACTTTTAATAATTTGGTCTATTTACTTTAGGTTTTTTATATATGTCAGTGGATGGGGGGGTGGATGGATGGTTGGATGGGAGATGGATGGGAGACGGATGGTTGGGTGAGTGGATGGATGGGTAGGTGGGTGGACAGGTGGGAAGATGACTGGATGGATGGTAGATGGATGGAGGATGGATGAATGGGTGCATGGATGGGTGTAGGTTGTGTGTAGGGTGGGTGGATAGGTCACTGGCTGGCTGGCTGGTTGGGTAGGTGGGGGATGGATGGATTGATGGATGGATGGGTGAGTGGGGGATGGATGGGTAGATGAGTAGATGGGTGGATGGATGGATAGATGGATATGTGGGTGGATGGATGGATGGATGAATGGATGTGTGGGTGGATGGATGGATGGATAGATGTGGGGTGGATGGATGGATAAGCAGAAGGCTGGGTGGGTAAATACATACAAATATCCTTTAACGTGATTTTTACTTTATGTACTCTTGACTTCTATATATCTTCTTATTGTCTTCAAAGATAATATATTGATTTTCAAATACTCAGTGGGTTGAGCATCTAACTCTTGATCTCAGCTCAGGTCTTGACCTCAGGATTGTGAGTTCAGGCCCTCCATTGGGCTCCAGGCTGGGCATGGAGACTACTTAAAAACAAAATGAAATGTTTGCTTGGTAAAGAGAATTAACACACTCCAAATAAAGTTGGAAGCCTCCTTAAGAACTCTGTTCATGCCTCATCCCTTCCCCAGAGATAAGTATCACTGTCACTCTGTGTGTATGTCCTTCCAGAAATTTTCTGTACATTTAGGTGCATTTGGACTTGTGTGTGTGTATGTGTGTGTTTGACTTGTTAAAACATAAATGACATCACATTGTCTAGTTGTATGTAAGTGTCTAAATTTGCTTTTGTCACTAAACAACTTGTCTTGGAGATATTCCCCAGCAGCACCCAGAGACCCACCGCATGCATTTTATCTGCTGTGGATTTGATAGCACGGATCTGTCAATCCCCCATTGGGAGGAAAATCTGGGTCTCCCTGGTGCTCTGCTATGACACCGGTAGCTGCCATAAGCATCCTTAGTCACGCTCCCCTATGCCCAGGTGTGATGGTTTCTCCAGGGGAGACACCTGGAGGTAGAACTTCCTGGTCCCGAGGAAGTGGACCCTTAATTACCACTGAGGGAGCTAACCCGTTCTCCAACCCGTGGCTCTCATTTCCCTCCCACATGAGAAGGCAATCGCTCCACTTCCTTGCAGCCAACTTGCCATGATCACACTTGGTCCCGTCATAACTATTATAGGTGATTTTGCCTTTTTGCTTTTCTTGAAACGTATAAAACTATATCACAATACATAGAGCAGATAGAGGAATATGTGACATTAATCATTCCAAGGAAACGTGAGGGGAAAGCGGCGGGTGTGCTCTGCACAATAACAACATACGGTGGCAATTTGTTGAACACCGACTACGCGCAATCACACGTGGTTGTCTCTCCTGGCTTTGGAGACAGCTCTGTGTGTAGCGATACTGGTACGCTGTCTGCACACAGCCACATGCACTTAGAGCCATCAGCCTCTTTCTGTGACTTGTCTGGTGGCCAACGAAAGACGCCACGTGCATTTCTCATTTTCTAATTAGAGTTTAGATGTGTCACTGGTTATCCTAGAACCAGAAACTCCGATGGGAACAAGGTTAAATTGGGGGTTGTCCGTGTTGTGTAATGAGTGTGTTTGGTGTTGCTTGGGTGCAAAGACCGTTGGAACATCCAGTTCTGGGTGCCTTCACCCCTCTACCGGTGGGGACCAAATGGGCTGCTGTGGACAACAGTGAGGTTTGGTGGGATTACACGAGTAAGGGCCCCATGGGCACTTCCTGTCTCATTGCAGAGAAGCTGACTTAATGCACAGAAGCTCTCCTAGGATCCCGCCCTAGAACCGCGACACTGAATCCCACCAAAATCAAGACACTTTCGTGATGGTGGGCAATCTCTCGGCCTCGTGCATGACACCTGATACGTGTGCAGGAACCACGGAAATCAACCCATGCATTTGGAGGTTTACCCTTCACCCTGTAGACTTTCCATTAACACTTGAGTTCCCCTAACAAACTAGAGATGCCCATTCTGCTCCCTTGTTGGCAGAGCACCCCCAAAACCAAGGGGCAGGTCCTACCAGAACCTTCACTAAGAACCTGGCAAGACACAACCGAGGAGAACGGAAAATATTAAAATCATGGTAAGAATAAAGTTTGGCGCCAGAAACGCATCCAACAGAGTGATGGAAGGAAGAGTGTTTGAATTTGAGCAGTCACGCCAAACTTTGGACACAGAAGGCGTAGGGGAGTGGATGTAAAGAGGTCAGGCCAATCTATCTCTCCGCGGAAGAGCGGGACTCCCACAGATGGCTTCCAATGTCACCTTCCATGGACAATCATCCATTATCATTTCAGGCTGTGTCCGCAGGGCCAGCGCACTCATCGGCTCATCCGCGGGCAGCTCGTTGTACTTGTGGGGGTCTCTCCTTGTCAGGATGCCCTCCACCTGCTCCCTTCCTTCCACTTTTCCCACTGTCCATGTTCCGTTCCTGGGAGAACAGACCCCTCACAGTGTTTGGTTGAACAGAGGGAGAATAATAATTTACTAAAGTACAAAGATCTGAGAACTCTCAGGATTTCAAAGTTAATATTTGACTTGTGTTTTTTTCTTCCCAAGTGCTAAATGTTAATATGAAAAAATTTTAATATGACATAAAAATGAATGTCAGAGATTTAATACTTTAGGAGTGAGGGTAAGCTCTCTCTCTTTTTTTTTTAGCCCATGGGATTTTTATTAATAGATTTTTTTTTTGCCTCACTACCGTTACATGTCTTATCACTAATCTTGGTGCGTGGGGAGCTCCTTCACCTTGCTCATTGGCATTGTGTGTAAGGTGAGAGCCAATTTGGGGCTGTCAGAGATGTTCTGGCTTGCTGGGGATGCTCAGAATGGGATGTCTGCGGTCTACCTGAATGGAGCACAGAGCACCTGTGGGTCCTGGTAACATGAATGGGAATTATGCATGTTCTCCAACAGGGGGATAAATCCCGGTGTCTTTAAGGGTCTGCTGGCAACACGCACACTTAACTGATGATCTGCCATGTCATGTCAGCCCGGGTGAGTGACGTGTGGGTGCCAAAGGAGAATGAGAGGTGTCTGTCACTTCCCTGACAGCCCCGGCACATTCCACCCCACGCCTCCCTGCATAATGTTCCTCTGTGGGAGCCAGGTGGCTCCGTTTGGTCTGAACAAGGAGCAAAACGTGTGGGAAATCTTTTCTCAAAGCGGAGACTTGATGTGTTGGGTCCCACCTTTGTCGGCTACACCGCCGTAGAACCAGGATGACATTGGGAGCCTGTGGAGAACACCTCCTCTGAATTTGGCTCTGAAGCCAAAGGTGCACTGGGGTTTGGGAGCCTCCCGGAGGCAGGTGGGTGGGCTGGAAGGTTGGGAGAGGGTCCGGCCAGATCCAATAGGCAGTGAGTCAACGGGACATCCCCCACCCTCTGCTCCCTGCTGCTGATTGCCGTGGAAACCAGGGGTCCAAAGCATGGCCATCTTCTTTGGTAGGCACCCAACCCAATGGCTCAGCCCCATTACCTGCAAAGAGATGCTCCAGACCACTAAGCTCCAGCTGTCTATCTGTTCCGTAGCAGGTTCCTGGCTCACACCTGCGTGCTCGGAGCTCTCCTGGGCAGGCACCTGTATCCACATTGCCATGTGACCCTGGGCACTGTGTTAATCTGCTCAGGCCGCCACACCAAGACAGCACAGCCCACATCCCCTGGACATTAATTTCCATTGTTCTGGAGGCAGGGCATCTGAGATCATAGAGCGGGCAGGAGGCACAGGTGTGAGCAAGGGGGCGGTGGCCATAATCCTTGACCCGTGTGCCAAGAGCTGCTTCTCTTCCCTGAGTGGAGGGGATTAGAAGGATCTGGAAGAGGCAAGGTCTTCGCTGATGACCTATCAGCAGCCAGCCACCCAATGCTTGCTGAGGCTCTTCAAAATACGTCTTATGCTCTTTTCACAGCTGGGGAGACCGAGGGTGAGGGTCTGCCAGTGACATGCCCAAAGCATGGCACCAGTAATGGGTGGAGTGGGACTGGCTCCAGACTCATCACCCCAAGAATAGCACCAAGGAGTACTGGCAACATGGCGGCCTCATTGGCAGGAAGACGGCAGGTGCGTCTCTGTACCAGGAACAAGCCATGGGTGAAAGGAGGGCTCTGAGGTTGAGGCGATGTCACCGGGATGGGGAGGGCTAGGGCAGGTGTCTGACTCGTCACAGCCCTGGTTCCCGTCTGGTTCACAATGGGCTCCCCCCGCCCAACATTCTTGTCTTTGTCTGGTGCTACTGAAGCTGGGCTTCCAAGGGCATTCTCCCATTTTCACCTTGGTGTCATAGGTCCTGATGTAAAACATGTGTGTGGAGATAAATGTGCTTCCAATCACGCATTTCTTCCCCCAGAAGAAGTTGAGGAGGGTCCCATGGATGGAACTTATCAGGGGGCCTGTTCAGTGTTTGTAGCTGGTGAGAGAGGCTCTGATATGCCTTGCTGCTTGCTCAAGAAGGGGCCCAGGACCCGCTCAGCACTGAGCGGCTGCCCACAAAGAGGGCCGTGGTTCTGGGGGCAGAGAGGGCCATGGGGGGTTATAGTCAAGCCCTGGGACAAGCCCATGGGGGAGTGTGTGTGAACCCACACATGTTCTGGGTTTGAGGGTGTTGTTGGTGGTGAGCATCTGGTCTTGAAAGATACAGGAGTTTGCTGTGTCCTCTGTTTGGCTTTAATTAGGCAAATATTTCCTGCACCTTTTGTTCAGTTATATAGCATGTGATATGAACAAAAGGTTAAGTTTTACAGTATTGAGGATGGAAAAACAGAGAGACAGACAGCAGATTAATATATATTATTGATAGATGGATAGATGATGAATGGATACATGGATGGATGAGGGATACATGGATGGATGGATGGATAGAGAGATGGATGGATGGATAGAGAGGTGGATGGATAGATAGAATAGATGGATGGATGGATAGAGAGATGGATGGATAGATAGAATAGATGGATGGATGGATGGGTGGATAGAGAGACAGAATGGATGGATGGTTGGATAGATAGAAAGAATAGATGGGTGGATGGATGGATGGACAGACAGATAGATAATAGATGATAGATGATAGATAAATGCATAGATAGATGGGTGGATACATACATGGATGGATGGATGGATAGATAGGTGATAGACAGATGATAGATAGGTAGCATAGATGGATTGATGGGTAGATAGATACAGATAGATAGAATGGATGGTTGGATGATAGATATAGATAGATAGACGATAGATAAAAGTTGGGTGGACACATAGATGAATAGATGGATAGATAGATAGCATAGATAGCATAGATGGATGGATGGATAGACAGACAGATAGATAGATAGATAGATAGACAGTTGACAGATCAGACAGTGGAGGGAAACAGTGCCCGGCGTATGAGGTCCTACCACAGGCGTCTAAGACAGTGACTGGCCCTTAACTTTCGGGAGGTCTTTCTCTGCATGTCTGGAATTCAGGCATCGATTTTCATACACACGATGCTTGACTATGATTATTTCATCTTAAGTCCGTAACATTGTTCTGCGGACAGTTTTTGGGTCAAGTTGAGGGGGCCGGTGGATGAGTCACATCCCTGGGAGGTTTGTGAGGACGCTGGGCTTGGGAACATCAGCAGCGGATGCTGAACCCAGACTTTGGGGTTATGAAGCACTGCCCACAACAGGTGCCTCTGCAGAGACCTCCCAGGGGTTGTCCCACTGTCTACACATGGGAGCTGACTTTCCCAGGGAGCTCTGCCCCACTGGGGGTTCTTTCTGGAGCGGGCATCTGGTTCTCACCCCCAGCACCTCCATCTCTGTGACTATTCCCTTCCCTGCTTGGAGAGGAGGACCAAGGCATCTCCTGAAGATGCCTTTCCACCTGATTGGTGTGAGATGGAATCCACCTGGTCATGGGAGGGAGGCTCCAAGTATCAGGTGGGAGGGGAAGGTTCCAGGTGGGAGGGAAAGCTCCAGGTGGGAGAGGAAAGATCTAGGTATCAGGTGGGAAGGGGAGGTTTCAAGTATCAGGAGGTAGGGAGGTTCCAGGTATCAGGTAAGAAGGTGAGGCTTCAGGTGCAGGTTGAAGGGAGAGGCTCCAGGTATCAGGATGAACAGGTCTGACACCTAAGCCCTATCCTGACATCTGGGATCCTCAGTGACTCAGCCCCCCTACCCATTGCCTTCTTCCCTTTCCCTCCCTCTGCCCATGGCTCATCCAATCCCAGCCACGCCAGCCTCCTGGCTCTTCCTTGAACAAATCAAGCACACGTTTGCAAAGGTCCTGCCTCAGGACCTTTGCACAGGCCCTTGTCCTGCATGGAGAGCCCTTGCCAGGTTATCTGCCTGGTTAACCTCTCTCCTCCAGACCACCTTATTTAAATCAAATCTTGCCCCACCCACCAGCAAACACTCCTGGGCCTGCAGACCCTGTAGCACTTACTTTTTTTTCTGATATACCCTATAATTTAGATATTTATTGCCCATTATTCATCTCCAGGTGTTTTTGCTCGGAAGTATCTCCCTGGACCAGCCCCTGGCCCCTAGTAGGTGCTGAAGAAATGCTTGTTGACTATTGTAGCCCAGATATCCCTGGAAGGAGCCACTTTCAGAGGGGGTGAGAGGGGCTGAGCCATCCCAGGATGACTCACCATGAGGACGCACTACCGAGAAGTCGGCATGGCCACCCAAGGGAGTGGGGACGGTGCTGACCGCACGTCCCCGGGAACAACTCCAGGGCACATCTTTGGGATGAGTCATTTCCCAAAGCTACAGAAGGACAAATATTAACTTTGGAGCAGGGTAATTTAGAATGACATGGTTACTGTCTTGTAAAAGGAACATCGACCACATTCCCAAGTACTTCCAACATCAGCCATCCTGCCCTTTATTTTGTTCCTCGTGGAGATGGCTGCCTGGCCCTGGTGGATCCAGAGCCTGTGTCTTCCTCCCTATTCTGGGATAAAATGAGAGACTCTTTTCTCTGGGACCCGGAGTCATCTGTCTACCTGTTGACAGAGGTCAGCCGGCCTGTCTTTGCCAGTTTTCAGAGGAGAGTATCAACCCAGCTCTTGGCCTGGTACGTGGGTACAGCACTTTTTGCTACTCTGTGCATGTCCTGGGGTGGCCGTAAAAAATTCCCGCAAACCGGGGGCTTAAACCATGGGAATTCATCCTCCCCCAGCTCTGGAGACCAGAAGTCTGAGATCCAGGTGGGGCAGGACCACTGAGATCCAGGTGGGGCAGGACCGCTGAGATCCAGGCGGGGCAGGGCTGCTGAGATCCAGGTGGGGCAGGGCTGCTGAGATGCAGGCGGGGCAGGACCACTGAGATCCAGGCGGGGCAGGACCACTGAGATCCAGGCGGGGCCGAGCTGTCCTCCCTCCTGAGGCTCCAGTGGAGGGTCCTTCCTGCCTCTTCCAGGTTGGGGCTCCAGGTATCCGTGGACTCATGGCCACGTCCCTCCCATCTCTGCCTCCATCCTCACGTGGCTTCTCCTCTGGGTCTCTGTCTCCTCTTCTGCATCTTATAGGGACACCTGTCCTTGGATTCAGGGCCACCCTGATCCAGGATGACTTTATCTGGAGATGATTTACTTAATCACATCGGCAAAGACCCTGTTTCTAAACAAGCTTCTGTTCACAGATGTGGGAGTCAGGGTGTGGACATTTCTCTTTGGGGTTACCATTCAACCCAGTACAGCCCGCAATGGGACACACCTGCTCCCGATATTTTGTGCTCTGTTCTGTCCAGTTCTCAACAAAGACCCCTCAAAAGGCTTCAGTGCTCGAGTGACTGGCTGGCATATAGGACGTCCATCCATTTCCCCTGGTCAGTGCCTTCCAAACGGTGCTCGAGGGAGACCTAATACCCTGGGGTGTCCAGGTGGCCAAGAGTGGGGTGTAGAGGGAAAGGGGCCCCCGACGTCCCTCCTGGGAATAGGTTTACATTCTGGGCTTCTATGAAGACTGGATAAGACAAAAGACTCATTCCTTCATTCAAGCACTGATCGATCGACGGATTCATTCATTCATTCCAGCATGTATGCAGAAAGCTGTTCTGCTCAGGTGCCCTGTGCGCTCGGAGTTACCGCATTGAGCACACTCAGGTCCCGCCATTCTGCATCTGCTGCCCATTCCCAAACTGGTCACGTGACTGGAAAACAGGGCGGAGAGGACACCATGGTGCCCCTCGCGGGATTGTCGTCACCACGTCGTGTGCAGAACTTCTCCAGGGACATCACCGGATGCGGGAGCTGTTGAGCTGACAGATTCTCTCCGTCACTACGTCGTGTGCTTGCCCATGCTCACAAAATACATGGAGACATGCAGCTCGGGCATGAGCAGGGCATGTCGGGCAAAATGTGCAGTGCTGAGTGCACTGAACTTGAGATTAATTGGACTGTGGTTGGGAAGGTGCACGGAACGGGGAGCGAGAGGTGGGAGCGCAGACACCAATCCTGTCCTGCGGACAGAAGGTCTGACCCTCGGGGAGCCAACAGGGCACAGCAGAGGGCAAGACGGGGCCCGTTCCTGCCATGAACCGTACTCCGGGTCTCCCCCGTGGGCGGATCTGCCTCCCAGGAGGCACTCGGCCACGTCTGCAGTCACTTCTGGGTGTCACGACTGGGGAGGATGCTCCTGGCACCTGCAGGGTGGGCACCAGGGACGCGGATCCACACCCTACAGCCCAGGATGCTCCATTCATACTGCTTATCAGCAGAGACGCGTGCCCTATGACATGCATGTGTGTGCACAAGGCTGACACCTGCTTCTGGGTCAAATGTTGCAAAAGGGGGAGGACGAGCAGAAGGAAGAGGACAAGGAGAGGCACCACATTTAAAAGTTGGGTGGGAGACAGGAGGCTGGAAGAAGAGGAAAGAAAGCAGCTCTTCTTCCCCCGTCTCACGATAATGAGGACATCATGACTTTTTAGGCTGAGAAAGTAAGAAAATGTGTTTCTCTTCCCCCGAAGACAGTCTCCAGCAGCACCGTGAGCGACCGCAGGCCTCCTCGCCGTCCAGATGTCTCCGGGCCCATCTCTCCCCTGGCGCCAGCCCCCAGCCGGCAGCCCTGACCCCTCTCGGGGGGGACTCTGGGCGGCCACCGTAATGAGCTCCAGTTCCACACTGCAACCTCGGCACGTCTCCATCCCGCCTCCCGGGAGACCCTGCCTTCTCCCCGGAGCCCCCACGAGCTCCCTGCTCAGATGGAACACGAGGCCGTGCTTTGCAGGGTCACCTGGGCCTGGCACCAGGTCAGGTCCACGACATGGGGAGGCCCGGACTTCCGTGGAGGATGCCCCATCCCCGCTCTCCCTGTGTGGGTTTGCCTGCCTTCCGGCGGAGCCCACAGCATCAGAAGCCAGGGCCCCCCCCGCCCTGGGCCACGCGGGCCGCCCCCCACCTAGGACCCTTGTCTCCAACTATTAGTGGTGCGGGCGCCTCTCTGGTGGACGGACTTGCTCTGCAGAGGTGGACACGGCCCGTGGTGATTTCTCCTTCCAGCGCAAGACGGGACCGTCTTTTGGAATGCTGATCTTTGCATTTTGCAGGGGACACGCCCCAGATACGAATTTCTCTGACACGAACAATACATGGAGAAGCAAATGCCTTTTTTTTTTTTTTTTAAAGCATCCTTAATAAGATCCATGCCTTGAAGAGAAACGAACACCCTTTTGGAAAGAGCAGAATGTACCTTAGCCGTTAGCAGTAAAATCACAGAACACACAGCTGCGTGTGCACGTTCACCCGGCCCTTCTCCTGGGTAGCCCACGTTGTCGCTTGGTGCTCTTTCTGGGCAACATAGGGAACAAGGCTGCTACTTGCAGTGGGACCCACGCCCCCCATCCCATCCGCCCGGGGCCACGGGGGTGTTGAACATTTGGGGATGAACTGGGGAGTCCCAGGTTTATCCCAAGGGATGGCAGCTCCCAGGGCCGGTGGTGTGTGAAATTGGGGGCCCACCTGCATTTCCCAAAGTGGGTTTGTTTTCTTTCCTTGTTGTTGGGTGTTTTTTTTTAAGTAGACCTCGTTCTTGGTTTGTTGTTGTTGTTGTTGTTTTTAAAAACAGCTTTAGGTTTGGAAAGAAATTGGACGGGAAACCCACAGGGTTCCCATGACCTCCCCAACCAGCACCCCATTACAGTTCCCCCAATTAAGAACATCTGGCGCTGGGCCATGCATTTGTGACAAACGATGAGCTACCTTCTGGGTGAGCACCTGCATGTACGGATGTCCCTTGGTGGTGTCCCCTCCCATGGCTTCCTGCTCCCCGCCCCGTTGCCCCCTGACGTGAGCAGCTACGAGAAGCCAAGGGAACACGGAGGCCGTTCCTTCATGGATGAGTTTGCGACACCTCGGCACCTGATTCCAAAGTGTAGTTTCAGAAATAAGGATCTTGAGGGAAAGGCTAAAATTGTTTTATGGAAGCGTGTTTACGCAGACGTTCATCAAGCCGAATAGAGTTTAGCTTTCATTTTGCGTTTTCCATGGGATGCAGACTTCTGCTGAGAAAAACTGTCAAAAAGCAGAAGATGTGAATCTAGGGGACTGTTGTTGAGTCTGAAATAATGAATTGACAATAGGTTGGGAAGATTTATTTGAGAGGTGGATTGAATGACTGCCCCAAAAAGATACGTCCACGCCCTGACTCTCATACCTGTGGACTGGAGCTTATTTGGAAATAAGGTCTGCAGATGTGATTAAGGGAAGGGTCTGACATGAGACCATCCTGGATCAGGGTGGCCCTAAATCCAATGACAGGTGTCCTTGTAAGAGACAGAAGAGGAGACACGGACACAGAGGAGAAGCCACGTGAGGACGGAGGAAGAGATGGGAGGGACGTGGCCACGAGCCCAGGGACGCCTGGAGCCCCAGAAGCTGGAAGAGGCAGGAAGGACCCTCCCCTGGAGCTCGGGAGGGAGCATGGTCCTGCCCCGCCTGGATCTCAGCAGTCCTGCCCCGCCTGGATCTCAGCAGCCCTGCCCCGCCTGGATCTCAGACTCCTGGTCTCCAGAGCTGGGGAAGGATTTCCTTCTGTGGTTTAATGCCACCCAAGATGAGGTTGGTTGTTCCAGCTTCTGGGAAATGTATATTTATTATGATGAATTGGCTCATGCAATTATGGAAGTGGAGAAGTTCCATGATATCTTCTCTGAAAGTTGAGGCCCAGGGAAGCTGGTGATGTCGTTCTAGTTCAAGTCTAAAGGCCTGAGAACCAGGGGAGTCAATGGTCTAACTCCCAGTCTGAGGGGCAGGATAAGATGAGATGTCCCAGCTCAAGCAGGCAGGCAGGCAAAAAAAAAGTGGGGTAGATTCCACTTTCCTCTCCCTTTTTGTTCTAGCTAGACCTTCGACTGATTAGACAAGGCCCACCCACACTGAGGAAGACTGTGTGCTTTACAGAGTCCATCCATTCAAACACTAATCTATCTGGAAACACCCTCACAGGCACTCCCAGAAATCATGTATAATCAGGGCCACCTGTGACATAAAACCAACCATCACATTTGTTCAACCAACTACAAAAGGGGTTTCCTTTTATCACTTTAAATGATTGTATGACATTTTTTATTCTCCTCAATTAAATAAGTTTACAATACAATTCTGTGTTCAGTTGCATCTTGTGCATGTGAAGGCTTTGGGGATTTTATTTCCGTGAACATAAAACCTTGGCGGTCTGCACCGATAAAGTTCTGTCATAAAACGGAGACGTGCCCGTCAAGCTGTCCCATAAATAAATCAGGTGGCGGAGTATGGCCACTGACAACCTGGACTGAATCACATCTGCCTTTTATTTCTAGCACCTTTTTATGCCCTGAAGCCCCGGGAAGTGGCGGAATGTGTGACTCTGACCCGGGCTTTGCATTTCTGCCAGAAAAGGGCCCCAGCCAGGCCGGGGTGTGCGTGATCCCACGGCCTCTGGGATGAGTTTCCATGCGCCGTGCCATGGTGACTGTTCCCGAGTCCGGCCCACGGCCGAGGCGATCTCATTTCATGGCTCACAAGGTGCCGTCCTTCTTTGAGGAGCCCGTGAATTGGGAGCTTCTTGCACAAGACGTTTGGGCTTCCTGGGAGCAGTTGGGACACCCGCTCATCCGGGCACGGACTGGAGCAGTCTGCACCTCTGTCTCCCTGACCGTGCGCTTGAACCCTGCATGGTGACCCACAGCGTTCAGCCCTCCCACTGACGCCAGCACCCAGCAATGTCCTCGAGACGCCCTTGATAAAGGATGTCGGCCGTCGTGAGGAGACAGTCAGCCCCTGTCCTGAGCCCAACCCTCCCTCCAGAGATGGATGGGAATCTCCAAAAAGTGAGAAAAAGTATGTATGTGGGGGAGGAGGGCAGGCAGAGAAGGAGGAAAGGAGGGAGGAGACTAGAGAGACAGAGACAGAGAGACACACACACACAGAGACGGAGGGGGAGACACAGAGAGACACATAAGGACAGACGGGGGATGCAGACAGAGAGGGAGGGAAGAACGTGTCCATTCTGGACTTTATGCTGGAAAGGAAACAGGTTCCTTCCTGCAATTTTCTAGTAATAGAAACCAGGACGCACCATCGCTGAATGAAGAGGGTGTGTCTCTGAGGACAACGCTCTGGATCTCGGCGGGTTGGGCACTTCTGAGGAGCCCAGGGGAGCTCCAGGTGCCAGTGCTGCCATGGTCTCAGTCCCTTGGACCTGCTCACCCACAGCCACCTGCTCTGGGCCAAGGGTCCCAGGACCCCGTCCCGCTGCCCACGTGGGTTGATGCTGGGCCTGAATCTTCAGGGGAGGCAGGACTTTGGGTCCTTCCCCACAGCCCCCACCGGGGGCTGGATGAGTCCTTAGGATGGTGCCTCTCAGGGGACGACAGCACGAGAGGTCCTGTAGGGTGTTCCTGCCAAGATGTCAACACCAACGAATACCCTGTTTCCTTCCTCAAATACTGAAGGCTCACACCGTGGTAAACGAGATTTGCATCTGACATGGGAATCTCTTGCAGCTTGTCTTGGAAATCCATCATCCTTACAGCCCTGTGGAGGCTGGGGGATGGGGGGCCAGTCGTTCAGTGGGCAACCTCTGTCTATGGCTGCATCGGGCCATCCCTGTAGGGGTATAGTGGGCTGAATGGCGTCTCCTGAAAAGATAATGTCACCTGGCACCAGTGAAGAGGAACTTCTTTGGAAATAGGGTCTTTGCAGATGTGATGAAGTGAAGGCTCTGAGATGAGCTCATTCTGGATCAGGGTGGCCCTAAATCCAAGGACAGGTGTCCTTGTGAGAGACAGAAGAGGAGACACACACACAGAGGAGAAGCCACGTGAAGACGGAGGCAGAGATGGGAGGGATGTGGCCATGAGCCCAGGGACGCCTGGAGCCTCAGAAGCTGGAAGAGGCAGGAAGGACCCTCCCCTGGAGCCTCTGGAGGGAGCACGACCCGGCCCCGCCTGGATCTCAGCAGCCCTGCCCCACCTGGATCTCAGCAGCCCTGCCCCGCCTGGATCTCAGCAGCCCTGCCCCACCTGGATCTCGGTGGTCCTGCCCTGCCTGGATCTCAGATGTCTGGTCTCCAGAGCTGGGAGAGGACGAATTCCTGTGGTTTTAAGTCCCCAGTTTATGGGAATTGTCACGGCCACCCCAGGACACTCATACAGGGGTGCCCAAACCAATGACGCATTCCTTTTTAATACTGAAATTGCATTCTTGTAAAATTAACAAGCCACAGAGAGTTTCTATGCCCAATCCAAAGCACAGAGGGACAATGTGACCCAATCATGGCCTGTTTTTGAAGAAGTGATTTCGCTGCGCCGGGCCGTGGCTTTGGCTGGATCTCTCCTTGTCACTGTCTTAGGAGTTCACAGTCACCTGTCCCTGAGCTGTGGGGGTCCGTGGTGGCTCCATTCCCCTAAAAACGAATCGTAAGCGGGATGAGTATGGTGTTCAGCTCGGTGGAGCCTCAGGTGGTTCAGCTCTTGGGGTCTGTGCAGAGAGAGACTTGGAATCTCCATCGGGGCCCCATATGAGGATGACCCAGACATCCCACTGGAGTGGGGGCCGACTGATGGTTCAGTTCAGAAGAGACGGACGTGGGGAGAGAGGAGGAGAGTTTTTATTTATGGACGAGCCTGTGTGTGTGTGTGTGTGCATTTTCCCCGAAAGGTCATTCAAATTAATTTTGCCTCTGAACTATTGTCCCTGGACATCTTTCCATCCCCCTGCTTATGGGTTGATGTTGCTCCCGTTGATGGCTGCATAGGATTCCACACCACGCGCAAACCACAAAATGTAGCCCAATCCTCTGTGGATGGACCGGAAGCTCCTTCCCATTTTCCAGGATTGCCACGGGTGCGCCCTCCCCACCGTGTCCATTGGGTGAATCCACGTGTGTGTTCCTGGCCGTGCACCTGCCGAACATGGCTGATTCCAATGGCATAAGCATCTTACCTCCCGACAGACCTGCCTTCCAGGGAGGTTGTGCCAACTGACGGTCTTACCAACAACATGCTAGACGTTGGGGTTCCCCAGACGACCCTGCCAATCTGCAGGCAAGCAGTGGACTTTCATCTTGGGCTTACTTTCGAAATTGCACGTTACCCACTTTGAACACCTTCTGTCACTTCTTTGGACCTGCTTTGTCCCCTCTCTTTTAAAAAGCTAGGAACTCTTTGTACATTAGAGAATGAACACTTGTATATAGTCTTCCCACGTGACCGGTCACCTTTTCATTTTATTGTGGACGTTTTTGATACGGAAGTATTAAATGTTTCCGAAGCTAAATGTGCCCGTATTTTCCCCTTCTGGCTTCTGGCTTTTGTGCAGTCTTTAGAACGGCTTCCCAGCTGGAAGATTATAAAAAGGTTCCTTTGTTTTTCCTGCTTCTGCCACGGTTTCATTTTGTGTGCTTAATTCTTTCTTCATCTGGAATTATTTTGGGGTAACAACTGACAGACGCATGCAGGCTTTTCCCCCATAAATTTCTAGTCACACCACTTAGTGAATAATCCATCGTCCTATGCAGGTTTGAAATAATTGTTTCATTATATGGGATTCCTAAGGTCTTATACCTATTTGGGTCATTTTCTGTTTTCACACCCACACCAGAGTGCTTTGATTCACGTGGCACCGTGCCTTTGTGTTATATTTTGTGAACAAACAGGCGCATCATTTTAGGACTTGACTTTTGTCAAGAGTCTCCTGGCTATGCTCACACGCTTGATTTTTCCAATGACCTTCAGAGGAATTTTTTTTTCCACCTTAAAAATAAAATATTAGTTCTACCAGAGATCTCGTTGAGTTTATAAATTATTTTAGGGGAGCTAGATAGTGTCTTTTTATCCAGGAAGGAGGCGTTTCGCTCCATTTCCTTGCCGGTTGCTTCATGTGGGCACTGTATGCATGCTGTGAACGCCCGTTGCATGGTCCTATCGCACATCCTCCCTTGTCTCCCCAGGCCGAGAACCCCAAGTTCTCACAACTCCGAGAAATCATACAACTTGAAACCGTAAGCTTCTCTCGCGTTTGCTCCAGTCTTGAACTGTGGAGATAGGACGCCAGTGTCCTTGAACTCAGCCCTGCGTTTGGAATTCTGTTTTCTCCGGCCTCCTTGTAAGTTTGCAGGTGAGGAAGCCATGAATTTAGCCACCCGAGGGTCCTCAAAGCCTTAAACCGCATACCGTGTCCGTGCAAATCGATCGAAACGAATGGAAAACTCAGCTGGCATTTCCTTACGTGTCACAAACTCTTGGGTGTGACAATCGTTGAAAGGCAGAAAAACGTCAGCATTGTCTAAATATTGTGCCCATCAGCGGCATCTTTGTTTGAGGGCCCGGGAGCCCCAGGGGCCTCTGCGTGCTCGTGAGGACTCACGTTACACATGGCAAAGTCCGTTTCGAACATTCCTCGGGCATGACATTGCTCTTGTGTGCGGATGAAACACCGGTACCCCTGAAAACACTTTGTTCTACAAACAATGCTTTAATCACCCTGGCGGCTTTTTGTTTTAATAACAGAACGGATAAACTCCACGGGAATTAGTTAAAAATGAACACCGAGGGAGAGTCTCACTCAGAACTCGAACCTCCACATGTGTAACCGCGATGTTATTCCATCATTTATATGGGGGAAGCTCATTATTAAGAAGATTCTTTCTCTCTCCTTTTTTTTTTTTTTTTTAATTTTTCCTACGACACGTGTAGCCAGAACCTTTTAGGGACTAAGGCATCTCATTCTGCAGACTGGAAATGTGAATTTTATCAGCGATGCCTTCCTGAACGCTTCTGTGTCCTGGGTCAGCTTGCACGGTGGAGAAACATTTAAACAAATACAGGAGGTGAAGGGCTACGATATTTTTAGTTACTGTAACAAGAGGTACAGTGTATAGAATGGATACAATGTAATAAATTTGGCGGAAGCGCTTAGGGAGTCTATGCGGCCCCGGGATTCTTAGTACGCTCCTCTCCCCCGTTGTGGGTCGCTGACCCCTCATCAGGGCTCCGCCGCCCATCCCACCCTTTGGCAGCCGCTAAGGACCTGATTATCTATAAATTTATGGGGAATCCACAACAACTGGCCTCCCCCTTCTGATAATGTTTTCTGACACATTTCAGGAGTCGGGCTGATGTGCGCGCAGCGTTCTGTACGGGGGGCTGCTGTATGTAGGCAATGAGCCGGCAGACCGTCCATCGGAGACCTCTGGCTACGGACGAGCGTGCCAGGAAAGTGGTTTCCATGGCAACGTGCCCCACAGCTGTAGTTAGACTAGGAAAAATAGTTTTATGATGATTTCAATGAAGTTTTTTTTTTGCGCCTGTTTGTCTTCGAATTCTATCTTATGGGTTTTTCACAGACTCGTCTCTAAATGGAATGAATATATATTTATATGTAAATACATATATCTATTTACACGCCCACGCACACATGCGCGCGCATCTGTAAAACTGAAACTGCTGTCCGGAAAAGCCTCAGGTGGGAAGCATGAAGCCAGGACTGGGGACAAGACGGTTCTAATGTCTGCATTTACATCTTTAACACAGGTGTCCCCAGAAGGTGAGAGGGAAAGATGAAAAGGAAGCAAGGGTTAGCCCCCTAAACCTAGCATCGTCCCGTGCATGCACCCTCCCCCCTCCCACATCCCCGCTGGATTTCGGGGTCTGTGCAGGTGCCTTGTGCACTGGGCACCTCCCCAGACCTCGGCCCGCTCCCTGCCTTTCCACGATGCTGCAGAAATAAGAGCAAGGCACCTCGGCATCCGTGTCAGGGAATCCGGGAGAGCACGTGGCGATCACTCATCGCCTCTCTCTTTCCTGAAGAGTTTGCTCGCTGGGGGAGAAAAAAAGAAAAAAAATACCCTGGCTGACATGAGTGTGGAATTCATTAGCGATACTGGTCACCTAACTGTAACATTCATGACAGGTAATTTTGAGCCTTGAATTTTTTTTTTTTTTTGTCTCCCAACCCCTCTGACGAGGGTCCTGGCTGTGCCTCAGCATCTCTACCCGGCTGGAGACGTTTCGAAAAGGAACACTCTTCTGAAAAGCGCCACGAGCAGTTGAGAATGGGGTCCCATGCCCAAGTCCCAGTGGGGTCCATTGAGTTGGGAGCTGGGAGGCTCCATGAGGGAGCGTGCTTCTGGACACGGCACCCCATGTGCCTGGGTCCCTCGCCTTGGCAAGCACGCATTTGTGAAATACGGACTGACTTTCTGTCCACGGAAGGCATAACGTGCCCCCACATGTGCATGGCCTGGTGGCTATCCTTAAAAACCCCGGCTATTGTCTGTTTGCAGATGGTTTCAGTGGTTATACACAGTGGCGGTCAAGCAAATGTAGGTATTGGCCGAACCGCCATGGATGAGGAAGTGAATCTGTACAAATTTGGGGCAAGTCTTCTCGCAATACCCATGAACACTCTTAGAAAGTTCTAGATTGGATACAGTAATTGCATGTCTTTGACTCTGTCGTCGAGAAAAAATCTCAAACACAGAACGAAGAATCCGGAAAAAAAAAGACCCACTTGGAGATTGAGCCTGGGTTCAGCAAGGGTGGCGTTGCTAATCGGTGGGGGAATGAGATTATTCGGTAAGTGGGTGCCGGCCTGAATGTCTGATTATTTGGGTGTAGGTGGAATCAAATTAAGAGAGATCACTACTTCAAATCACACAAGAAAATTCCAAACACAACACACACCTAAATGGAGACAAGCCCACATAGCTACTGAATAATGTCTTCTTAATTTTAACGTGGCAAAACTCTTTTCTTCACCACCAAGAACGACACATTTGAGTACAGAAAATGGTTCAAGGTAACCTGACAAACCGTAGTATAAACAAAGTTAAGAGGAAAGCAACTCACACATGCAACATGTTGCATAAAAGATAATGCCTTCATAACCATAATATATAAAGAGCTTCTACAAAGCAATAAGAAAGAGCCAAACAGCTCAAAGAAAAATTGGGCAATATGGACTGACTTTCTATCCACTTCTTTTATTTCACAAATGTTTTTGGAGCATCTGCTCTGGGAAGCAGCCGAGTTGGGAAAGCCCAGAACTGGGTCATGTGAGAGACCGGACCTCCCGTATCGGCCATATCTCATAGTCTCCATATTACAGCTTCAGCTGTGAAGATAAAATGCACTTTGTATACCTTCTGTTTTTCATCAGGAGAACCTTATGTGAGCCCTTTCTGGTGGAGACAAGCCCTCCCGTGTGTAGCATCATTACAAATGTGGCCTTATGTGCAAATCCACCTGTCAGGTTTCCCACAGATGGGGTTTGGATCATTAGTCCCACACACGTCTACACCGTAATATCTCCCCAACATTAGCACTGTCCTTGGACAGTGTGACACCAGTAAATCCAACAGCTCATGCACTGCATATGATTGTGCTTTTTAACTGGGCTCAGACCCTCAGAAATATCTGGGACTCAGTTTCCTCAGTTCTTGGAATGGAAACTCATTCTTGGAGGTGAATTTCAGAAGTGCCCATTTTTTCCCCCTTCACACATGGTTGAAGAAGCCTGGCTTTTGTTATAAGATTTTGCTTTGGATTCTTTTATTCTCTGAATTCTATTTGTATTCTGGATTTTTCTGATTCTAGTTTCTTTTCGGGGCTGATAAACTATGAAAGAGGGAGAATTTCTCTCCTCCTTTGCTCAGAAGAGTTGCCCCACAATTTTCTGTTTCTGGGGACATCCGAGATGCACCCTGGGGTGGCCGGAGCCGTACTGATGATCTTCCTTGGAGATGCGATGTCCCTTTTTTCTCCCCTCAGAATCCTGCTCCCAAATGTTAAACTCCTTCGTTTTCTTCTGAAACGACTACCTTGCCACTCCCAAAGCCAAAACGTCACAGACTTTTTGGGGGGACGTTTGCTCCCAATTGAACATCCATCTCTCCCTCACAGCCCCCAGCCCTGAAGCTCTTTTTTTTTTTGTAAGTTTCTCCGGTGACCCACATGCCGGAGTGAAAACCAGCTCATCGCCCTCTGTGGACTCGATATTCCCTGGGAATTATGGCTCATTGAGATTTCATAGGAATTGTAAACTCATCTACCCAGCCGAATCTGCAAATCCCGAGAGAACACAGGTCAAGAAAAATACACAAATTACAGAAAAACTCTGTTGTCATTTCCCCGTCGTGCGGCCGGTTTCCAAGGCTTCCCTGACATTCAATAGCCTTTTTTTGAGGGTGGAGGGTGTGTTATTCTGTAATGTGTGCCATTGAAAATATTCAGAAAGAGTTAAATAATGAAATAAAACGGAGACAAGGCGTACAGAACAGGGCCATTAAAAATCGAACTGCTGCAGGCGCTGGGTGCCCCATTCTTGGACTTTGGATATCTTTTCGGGATCTGACAGAGACCCAGTTCAATTACCTCCAGGGCAGAGGGTAAGCCGTATTTCTGCAATTCCACTTTTTTAATTGATAGGTGGAGCTTTGTTGGATATGATAGAATAAGGCCAAATGTTATTCACTGTACTGCTTATCCTAATGCCTAGGATTTCTCTGTGTTCTCGTAAGTTGAAAGGGGAAAGTGAGACCACGTATCCTGTGCTTTTGCGGGGATGAAATGTCCAGAAGAGGCAAATCTATTCAGACAGAAAGGTGATTTGTGGTTGAATGGAGGATGGAGGGCAGGGGTGACTGGTCTTGATATGGGGTGTCATTTTGTGGGGGCGGTGAAATGTTCTCAAATCAATGGTCACACGTGTGCACGAGCCTGGGAATATACTGACATCGTCAGAATGGTACACTTCTATGGGAAAACTGTGTGGTGTGTGAAGGATACCCCGATAAAGCCATTTTTTTAAACAGAGAAATGATGGAGTGCAGATAACACATTTAAGGAAGAGACAAACGTCTTTTAAAGATGAGGGTAAAAACGAGCAGGAAAAACATATAGAAGAATATGCAGGACGTCTCAACCCACTATGATTTTTAGAGTGCATCCATAGACGCACCGCGTCTTGTGTGGGGCACACCGTGGGCAATATGGCGGCTTCCAGGGGCCCCCAGTGGCTTTCGGTTTTCAATGCACTTTGGTTATCTTGCTCGATGCATGTGGCTAAGAAGAAGGGGCTGTCTCATTATGAATTTCCTCGACATGTGCTTGTCCCCTTCTTACACTGTGGTCCAACCTTGTTTTCTTATGAACCCGGTACGAAATTTCAGGTGCTGTCAGAATATCCAGATTTTGTTGTCACAGCTGTTTTAAATCCCAGTTATAAGTGTTAACCACCCCCAACCCCTACGGACTCAAAGCCAGGTACTGAAGAGAAATTCAGATCCTCCATTTTCGCTGTTGGTGAAACCCAGAGGGAGGCACCGTTCGCCTTTGAAAAGGAGAAACATAGAACGGAGAACAAAGCTATTCCTACCGAAGACGCTTTCCTGTTGTGTTGCTGGAAAAAGTCACAGAGGCTTCCCAGAATAAAGTCCTACAAATTTCAGGTGTAGGGAACGATTATGCCCCATTCACGCGCCGAAAGACATACCCTCAGTGGGCGAGCGCATCCAGAATTGGGAAGACCCTCAACCGTGCATGTGTGGCTGTGCCTTCCAAGAAACAGCCTAAAACCAAAAATGTCACCGTTGGGGCAAAATAAAGGGAGTGGACCTTCAGCTCGAGGAGGGAAATGCGGAGTGGAAAAAACAGTACATTTTCCTGACATTCGTCTCCTGTGTCCTCTAGTATTTGCACTGATGTTCTGGCTTCTGGGCAACGGCGAGCAGCATAGGCAATGTTGGGAGTCCTCGGAAGTCCTTGTGATCAGGCCGCTCTTGGGTATCTGTGCATTCAAGAATTCTGATCTTGAAAGAAGAAACAAAAAGGGAATTCTCATCATGGGTTTCAGTATTACCACCCAAGTTGCTGGTCACTCTTGTGCGTTTCAAGTCAGGTAATTCTCATTTCGAATTGTTCCTTGAAGAAGAACGTCTTCACACTCATGTTTTATATCTATCCAGATTATAAGTCTAGAGACAGAGATAGTAAGCAGCAGAGGGTAGCTTAGGATTGAAAGCCCCTAGTCCTCTTAAAAGAGCACCCCTAAAGATGAACAGGATATGTAAGGTGGAAGGAACTCAGGTCTTGTGGCCACAGACACGTGGCAGCCCTCATTACCACAGAGAGAAGTGGTTCTCAGGTTCATTATCAGTGTCCCGGGGAGGGTGGGCTGTGACAAATGACCACAGACTAGGGTGGAGGATGTTAGAACAACAGGAATCTATCCTCCCCCAGCTCTGGAGACCAGAAGTCTGAGATCCAGGTGGGGCAGGACCACTGAGATCCAGGCGGGGCAGGGCTGCTGAGATCCAGGCGGGGCAGGGCCATGCTCCCTCCTGAGGCTCCCGAGGAGGGTCTTTCCTGCCTCTTCCAGCTTCTGGGGCTCCAGACATCCCTGGGCTTGTGGCCTCCCATCTCTACCTGTGTCTTCATGTGGCTTCTTCTTTGTCTCTTCTCTTCTATCTCTTACAAGGACACCTGTCATTGGATATAGGGCCACCCTGATCTAGGATGAGCTCACCTCAGAGCCTTCACTTAATTACAAACTCCAAAGCCTCCTTCCCCCAAATAAGGTCATGTTTGCAGGCTCCAGGTGGACATATATTTTGGGGAGCCACCATTCGACCCCTGCATGTTCCAACTCCCAGCCCTGCTGATCCTCAAGTGAGTTCTGTCCAGAACCCCAGAATCAAGGTTGCCTGGGAATGCAGTTCTCAACTTTCCTGCTCCTGCTCAAGAAGCACTTATTGAGGGGGGTGGGGATGGAAGGGTCAGCAGACAGCCCTCAACTCACCTGTGCTTTCTCTCCAGACTGAGCTTACAGTTGGAGGCCAGCAGGATGGAGGTTTACAGTTCTGAGCGTCTCTGAGCACAGTCCTGATTACCTCCTCCATAAAATGCAGGTAGCAGTGGCACCAACTTCCTAGGGGGACAATGAGATTGCAATTGAATTGCAATGAATAGGATTGAGCTTGGCACATCCCTTGGCCATCACAAGAGCTGGATAAAAGGCAGATTGTTACTAATGTCAGCGATGATGTTAAATCCATCCTGCAGGTTCAGGTCTTTGAGAAGCATCCAGTGCTTCTTCATTAGGTGGGAGGAAGACTTGGTTCCTTTGGGGACACGGAGGTGACAACAGCCTCCCTGGGGATGAAATTCATCTTTGAGTCTCTAATATCAGGCTAAGTATCCTGCTCTCAAGGACGTACACACCACAAGCTCAGGGTGGGCAGGGCGGGCTGGACAACCATGGACAGCCACACATCCATTCATATGGTCTTAGCAGGTTGAACCAATCAATGGCTGCTTCCATGAGTTCCTGCTGGACCTGACTTTGCTCCCAGGTGGGTTTCATCTGACCGAGCCAGCTTCTGCTGCTTGGCGACCACCTCGGAATGGCTCCCAAAGATCCCTGTTTCCCGGTGTGCTCACATTTATGTGATCCCATTCCCTGGAGGATGGACTGGGCCCAACAATTTGCTTCTTACCCATAGGCTGTGTCAAAAGCAATGAGTTGGACACCCAGCCAAGCCATGCCTGAAATCCTGACCCACAGAAACAGAACCATGATGAATGCATGTTGCTCTAAGCTGCTAAGTTGCGGGGTCACTTGTAACATGGCAATAGCTGACTGGTACGGTCCTTTTGGGCTCTGGTTTCCACCTGTATCATCCCATCATTTCACTGAGTGTTCCTCAAGCATTGTTGGCATACTGCAGAGACCTGAACCTCACGTGCTCTCTCGGACACCCGCGTGGCTGGCAACCCCACGTTTTCAGGACATCTGCCTACTTCCCCGCTCTAACAGCAGAGTTGATGGTCTTCTTGGACCAGACCTTGTGTCTGGGCTATAAACCCTAACAATATCTCCCACTGCTGGACCAGCAGCTCTGTGCACCCCAGCTCGTTGCTGGCTCTCCGCTGGGGCTCATTTCCAGAGCTCCTCTCACCTAGGTATTGCTGCCACCATGGTTGTTATGGACAGAATGTGTGTGTCCCCCCAAAATCCATATGTCCTCCCTACCCACAATGGGATGGTATTTGGAGGGGAGGCCTTAGGGTTAGGTGACATCATGATGGTGGGGTCCCCAGTGGTGGGATTCATGTCCTTATAAGAAGAGGGGGAGACATCATAGCTCTCTCTCTCTACCATGTGAGAACACAGGAGAAAGATGGTGTCTACACACCAAGGAGAGAGGTCTCGTGAGAAAGCAGTCTCTGCCCCGCCTGGATCTCAGACTCCCGGCCTCCAGAATCGCAGGAAATAAATGTCTATTGTTTAAGGTGCTCGGTCTACAGCATTGTGCTATGGCAGCCCATGCTGAGTGAGACAGGGGCTCAGGGTGGGTGAATATTGACATATGTATGCGTTTGCTAGGGCTGCTGTAACAAAGAGCCCCCAGGAATGTAGGAGACCAGAACTCCGAGATCAAGGTGTCATCAGGGCTGGTTCCTTCTGGAGTTTCTGGGGGAACATCTGTCTGTGCCTCCCTGTTAGCTTTTGGTGGCATTCTGGCCACCCTGGGGGTCCCCTGGTTTGCAGACAGAATGCCCGGACCACCACCTTCTTGTTCAGATAGTCTTGTTTCTGTGTGCACCATCCCCTAAGAAGACAGACATCTTCTTTTTGAAAACTGTCTCATGTGCTCACCCAGAAGTTGTCCTTTTGAGCCCGATCCTGTGTCCCGTTGGGCAGTAGGCAGTCCTCCCCACGTGGGAAGGACCCTCTGTCCTTTTCCAACACCACGCAGACCACCGCGGTCCTGACACATTCTCACCACGCTGGTGGCATCTTCTTTCTTACAACAAGGCAATAGAGAACAGCATGAAAGCATGGCTGACTTTGTTTGGAAGGGAAAAGCTCATCCTTGTGCCTGAGACCTAATGAGACCCTCAAGGAGGAGAAGGGAAAAGGGGGCATCCGCCCCGCAGCCCACGCCACGGAGCCCACGTGGCCGCGGCTGCCGTCCCCCTTCACCCAAGTGCCACCGTTCCAGGAGGGTGTACAGGTGAGTTTCCAGACTCCCAGATGTTTCTGTCACCTACAGCTTCTGATTTCTCATTGCCTTTAATTTGGGTAAATGGGTATTGGCTGAGGGTCAGCATCGCTTTTCCGCTTATTTAAATACCGTTTCACATTATTTCCCCGGGATCATTAGTTACATTCTTCAGCTGTCAGGTGGAATGCTTCAAAAGCCCCAGACAACAGAAGATGGAGGGGCCGTCCTTGCTGCTGTGTCTCTTCTCTTCCCGTCCATCACCCCTGAAATGTTTGGGGTGTCACTCGACGGAGCCTATGAACTCAGCTTCGTGCAAATGGATTTTCAATTTTACAGATGTTTCCGGCACTGAAAGGAACCAGGACATGTAACTGAGGGGGGAAAAGAAAATGACAAATTAAGGATCTGCTCTATTTTTGTCTCATTTAGAATATTTTCCCCGAGAGGTTGTAGGCTGCTTACATTTCACTAGTTTAAAAGGCAGCTGTGTCCAGAGGCGCTGAGCGTTGCTGCTCGATCATGCCTGGCACCGTGAGCACCCGGTTCTGGGTCTTTCCAGAGCTGCCAAGAGGGTAGCTGCACCTTCTTCTGCTGGAGCCTGATGCTGGGTCTTTGCACATTTTCGGGGGACCTCCGTCCTCCACGCTGGGGTATTCTGCACAGACAGCCGGTTCGCTGGACCCGCGCCGGAAGGGCAGCTACAACCTCCTCGGGTCGAGCCGGACTCAGCCTCCCGGGAGCAGGGTCCTGTCCTGAGAGCCCAGCCGTCCTTAATGGATAAAATAGGTTTGTCCCCGGTCACTCCCGCTAACATCCAGGGCCTGGAATTTCCCCCCACGGTCCACCCGCCAGCCCCAGGGAACTGATAATCCCCTAATTAATAGCGTGACCTTAGGAGACCTGCTTTACAAATAAGGCTGCACAGAAGATCCCAGGGTCCCGGACTCCCTCGGAGGCCCCAGAAATGAACTGACCTTGGGGAGGGGGCCTCACAGCTGTGCACGGAGAAGCCACAAAGAAGCCACTTTTAGACAAGCCTGTGAATCCTGCAGGACTAGTGTGAGGGCTCATCTGTGGGCAGATAACCACATTCATAAGGGAAGCCATATATTTGCACACATTTTTTATCTACAAATGTGTAAAAATCTGGCGCTCAAATATTTTTTTTTAATGTGCCCAGCGGGGGGTGGGGGGGGTGTTTCATGCTCAGATAAGTGACGTGGACGAAAATGTTTCTTTAGAGCTCCCATCTACCTTTGTAAGTCCTCCATCAGGGCCTGGTGCTCTGTTTGTGACGGCTTTCCTGGCTTTTCCGGGAGGGACGCAGCCCTTGTAGGTCTGCGTGAATGACAGGTAAAGCCCTCGGGGTCACAAACTCTGGGGCTGATCCCCACGTCCCCCGACAAGTGCAAGAACACGTCCCTTAAAAAAGCATCTCCAGGAACCTTTTTCTTTTCACCGATTATGAGTTTTCATATTTTTTTTCTCTTAAAGGAAAACGTGCGAAGGATCCCAGCGTGCGTCCGTGTGCCCGCGCACGGATGTGAGACGTGAAGGACAGCCGTATGATGAAGTGTGCACGCGTCTGTGTGCAGACTTATGCTAACTAGTCTTTTGTGTGGGTCACAGAGGAAGCTGGACGTTTTCATCTGACATGGGGATTCGGGGACCAGGAAAGGCAAATGGTAGGATAGCGTGCGAACGGCTCGGGGCTTAGGGACTTGGTCCGGCAAGTGAAATATCAGTGGAGACTCTTCGGTAGTCAAGATGCCCCAAGATCATTATTACATTATTACATTTATGTCATGAAGGCGCCGCCGGTTTCTTCATCCGTAACTGTCACGGTGCATGTTACCAAGGTGCCCGGGAATCACATTGGAGCAACAGAACATCTGCCAAAAGAGTCATGAAATGAAGAAAAAAAATTAGAGCAATTATCCGTCTTAACGAGACCACATCCCTTGTGTTGTCATTCACCAAGTACGTAATGTGCAGCCTGAATTTTCTGCCTGTGGCATTTTTTTAAACAGAATTTCATATGCAAACAAAAATAGATCCCTCTTAAAATGATTGTTTTGGAAGTTTTTAGTGTGGAAGGTAGGGGAACAGGGGTTTTGAAACGGGGTTGGGGGGGCGGCGGGCATGGTTTTGACTTCTCTGTGCTTCCGAGTGTAGTCACTGCAGGTCTTCAGAACTGCATCTCGGTCCTTGAAGAAGAAACTCGGATGCAGCTTAGCTACGGAAAGCGGTGCCTCTTGCAGGTGGCTAGCTGGGGACCACCTGGCAAAGTCTCAGCCACGTGTGTGTGCATACGGCCCTAGATATTCCAGGGCTCGGAGAGCAGCTGGGGAAACCGAGGGCTGTTTTTGCACAAGAAGTAGGTCATCACTTAGACACACACCTCACAGATCTTCTGTTACCCCCTGTTGCCACGTGGGTGTCCTCAAGCCTTTTTCTTATTTCCAACCCAGTCCCACCTCCTCTGTCCCATCTAAGGGGGTGGCGGCACACCCTCTTGGAACTCACGGGAAAGGGGACCAGGTGAATCTGCATTCCAAGCCGCTTCTGTCTCTCCTGGGTGTGTCTCTCTAGCCCAAAGTACTTAACTAGCGTGACCTTCATTTTTCTTTCTGTAAAGTGAGAAAAATTATATGCGCCCTTCGGGGTTGTTCTGAGGGATTGAGATAATGTGTATAAAGCTCCACAGAGCACGCCCAAGCCAGAAAAGGTGCTCAATAAACTAATGGTAGTGTTACTTATGATTAGAATAATAAGCATGTGCTGTTATTAGGTGGGCCGTGTGCATAAACAATTCTCGATGGGGGAGATTTTGGTCTTCCCCAGCGTACATTTGCTAGTGTCTGGAGACTTTGTCTGTGGTCACCTTGTGGGTGAGGGTGCTCCTGGCATCTGGTGGGTGGAGACAGGGACACTGCTCATCACCCAACAGTGCACAGGATGTCCCACAGCAGAATCAGCCAGCGCCAGATGTTAATAATGGCTTTGCATGGGAGACCTTATTTATCTATCTATCTATCTATCTATCTATCTATCTATCTATCTATCATCTATCCATCCATCCAAACAACCATCCATCCATCTATCCTTACATCATATCCATCCATCATATCTATCTATCTATCTATCTATATCTATCTATCTATCTATCCATCCATCCATCCATCCAACCAACCATCCATCCATCCTTACATCATATCTATCTATCTATCTATCTATCTATCTATCTATCTATCTATCATCTATCTATCTATCTATCTATCTATCTATCTATCTATCTATCTATCTATCCATTCATCCATCCAACCAATGATCCATCCATCTATCCTTACATCATATCTATCTATCTATCTATCTATCTATCTATCTATCTATCTATCCATCCATCCATCTATCCATCCATCAATCCAACCAACCATCCATCCATCTATCCTTACATCATATCTATCTATCTCTCTATCTCTCTATCTATCCATCCATCCATCCAACCAACCATCCATCCATCTATCCTTACATCATATCCATCCATCATATCTATCTATCATCTATCTATCTATCTATCTATCTATCTATCTATCTATCTATCATCTATCTATTCATCCATCTATCCATCCATCAAATCTATCTATCTACCTATGTATCATCCATCGTCATCATCTGTCCCATGATGCACAGGACGGCCCCCCTCCCACAGCATGATCTGGCCATCAATGTCACTACAGTGCAGAGGTTGAGAAACTGCATTTAGCTTAGTGATGACCTAAGTAGAGACACTGAAAATGTAGAGCCACGAGCATGTTGTGGTTCTTTGTTGTCTCTGTCAGGAAAGGACATGTAGACAGAAGGCAAGAATGGTTCATTGTTGGGGCTCCTAGGTGGCTCAGTTGGTTGAGAGTCCCACTCTTGGTTTCAGCTCAGGTCATGCTCTTGGGGTAGTGAGATTGAGCCCCGCTTTGGGCTCCATGCTCAGCGGGGCATCTGCTTGAAGATTCTCTCCCTCTGCCCCTCCCCTGCCTCTCACACGTGCACTCTGTCTCTCCAATAAATAATTAAATCTTAAAAAAAAAAAGAATGGTTAATTGCTGGTGTAGAAGAAAGAGCTTGAAGTGGAATTCCACTCCGTAAATAAAGTCTAGCTGTTTGTATAGCCGAACGGGGGCATCTGGTCCCTGCCACAGGGTTCACTTGACATCCTGAACTTTTTCAACTCAACCAGAAACAAAACAAATTGCAAGGAATCTGGAAAGTATGACAGAAAAACACAGGAGGCTGTCTCTTCCGGAATGTGGTGAAATTTGATTGGAGGGGATGGTTATGTGAACACGGTAAATTGAAAGAGTTCATCAAAACTCAGAAGCTCTCGAAGGCTCCCGGTTTGTCAGACAAGCTAAAACAGCTCCCTACTGTCCCTCAACTGCTTCAGCCTCTCTGCTGACCACAGACTACGACCTTCAGAGTGACTTTGTGGTGAATTTAAAAATAGGAGAAGGCCCAACGCCAACCCCTGCCTCCAGAGCACCTGTTGCTTGTAACAGGCGCCTCTTTTGACTTAATTATGACATCGGTCAAGGGGCAGAAAAACAGGATGGTTGTGTGGACACAACAGGCTAATGCAAGGCTAAGGATTCCTTTGTGAATAAAGAGTTATGATTCTTAACGTATGTTTTTGAAAATCACTTAAAACATTCCTCATTTATTCATGGCTGCTTCCTGCCTTTTCTGTTTCTTATGCAGACCCCCCGTCCCCCGAACACTGCAACCATTTCCTCATATTATAACCTGAGGTGCCACTGAGTCACAGAGCTCCACCGGGCCAGAGAGCCCCACCACGATCTCTGACTGTGTCGTTCACCTCCAGCTCCCCTTAAGACATGGCCCTGCCAAGGTCACATTTGGCTTCAGGGCCAGTCGTCCCTTCTCCAAATGAGGGGGGTAATATCCTAAAATGTATGCAATCAGCAGACTTTTCCTCATGCAGTGCTTAGTTTTTAATTTGCATGCAGAGAATGCTTTTGAGCCAAGGGGCTCGCACATGCCTTTGGGGTGGATGAGTTCGTAGCAGGTGTCAGAAGAGGATTTGCGAAATGGTCTCTGCTGGTGTTTGGGACACAGGGAAAGATCATATGGTCAAAGGTCTTCCAAACGTTGGCTATGGGAGGGGAACAAAGAGTTGAAAAACCATGGATCTCCCATCCTCGTGCACATTCTTGCACAAACTTCTCTAGAGCTCACAGAAAGAATCCTGAGCATGTCAGAAGGATTGGATTCAGGCGATCCCTTCATTGTCCCATATCCATGAAGATATTCATACAGTTTTACCCTTCTATTCCACTAACGTGTGGATTGCATTGACTGATTTTTTTCCAAGATTTTATTTATTTATTTGAGAGAGAGAGAATGAGAGAGAGAGAGAGAGCATGAGAGGGAGGAGGGTCAGAGGAAGAAGCGGACTCCCCATTGAGCAGGGAGCCCGATGTTGGACTCAATCCCAGGACTCCAGGATCATGACCTGAGCAGAAGGCAGTCGCTGAACCAACTGAGCCACCAGGTGCCCAACATTGACTGACTTTGAAATGTCAGTTCAACCTTGAGTTTCTGGGAGCAACCCCTCTTGGCCATGGCGTGTTATTCTTTTAATATATGTATTTGTGGATTCATTTTGCTAATAGACTGTTAGGAATTTCTGTCTGTGTTCATGGCAGATATCGGTCTATCATTTTCCTTTGCTGTAATATGTTTTGTCTGGGTTTGGTTGTCAGAGTAAGACAAGACACATAGAATGAGTTAGCAAGCGACCACATTCCCCCCCACATTTTATTGCTGAAAGGGTTTGTGAAGGAGTGGTCGTTTTTCCCCACCTGGTAGAATTCGCTGAGCCATCTGGGCCTGGATATTTCTTCGTGGTCAGGCTATTCATTACAACAGCAATTTCTGTATGACATATATAAGACTCCTGGTGTCTTCTATTTGGTGTGTGTGTGTGTGTAAGCTTTAGCAATGTATGTCTTCCAAGGAATTCGTTTCAGGGTTGTTGAGTTCATTAGCATATAGTTGTTGATAATATTCCCTTGGTACCCTTCTGATGTTGATTTGGAATTTCTTCCTTCATAAAATGCTTTGTTCCAGAACCTTCCTCTCTTGGTTTCCCTCCCACCTCAAAAATGACTTCCTCCTGGTTTCTTGGCTTTGCTACATCCGGACCCTCTACCCAACTTAAGTCCAGAGTGACTCAGGGTCAGTTGATGCACCTGTCTCCAGGAGCTTCTCTGCTTGGGGGGATCTCATCCAGTCCAATGGCTTCCCCTGGTGATTCCCAAATGAATGGAATATCTCGAGCTGTTCTTCCTTCCTGAGCCCAGACTCACCAATCCAACGGGCTACTCAACATGTCCGAGGTCTAGTGGGTATCACAAACCAAGTCCCAGACAGGCAACAAATGACCTCCAAAAATTCCCTCCGTGCCTTCTGCCATTTTGGTAAATGGCACACCATTTGTGGTTGGGTGCCATGCGCTTGTCCCAGCCAGAGCCTTCCATGTAGTTCTTTCTTTTATGCCTCATTTTCAATCACAAGCAAGTCCTGTTGGTTCTACTTCCAAACCTGACTGATTCCCACCATCTCCCTTGCTCCCCACTTGTCCGGGCCACAGTCAACCCTCACCTGGATGTCAGCAGCCCCTTCCTGGCTGGTGACCTCCATTCCTCCACCCTCGCTCCCCTCTTGTCTACTGTCCACAGAGCAGCCGGGGAGGGGACATGGCTGTTGAAACACACACCAGCCCTCCCACCACAAATCCTCCACGGCTTCTCTTCTAGCTAGCGCAAGCCCAAAGCCCTCACCTTATAAGACCCTTTGCAGCTCGCTCTTGCAGACCATCCTCGGGCACTCCCTTGTCCACTCTATTTTGTCCTTCTGCGATGTCTCGACATGACAGATCGATGTCATCTTTGTCCTTGTTTTGTCTGCTTGGAATGTCCTTTCCCCACATGGACTCCCGCACACCTTTCCATTTCTGAAAATATCATTTCCCTTGACCCTCTTCCTTAAGGAGCTCCCCCAACCTGGAGACTCTCTGATTCCTAGACTTTCGGTGTACTTCTCTCCACGTGAAATTAAATCCGATTTTAAAATTCGTGCCTCTGTTTCCTGTCTGTGTTCCCCCATCAATTGTGAGCTCCATGAGAATGGGGAATGTGCCTGATTTACCTCTGTATCCCAGCATCTGGCATATGTGCATTGCTTTATAAATGCATGGATTCATTTCTTGTTGCTCCTACAATGAGCCGTCCTTTCAAACAGTCCCATCCATTATCCCGAGGTTGTGTTGGGTCCAAAAAACGAGCAGTCCTTTCAAACAGTACCATCCATTATCCCAAGGTTGTGTTGGGTCCGAAATCCAGGCACAATGTGGGTGGCTTGGCAGTTGTCTTCTGCTCAGCGCCTTCCAAGGCCAAAATCAAGGAGTTGACCCTGGTGGGCTCTTATCAGGGGCTCTGTGGAAGAATCTGCTTTCAAAGCTCGTTCAGGTTTTTTGGCTAAATTCAGCTATTTGGGGATTGTAGGAGTGACAGCTCTTCCTTGCGGACTGTTGGCCAGGGCTGGTCTTTGTTCTTGAGACTCACCTGCATTCTGGTCACCTTCTATGAGGTCCCCTCCAGCAATGGTCAGGTGTAATCGGTCTCACGTTTGGAATTTCTTTGACTCCAGCCAAAGAAAACTGTCTACTTTTGAAGAGTCCATGTGATTAGACGGGGCCCACCCAGATGATGCAGGATTGTGTCCCCTCCTCATGGTCCCTCTTTAATCACCTCCGTGAAGTCCCTTTTGCCATGTAAGGGATGAGGGTGTGGACGTCTGTGGGTGGGGGGCACAGCTCTGCCTACCACAGTGCTCACTAAGTACTTGCTGGCAACAGAAAGAATCCATACAGAGCATCTTTTCTTCAAAGACGTGCTCCAGGGGGCAGGTCTGAAGCCAGCGTGGGGGGAGTGGTCAGAGGAAGGGACTGATTTCTTCCCCACTTTGGAAACCTGATCATTGCCACATGAGTCCAGCTGGAAAGAAGGGGTCTTACTGGTGCCACTCTGAACATCGTTGCAGAATGAAGTGTTGTCAAAATCACGGTCCCCCCTCTCCCCCCGGGGACCCGATGTGTGCTGCTGAGGGGTTGGTGTGGGCTGATGTGGGCACCCCTTGACCTCCTCCTGGTGGAGGAGACAGCCCTGGCCTCTGAGTCCTGGCCCCTGAGTCGTCCTCCATTGTTTACCAGGTGTACCTGTGGCCTTGGGGGTGCCCTAAGCAAGCCCCGCTCCGGGCCTGTTACAACCTCTCCAATGTCAGGAAGACAGGGTCCAGAAGCATGCCAAGGGGAGGCATCTCTGGTGACCTGAACCAGCCTGGCTGTACCATGAAGCCACTGAAACGCTGGTGGTCCACACGCGTGCCCAAAGCGCCTTGCCTTCCCTTCCTCTCCTTTCTGCTCTTGGGAACCCCTCCTCACCTGTAACCCCCGAAGCTGGCTTTCTAGTCCTCACTCAAACCCCAGACCATGGGGAGGACCATGGCATTACAGAGTTGGGTGGGTGGGGCTTTTTCCGTGCCCAGATCCCACCATCACCTTGGCATCTGTTTGCCTCGCCTGAGACCTGCTCCCTCCCATCCTGAGAACCAAGGCTGAAGGTGGAGTAGACCCAGGTGGGCGCAAGCCAGCCTCCCCCTGTTGGCAGGTGTCAGCGGTGAAGGGGTCTCCTTTGGGGGCCAAGGACCGACACAGAGGTGGGTGAATGAAGGAATGAATGAAGTGAACGCAGGCCAGGCCCGCGCCCGCCACGGAGGGAAGGCCCAGCTCCCCACACACCCCAAGCCTTCCGGGCTGGGAGGAGCCTCGGGACCATTATGGGGGCAGCTACCTTCCTCACTCAGGCCCCCAGGCCCCCTGCGGGGAGTGGGACGCAGCAGGACCCACGCCCAGGCCTTCAAGGGCAGAAATGGGGAGCTGGCTTCGTCTGCTCAAGGGGCTGAGTCCTGCGCAGGACAGCGCCCCCTCCCCCTCGGACCCTCCCGATCCGCCCAGGCCTCCCGCCCAGGCCTCCCGGACCCCCTCCCTGCGCTGCTCCAGGGTGGAGACGCCGCGCCCCCTTTCCCCGAAATCCGCGCCTATGGAGAGGTCTTGGGCTCGCGCTCCCTTCCTCCACCCCGGCGCGCCCCCTCCCCCGCGCGCGGCCATCTCCGTTGGCGAAGAGGGGGCGGTGCTGAGCGCCGAGGTGGGCTCCTGGCGGGTGTCCAGCCGGGTCTAGCCCCAAGCTTCGCCTCAGGCCAGGAGGCTGAGCCGCGGGTGGAAGGGCCAACGGCTGGGAGCGGGGCGCGTCCCTCCCCCGCGTTGCCCCGGGGCCCCTCCCCCGCACTCGGGCCTGGCATGCGCCTCTGCTACCCAATTAGCCGAGCGGCGCTGGGACCCCTACGCCCCCACAGCCCTGCGCCTCCCGCTCCTGCCTTCGCCCCCTCCGGCCTCGAGACACCCCGTGCTCTGCCCTATCCTGCTTCTCCAGTGGCCAGCAAACTCCCCAGGTCCCGCAGGGCCGGGGGCACACCCCTGCCCCCCACAGGCAACCCTGGGCGTTCAGCCTGACGCCTGCTTAGTGGGGGTGGGTGCATAGGCCTAGGAGAGGGGGGTGGCACAAGCCCCGTCCCCACCAAGGCCCTGCTGAGTGGTAAGCCCACCAGTCGGGGAGGAGAGCGACCCTTGGGTGGTGGCCCAGCGGCGAGGAATGGCAGTGCAGCTGTGTGACAGTGAGCTGGGGGGCCAGTGTGTGTGTGTGGGGGCCGAGAACAAGCTGGGTGACCGACTTATGAGTCAATCGTGGAGTGAGGCTGCTTCGGGACCCCAGGGGCGCGGGCACTTCCATGCTGGGGAGGTAGGCCGGCCCCAAAGCAGTCTTGGGGGGGGCCCAGAGCCCTGACGCTCATCCACCCAGACGACCTGTCTTTCCTGAACGCGCCGCGGTTGGCACGTAAACTTCAGCCTGCGTCCCGAGTGGGGACGTTCGGTACCACGGCAGCCCCAGGAGGTGGAGGACTGAGGGGCCTTCCTTCTGCACAAATTGGCCAGTTAATTAATGCTTGCCTTCTAGAGGGCGGAGTTTCCTTGCCTGGACTATTTTTCCAAAGACAAGGCATAGGGCAGTCGATGGCCAGTGGGGAACATCCTCCCTGGAGCGCAAGGGTCGCGCGTGTGCGGATCCCACCAGGGTGCAGTTGGTCTTCTTCGGAGCTGGGGACAGTCACAGTCTGTGGAACGTTTTGCAAACTTCGGGCAGGTGGACGCGGTCCGGGAGCCGTGGCCTTGTCTGCTGACGCTGACTACACAAATATGAGTTATGTCCCCTCCCCCGCTCCCGGGGACGCTGCGCAGAGCCTGGGCGCGCAGGGCAGCGCGCAGGCATCGGTCCAGGACGGCCCGCGGGGACAGCGCCCTATGCGCGCTGCTTGCGCCCGGGGGAGGCCTGGGGCCCAGCGTCCGCGCACTGCCACGCGGGTGCGAGTAACTGTCTGCAGAAGGTCCCGGCCCAGGGGCTGCTAACTTCCGAAAGAAAAAGAAGTCTCTCTCCACGGCTGTGGGCATGAGAGGTATTCACTCCTTTCAGGTGCATTTTGGACTTGGAGAGAAAAGGCAAAAGATTTTGAGCTCATTTGGGTTGGAGCTGATTTCAAAGCCCTCCCTAGCCTCTGTGTAAAAGGAAGGCCCATCCAGGTTGGGGGGTGGGGGGCGCGGGCAGGAGGAAGATAGGACTCACTCTTCCCCTGTCCTCTCTCTTGGAGGCCCTATGCCAGAAATGAGAGTGAAAATCAAAATACAAGCCCAAGATTTATTCCTGGAACATTAATTACTGCAGGAACTGCTCCCTGCCAAGCGCTTAATGTATTCATCAGGAAGGAGACCGCCGCATTGTTTGTTTAACGGTGGTCTCCAGAAAACGGCCCTCTTTAGATGTCCTTCGTGGTAAACTGCTTTGCTCCCTGAAAAAAAAAAAATAATGTTTTTCTTAAATAAAACATAGAGCAGGGGTCCTGTGATTAAATCTGAAAGCAAAGAGTTTTAATGTCCACCATATGTTACAAGGTACATGGGGAAGAAATAATAAGAATGATAATAATAATAATAATAATAATAATAATAATAATAAAATCCCATAGAAAGCAAACAGCATTCCCTGTTAGGATATGTATTGTTAAACATACATTTTTGCAATGAGCGCTATTTTAGAAATCTCCCCGCCCCCCCAAAAATAAATCCTGGGGTTTTGTAGCAAAGGTGAGACAAATTGGGGAAAACACACACACACACCCATTACCAAAAGTACGTTTTCTGGGTGGGCCCTCGGAAGCACAGAGACAGCCTCCCCTCTGGAGAGGAGAGAGCAAATCCAGCCTCACGGCAACCTTTATTAATATTATACACGTCGCATTTGTGGACAGGATCAATCTTATCCATTCACAAGCTGGATTAACAGAGCCCACCGTAATGAAAATCTATTAGCCTCGCATTTGAAACACGGATGTTTGTGTAAATCAATAAACACCATAGGACGGAATACAAACGCAGGTTTCTAAATTTAAAAGGGAGAAGTGGGGAAAAAAATAAGGAGGCTCTCTATGAAGTGTGTTTGCACATCTGTAAAATCCTGCACTTCTGATCGATACTTATAAATATTTAATGTGTGAGGAGGGGTTCATTGTTGTTAAAAAGGCTGGCTCTTCAGCGAAAACCATTAACACCCCCTCCCTTCTTATTATTAATAGAAATTGTCTTCCGAATTACATGCTGAGAAAGTAGGCCGGCCAGGCTGAAGACACACTCCTTGAAATACGCTTCCTCCGTGTCCTGGGAACCAAGGATGAACCTCAGGGGTCCTGAGGTGGCGGGGTGTGGGGAAGAGAGTCTGCCCGGGGTCCCCCACCCTCCCACTGGGGGTGGGGGCCCTAGACGCTGCGAAACGCTGCTCAGCTATTAAGAGCTAAGAGCATGAAGTTTGACTTAAGGTAAATACATTCCGATCGGGAAGACCTGTGTTTTCTGGGCTCTAAGTGAAAAAATTCAAGCTATTCCTCTTAGGAAGGAAGTAAATGAAATACTAAATATCTGAATATTCCTAACCTCCTTCCCCCTGGCACTGTAAGTGTAAGAGAACAGGAGAGAGCCGTGAACAGCACCGTCCACTTATTAAAATGAACCTATTTGGCGCACAGCAAGATCGTTTGGTAAAATCGGAAAATGCCCATGTCCCTGTCCTCCGGCTGTCTTTAGTCTGTCCCTGAGGTCTGTCCGCACCTGCCATGCCCCAGAAGGGGCCTGGTGGCACATGGCACCGTGGTTACCGGGGTCAGCTGTGTCCACAGCGTCTCCTCCTAGGTGTCTGGGGGGCTCGGGCTGGACATCCAAGCTTACGCACTGTGCCTTGCAGACCGGGGTTCCTGGGGGGTACAACAGCTAAGAAGTCTAGTGGCCCCTTTCTTTTCTGCAGTTGGGGAAAAGAGTTGAGAAGAGGAGAAATCCCCCTCAACAGCACCATCGACCAATCATCACCACTGTGCCGGGCCAGCAGGACATGGAGGGCGAGGCCGGTTTGCTCGGTTTCCTGCCGCTCCTGAGGGGCTTGTGGGAGCTTTCTAGACCTGCCCAGGCCGGGAGGCCGGCTGGGAGCCTGCCAGGCTGGCCTGAAGCTGAAGAGCTGGGGTAAACTCGGGGTGGGGGCTGCAACACGTCGGCTCCAGCCGCTGCAGGCCTGGCTTCGAGCTGTCCACGGCCTCGTCCGGGTGGGGGGTCGGCGGAATTCAGGGAGGCCTGATCCGGTAGGAGTGGACCCCGTTCCCGTGTGCAGCTAGCAGGGAGGAGGGAGCCCCCACTCTCGGATGAGGGCGCTGGCCTCCGGTGGGTTCGTGCGGGCGGGCGGGCTGAGAACCGCTCCCGCCCCGGGGTGGCCACGCTCTCTTCTCGCTCACGGGTGGGAGGCTGGCGCGGATGGGACAGTGTCAGGGGACTTGGGCCTACAGACACCACGGGTGGAAACCCAAGCCTCCAAGCTGCAGGAGCTAACCCTTGTGTTAGTGACCCTTCAACCTCCTCCCGGTTGGCCAGGACCCTTCGTCCAGGTCTGGCATTTTTATTTACTTGTATTGCGTTTTGTTTCCTCGTGCTTCCGCAGCTGGAACAGGATGGAAACAGCGCGCGTATAGGAGCGGGTCAGGCATTCACGACCCGGGCAGCCCGCGTCCGCGGGGGTTTCTGGGCCGCGGGGCGCGCGGGGGCGCGCGAGGCGGGCGCGCAGAGACTCCCGGACGCGAATCCAGGACCCGCGCGAGCTGCACGCACGGTGTGCGGAGCATTTGGTGAACTCAGACTTCGGAACTTCTCTTTTCTTCCAGAAACCAGATCCCCCTCTTCTGCTCCCTCCTGCCCCCCTCACGACTTCTTTTTTGTTGTTGTCAAGGAAAGAGATGGGCTTTCGTTTCTATCCACAAACTTCCCTGAAACCGTTTCTTCTTTAAGACTTGGGGGGAAAAATGCACTGCACACTTGAAAGCATCTCCATTCTCACAAGACATGTTGGGATTTTAAGAAGTCTGTTCTCTCCTCTGTTCTTGGTGCTCCTTCTTTCTGGGAGAAGCTCTCTAGAAGCTCAGACAAGCTCCCCTTATGCGGAGGCCCCAGCCAGCCCAGGAGGGTCCGTACCCTCCCCTCCCGCCTGCAGTCGCCCGAGCGGAAATGTAAATGTAACATTTCATAAAGTGTGCCCACCCTGCGGCCTCGGGCCATGTCCTGAATTAGCAGAAATATGTGGTGCGAACACTCATTGCCTAGGCTAAAATATGAGCACTAACTCCACGCTTTGCTGTTTGGGTCTCTGTCTCTGAAGGGGCAATATGTCAAGGCGCCTGGTGCGCTCCTGGCTGGGGAGGGGCGTGGGTTTCAGGGGACTGCGCCCAACGGTCAGAGAGGTTGCCACTTGGCTCCTCATCAACAGAAAGTTTGGTTTTGTAGAACGGCGACTGTCTTCACGAGCCAGTCGCTCTCAGCAGAGGCAAGGCCTTCCAGGTCCAGAAGAGAAGCTAGCCGTGGACTCGGTTTCTTTTCCGAAGGGTTATTTTGAAGCCATTTGTCTGCAGTGCAAGGGGCACCCGAGGTGGAGCTGCAGAGGAGTATGGGGGGTGAGGGGTGGGAGGAGGTTTAGTTTTTCTCGCGTCTAAGGATCTTGAATATGCAGAGTCCCAATCCAGTGCCTGTTGCGGAGATTGCAGGAGGCTGCCAGAAGCTGGTTGGGGCAGGGCTCCCTGTTAGGTAGGGGTGGGACCTGAGGAGGTAGGAGGTGGGGAGCATCCCTGCAGGGGGTCCTGGGCTGAAGGTTTGGGTCTCAACCCCCTGTTCCCTGCAGAGGAAGCTCAGACCTTGCAAGGCCCAGGACCTCGGAGACCCCGGGGGTTGCTGAGAAGGGACAGGGAAGGTTCTGGGAGGGGTGGGCAGGGTTTCCAGCACTGGGTCCCTGGGGAGCTGGCCTCCCCACCTGGGGCTGGTGGGGGTGGGAGGGGGCTCTGAAGTGGGGAGATGGGAAGAGGACAAGTTCCCTGCCCGGGACAACTGGAGAAAGTTGCTGTGGTCCAGAGTGTCGCCCCCACAACCTGCTTCTCTGTCTCTGTCTCTCTCTTCTGCTTCCCTGGGCCCTCACTGTTCGGTCTACCTGGAACAGAGTTCAGCTGGGGGGTGGGGGGTCTGCAGACCCCGTGGGGTGGCAGGGGTGGGGGTGGGGGCTCGGCGGGGGTGAGGACTGTCAACTCCGGGGCCGCCCGGCGCCCTCACCCCGTGCGCCGTGCGCACCCCGCTCGGGGCGCGAGCCCTCGACGTTTCCCCCGCCGACCCGCTGCATGCATAATGCATGAGGGGCTATTTGTAATTCTGTGTGATATCTGCGCGCCTCCGCTTTGATTAGAGGGCCGCGGTGACAAAGACCTGTTTGTTAAGTTGGAAAGGCTTCTAAGCCTTGCGCTTTTGAAGTCCGGAGGAGGCGGCGGCCTCTGAATCCCCCAGCTCGGGGCCCGCTGCACGCGGGGCAGAGCAGCCTGGGCCACGCGGAGAGGCGCCGGCGCAGAGCTCCCCGAGGAAGGATGGAGGGCGCGGGGACAGGAGGAGAAATGGGGGGAAGGAGGGCGAGAGTCAGGAGGGCAGGAAGCAGAGAGGGAGGGGAGGAGGGAGGGTCGCGGGGAAGGAGCAGGTCTGCTCCTCCAACTCCGGTCTCCTCCTCCTCCCCGCATCTGGAGGGTAGGACACCCCCTGCCCCTCCCCAGACCGAGGCACCCCCGACTGAACCCCGAGTGACTGGACGCAGGCCCCACGATGTCCAGAGAAATCGTGCCCTTTCCCTCCCGCCGGCGGAGAAGTTCCGCGCTGGACGGAACGCCGGGTACCGCCGAGGGTGGCCCCGATCCTGGGCTCCGATTCACAAACACTCCGAGCGGGGACTGCCTTCCGAACATGCAAAACGAGCTCCTCCAAAAACCAGCAGCGCCCCCCTCCCCTGCAAGCCGCCGCCGAGAGCCGGGTCCCGACTCCTGCGGGGGTGGGAGGGGTGGGGAAGGGGGGTGGAGAAGAGACGAGGCGATCTGACAGATAAAAGAGGGGAAGGGGGGGGAAGTCAACTTTATTTGCAGATGGAAATTTGCAGACAGGATGACATGCTTGACTTCCGGGAGCGTAAACCGATTTCGTGTTGCCGCTGAGAAACTGGGTCCTTCTCAGCCTTGGAAAGGGCGCGAGGCAAAGCGTGGCACAACCAGAAATATCTCTGTTTCCCCCCAAATAAATATCGTAGACACCAGGTTCCCTGCACGGCTCTAGAGAAGGCTGCCTCGGCGCCCAGAGGACCGCTGTTTACAAACCAGGTCTCTCTCCGCGCCAGCCGTGGCTGTCTCTGAGTCCGGACCCCCCGCGCTCCGGGTGCACGCGGCCCGGCCGCGTCCCAGTCCCCGGCCTCCGCGGCGCCGGCCCCTCCGAGGTCTGCGAGCCGCTTTTCGCCGCCGCCGCCGAGGTTCCGGCGTCCACGCTCGGGTACACGCGGGCCCCGTTCCTCCCCCTTTCGGGGTCCTCGAGCTGTTTACCGGTCACGCCGTGCGCCCCCGCTCCAACCGCTCGCTCCGCGGGCCGCGCCGCCAGGTCCGGCCCGCAATCCAACCACATCTCAGCGTTGCAGCCGATTCTCGTCTGTGGATCGCGCGTCACCGTCGCCCGGGGTCCCCTCGGCGTCTCTCCCTGCATTGCCGCGCGCGCGGACCGACACATCCTGCGGAGACGGGTTCCCGGGCGCGGGGCTGGCTGTTCTCCCGGCCGCGCGGGCCGGCGAGGACCGCCTCACCATCGATAAACTCCTCCTCGAGTGTGCTTTCCGCCAGGCACTGAGGGAACGCGGGTACCTGTTCGGGGCGCTGGCGCGCGCGCGCGCTCTCTCCCTTCAAAAAAATTGGATCTTTACCTCTCCGCACCAAGGTGCTCAGACGCCCAGCAGTGATGAAATGAACAGAAAGCCAATTGCCGGACTGGAGGTGGGGGAGAGATAGCACCTCTGCGTGCCCCCGCCGCCGAGCCAGGAGCCGTAATTGCTGCAGACGGGGAGCGCTGGGGGTTGGGCGGACGTGGCCGTGTATAAATAGTGAGATCGCAAATTGAAAGGCATAAATAACAGCAGGAAGGATCTACCCTCACACGGACGAGTCCTCTCCGCGCGGGGAGGCGTGCGGACCACAGCCCGGCTCCCAGCCAGCCCCGCCGAGCCCCGCGGACCCCGCAGCCCCGCGCAGCCATGGAGGAACTCACGGCTTTTGTATCCAAATCTTTTGACCAGAAAAGCAAGGAGAGTAGCGGCGGCGGCGGTGGCGGCGGCGGCGGCAAGAAGGATTCGATCACGTACAGGGAAGTTTTGGAGAGCGGACTGGCGCGCTCCCGGGAGCTGGGGAGCTCGGAATCCAGCCTCCAGGACATTACCGAGGGCAGTGGCCACTGTCCGGTGCATCTGTTTAAGGACCACGTGGACAGCGACAAGGACAAACTGAAAGAGTTCGGCACGGGGAGGGCTGCGGAAGGTAAGCTCGCGCCGGACGCCGCTGCGGGCCCCTCCCGGGGACGGCGTCTCCTCGCCACCGAGCCTGCCCGCCTGGCCCTCGCTCCGCGCGCGGGGAAGCCCCGGGCGCCGTGGCTCGCTCAGAATTCCGCCCCAAAGTCTGCATTTACGGCCGCGCTCGGACGGAAAGGCCCCGGCTACCCATCGCCAGTCTTTGCGTAAGAAAGAAAGGAAACGCGGATACAGGAAGGGAGGCCAGGGGGGCCGAGGATGAGCAGGGGCTGGGGCCAAGCGCTGCCTGAGGACTGGCTTCCCCTGGGCGTTGGCACCGGACGTCGCAGCGGGAACTTTCCCGGGTTGGGGTCCATCGGGCGGATGTGCCTGAAAACCGAGGTCGGCTGCAGGGGCTGTTGGGCGCGTTGCCTGTCTGCCGGCCTGAGTCGACTCCCCAGAGCGCGCGAGGAGAGATCCACACGCATCTCTCGCAGCGCCCACCCCCTCCCGCGTCCCGAGCGTTTGAAACGGGCAGGCGTTGAGGACGTGCTGGCCGGTGGGCCCGGAGCTAACGCGCGCAGTGGCCGCTCCTGCCTGCCGAATCCTCTCCGCGCTGTTTCCTCTTAGGGAAAACTTTCCCCTTGAACCTTGAGACTTGATCTGGGCTGACGCGGGCCTCTAAATTAAAACCACTCCCGCGCCCGCAGGTGGCCAGGGTCTGGACGCGAAGTGAGGGGCCCTGGGAAGCTCGTGGCGGGGCGCGCGCGGCCGCTCCGACCCCAGGCTGTCAGAGCGCAGCCGGCCCTGCGCCGGGCGGACGGCGCGTCCTGGGCCTGGGCCTCCTTCTTTTCCAGATAACGTTCGCCGCGGTTCGCCCTGTTGCTGAATCGGGGGGGGGGGGGCACGGCAAGTTTATGGGGGCTCTCCCAGCTGGGCAGGGGTTATCCCAACCTCGGGGATCTCTGAGCAAACAGGGCAACCAGCAGCGGTAAATCAGAGGCATAAAATGGGCTGGATTTCTCAGGGGGCACAGTTTGAAACTGCTCGGAATGTCTATTTTTCATTACAAAGAGGAAATACAGAGCCTTACCATTCGCCTCCTCCGGCCCTGTTCCACTCGCTGTCAGCGTGATGGTCCCCCTACAAGTAGACCTCCCCCCCACACACACACCTCCCCCGACTCAGGAAGCCCACGTCTCCTGCTCTTTGGGACCCTACACTTGGGGTCTCCGAGTGGCAGAGTCCCGGGCCATGGCCTTGAAACGTTGCCGATGACCCAGATGTCTTTCAGAGGCCTTGACCCGTGGAAGCAGCAAGCTGCCAGAGGCTTACAGATCCGCCCCTGACCGCTGGCCGCCCAGGTGGCCTGGGCTGGACCTGTCTTACCTCAGGGTGCCCCCCCTTGGGCACTGCCGGGTACCCCTGACTCTATAATTCATACAGAGTTTGCTTTAATGAAGACACAGCAGTCAGCTGGGTGCGACTCAGGGCCTACACTGAAGTTCTACATGACAGCACCCAGGGCTGACCTCCACGGCTCCTGACCGGTTCCCCCCAAGTCCTTCCTAGAGGTCGGGCCCCTCCTTGTCCCGCCTGCCTCCTTTCAGCCTGATTGCTGAGGCAGCGGACCCCGGAAAAGGGGGCCTCGGAAAGAGAGTGGAGTGCAGTCAAGGCCTTTGAAAAAGGAGAGAAGAGAACAGGGTTGCCCCTCGGCTGGGTGTACAGACCCCTTGAGGGCTGAACCCCAGGCTGCATTGGTAAGATGGGAGCCAGATGGAAGTGTGGGAGATCTTGGGGTTCCGGCAGAAACCCGGAGGTCTTAGGCTCCTGCACAGTGGGTCCCGCGTTGCCGAGGAAGGGACTCTGTGGATTTTGCAAAGCCTGCCGCGGGTTCTTAAGGACTTTGAAGGCCAGCTTCTCAGCTGGGATCAATCCCTGGGGTCAGACTTCAGAGACAGGGAGGAAGGAAGAGTGGGGGGGCGCCTCTAGGACAGGATTTACGACTGGGAAGAAATGGGGTGTTTTTGGAAATGCGATGCTTTCAGGAGGTGGAAGGGAGTTTAAAAACCCAAGCTGGGGTTAAGTGCCCCATGCTCAGGGGTCTTGATGCTGCTCAGGAGGAAGACTCAGGACTGAGCTTCTGGTGTGCCGCTCAGGGATCCTGACTGGGGGAGCAGGGTGGCAGGATTACCCCCTCCCCACAGCCGCTTTCGGGCTTTCCCTCTTGGTAAGTTTCTGGGCTGAGTCATGCAGACCCCTTCTCTGCTTCAGACCTGGGGGCTCTTTGGCTAGAACCTCCTGAAGCTGGCGTCTTCTTGACAGCAGGGGACATCTAATTAGGGCGCAGAGATGCTCTGTGCCTGTGTCCAGTAGGTTCCCTGGTGCAGAGAAAGCACCGGGAGACCCAGGCGCCGGCGAGGTGCAGCTTCTTACCCGATGCTGGAGCCCCCTCCCGCCAGGAAATAGAGACGCTATCATCGTTTTTGGACTAAGAAAGTACCACTGTTGGTGCCCTGGTGGGCTGTGTGCCCCACCGCGTGTGAATATATGTGCAACAGAGAGAGACTGCAAGCAGAGGGTGTCTTGTCCCATTGCACCTCCCCCCAGACACCATGCTGTGCTAGGATAGGAGTTTTGCTCTCGGAGTCTGAAAAAGAGACCAGGATGGGGGCCGCGTGCGCTCAGCTCCACGGCCTCCTCCGGAGGGAGGATCCGACCCGCCTGGCGCGGCCCCTGTCCCGCTGCGTAGCAGCGGGGGGCGGCGGGGTTCCCGGGCCTGGACCCCAGCGTGGCCTGGGCCCGCCACACACCCTCCGCGGGGCCCGACACTCGGGCCACTCTGCCCAAAGTTCTTGGACTTAAAATAATATTTAACACCCCACTCCCGAGAGGCGGGGAGAGGGGGGAGAAAGTTAGGGTATGTCAATATGTCAAGAGGCAAAGTGGAAAAATTAAGGAAACCATGGCAAGACTAGGCCAAGAAACACGGCGCCGCCAATGCCCGAGTTATTACCAAAGAGCGTGTGTTCCCTGGAGTCCGCTTTATCGACTTGACGCAGCCCCCCCGTCAGGGCGCCTTTGCCGCCGGGGCCCCTTGCTCCGCAGGCACACACTGCGATTTTAGCCGCACCGCGGGCCCCTTTCTCGGGCGCACGGCCCCGCGGGCCCTGGCGGGCAGGGAGGCGCAGGGCGCTCTGGGGGAGCCCTGCGCCCTCAGCCCTGTGCCCTCGGCCCGCCCGCAGGTATCTACGAGTGCAAGGAGAAGCGCGAGGACGTGAAGTCGGAGGACGAAGACGGCCAGACGAAGCTGAAACAGAGGCGTAGTCGCACCAACTTCACGCTCGAGCAGCTCAACGAGCTGGAGCGGCTCTTCGACGAGACCCACTACCCGGACGCCTTCATGCGCGAGGAGCTCAGCCAGCGCCTGGGGCTCTCGGAGGCGCGTGTGCAGGTAGGAGCGCGCGGGGCCGGCCCCCGCCACCCGGGCCTCGCGGGGACCCCCGAGCGAGCGCGGCAGCTCGGCCCCGGCTGCAGGCCCCTTCCCGGAGCGCGGGGAGACTGGGAGCGGGCTGGCGCACCGGGCCTTTCGGGTGCGGCCCTCGCAGGCGGGTCGCACGGTTCGTACGAAGGGCGACTGCCCTGCCTGAGCGGGCCGCTCTCCACGTCCAGGTGGTCGGGAATTGGGATGCCTCTTCACCTCTTCCCACTGGTTCTGTTCCTCTCCTCCTCCGTGCCGCGGCCCTCAGCCCCCTCCCTCCCACTCCAGGGAGGGGAGGCGAGGGGCGAGGTGGGGGGAGTCGCGCACACTGGGCATCTTGATGAGCGCGGCTGCAGCCCGCGCGGGGCCGGATTAGCCTGGGCGCGCGGGGCGCGGGGCGGGGGGGCGCGGGCGCATGAATTCATGATGCCCCATCTGGCAAGCCACTGTCGGCGGGGGGCCCTGGGCGTGCACAGCACGTGCGCGGAAGGGACGCTCTGGCAAGCCTTTCCCGGGCGTGAGGAACGTTCCCTTAAATTTATTAATGCATTAATGGGTGGCAAAGATCGGCTTCCAGCTCGCTTCCTCCGGGATGGTGCAGACCCCGCCTGGGAGGTCGGGCCTGGAAGCTCCCTCCTCAAGGCTCGGAGCAGGATAGCAGCGCCAGGGAGAGAAGGAAAGGGGGTCAGCATCCCCGGGCTCTGGGGACCGGTTTTAAATAAACGGAATTAATATTGTCAAGCGGGTGGGGGGTGGCCGTGAAAATCCCAGCGCTTTGAAGGCCCGGGTTTCCCGCTGCTTAGAAGATCAACACATTCAAACACCACTCCCCTCCCGCCCCCAGTTGACTTAGGAAACGAAAACACAAACGTGTGTTATAGATAGTGTTTTACGAAATTTTTAATTTGAAAAACAATTTTTTTTTTTTTTGGATCCCAGCCCCCTTTCCATCTTCCCGCGCGGCTGCCATAAATAATAGGCTTTCTTAGCTTGAAATGCAATATTCCTCAGGCTTGTTCAGCTCTTGTCCGCAGAAGCAGCGGACACAGAATCTTGCTGCAAGGTGGGACCCCCGCCCCCCGCGCCCGCAGAGTAGCCCCGGCCAACCTCTTCCCTGAGGGTCCAGGCGGCTGGCTCATCTGTGGCCCCAGCAAAGGGAGGTGGCTGAGGCTGAGGGTGTCTTTTCCGGCTGGCCACCCTTCTCGGGGAAGATGGATGGGGCTGCACCGTATAAATTAATGAAAAGATTAAACTTTCGCTGAAGGGGACATCAACTTTTATGTCATCTTCCCGGTGTCTTTCTGCCTGGGATCTGTAATATCTCCCAGGCCTTGATGTACTGTTTCTATAAAAATAAATTACTTCTAATTTAATTCTACACTATTTCTTTCAGCAGTCTATTACGGAGTAACACCTTAGCAGGAGGGACGGAGTGGCAGGAAATTGGTTCTTGGGTGCTTGCAGATCTTGAGAAAGCCCTAAAATATAAAGGGGGGTGAGGACGGGGTGGGGGAGAGAGATGTGAGTGGCTATATCCATCCAGAGGTGAATTAAAATTTAATGACTGTAAATAATAATAAAAACAAACATGGGAATAAAATAGAAGAAATCATTTTGTTTTGGCCACGGGGACGAGAATCGCAGGGTAAAGGGGCGGCAGACGGGCTCATAAAAATCAATTAGTTAAAACGAATGGGTCATCCCGCAGAAGGTGCGGAGGTCTGGGGGGGGTGGCAGGAGCAGGGGGGCAAGAAGGGACTCTGGTTTATTCCTGTCTCCGAAGTGTTCGGTAATCCTTTTCGGTACAGCCCGTCCCGTGTTGTTAAAGGATAGAGTTTCAATTTAGTGTGGAAATTTGCTGTAAATAAATTGGGGATCCTATGGAAACTGGTCCTTATTAACCTTTTATTTTTACTGTCACCGTGGCACCTCATATCACGCAGCTGTCAGGGTTATAATGGAAAGTTATGAGACCACAGTGAGGAGCACGAGGTAATTTAATTACAACAAATATCTTTGGGTTTATGGCGCAGAGCTAAATTAAATGTCATTATTCACTGTCTGTAATGGAAATCAAAAAGAAATCAGATTACACCATTTGTGAAAGAAATCAGTGAGTGGCCCTTAATGAAGATATAACCGCTTAACCAGTGTACTGCACTTTACTTAGCATATTCAGGACTAATTGGAATTGATCATGAATCACCCCAAGACTGATTTATTATCGCCTCGCGCACTGGCTAATTCATCACTTTTATTCTTCATAATCGCATTGCCCCCCCCAACCCCCCACACCCCCACCACACGACGGCGCTGAAAGGAAAGTGAGCTTTGCTTGCCAGATTTCAAGAGGATTCTGTTTTTGAAAAATGCCCTTCCAGGGCGCAGAGTTTGCTCTCCTGAAGACTGGGTCCGACCCCGAGGAGAGGGAGGAGCTCAGGACCGGGTCCAAAGGGGTCCAGTTCGACCAGGGGTGGTGGCGATGCCGGGGGTGGGGGGGGGTTGGACGTGGAGGCTTGTTGTGTGTGTGGGGAGGAGAGGAGGAATGTCAGTGCAGGCTTTGCAAATGCAAGGGAAGGTTTGTGGACTTGGACTCGGGTGCAGAGGGAGAGGGGTGACAATTTGGGGATTACTTTTCAGGGGAACAAGCTTAAACTTTTCCAAGCTCCCTGTAGCCCGTTGGCATGAGCTTTGGAACCTTCTGGAAAGCCAGTTCTCACAGGCGGGCGATGGCTCAGCTGTGGATAAAAAGCCTCCTCTTAAGAGTCTGGGAAGGAAAAGTTAAGGTTTCCAGTCTCCCGAGTGTGCCGAGGTTTCCCCGTGCGTGGTGGGGGTCTGGAGGGGGGGGCAGCCCCACGCCCTGCTTGGAGCAGCGGGTCCTCAGGCACCGGGGCAGAGTAGCCCAAGGGAAGGGTTTCTTTGTGCCAATTATTCCGCGTGGTCACTGACCACCATCTCGGCCATGAAGGTCAGTGAGAGTGGCAGGAGAGCTTCCGGAGGAGAAAACGTTAGGAAAAATTCAGTGGCTAAGAATTTGGAGGGAGGGGCCTCCAGATTTCGTCAGGCAGAGCCTGAGGGCAACGGTGTTCAAGGACCAGAGCTGTCTGGAGGAGAGGGGGAGTGTGTGATCTTGGGAGCGGGGAGGAGGCTTTTTTGGGGGGGAAATCCTGTGCACCCAAATTTTGACATCAGACCTGTGCATCTAGCTGAACTGGGGAGGGTCCCACAGATATCCTTTTTCCAAGAATTAGATTTTTTTTTTTTTTTTTTAGAGAAGCTGGTGCCTGAAATTATGGGGGTGCCCTGGCCTTTCTGGATCCAGGATGTTCATGACTCCTTAATATTAACGGGGACCCTCCAGGCTTCCAAGGAGGGCATGGAAGTTTCTGGAGCCGGGGTGTCCAGATTTCGACTGGGGAAGGGGTTGCATTTGAAGCTACTTATCAGCCTGTGTGCCCCCTTTGTTGGCCGCTAAGGTTTCAGAGGGGGAAGGTCAGGCTCTCCCAGGGGCTGGCAGAGTGGAGCAGGGAATGCCCACACTGATCATGGAAAGTTCTCGAATCTGCCCTGCACTCCTTCACTCGATGTGGATGTTGAGGCTCACCTTGGGGACCAGACAGGGCCCAGAAGTGAGTTTGGGAATTCCCAGCTCTAGGTCGCCAGGTATGGTGGGGCTGGGTTGGGAAAGGAGGGGGCGCGGGAGATGGCTCTATTGCGCCCTGAGTCGCACCAGCCTCTGCGCCTTGGCGCCTTGGGAACCGCGCGCGCCCCCCGCGCCGCCGCGCCTGCCGTCGTGGGGGCGAGAAGCCCCAGCTTCGGAGGAGGCCGGCAGGCTCACGGGGCTGCGCGCGTCTGTCTGCTCTGTCCTCAGGTTTGGTTCCAGAACCGACGAGCCAAGTGCCGCAAGCAAGAGAACCAGATGCATAAAGGTGGGTGGTGCGGAGGCTGACGGTGGAGGTGGGCAGCGCGTGCAGCGGCCGCCGGGGTGCGCAGAGGACCCTGGCGGGCTTTATGGCTCCTTTCTTCCCTTGCAGGCGTTATCCTGGGTACCGCCAGCCACCTGGACGCCTGCAGGGTGGCGCCCTACGTCAACATGGGCGCCCTGCGAATGCCTTTCCAACAGGTAGCCCGTTTTTCTTCCTTGTGAGCTGCGCGCGGGGGCCGCCACCTCCCCGCCTCCCTGGCGTCCTGCTTCCCCCGGCTGCTCCCGCCCCCGCGGAAGAAAGGCTGCCGCCTTTACAAGGGGGCATTTATAGACCCGTTGGCACGTATTAAAATCACGCTGTAAAACTCCAAGACTCACCTTTGGGAGGGCCAGGAGAGAAACCCAAACACAATTTTACAAAAATCGGAGTGAGAAAAAAAAAAAAAAATCCCACCCACCCAGGCTGCCTGGTTGGGAGTGGAGGGGCGGGGATGCTCGCACTTGGGTGTGAGGCCCTGCGTGTATACCCAAACCCCAGCTGGCCTGCCCCATGGCCTCAAGGGGAGGTGTATGCACCCCGCTGTAGCTGGGCCTCGCTCTCCAACTCAGAGCTGGGATCCTAGGGCTCAGGATCTCAGGATCCCCGTGCGCAAAGCTGCTCTGCGTGGACGTGGGGTGGCTAGGGTGTCAGAAGGCCCCAGGGCTGCGCCCGGCTTGGGGCCAGCTACTGGTGGATGGTGGAAGCTGCGTGGGGGAGGCCCAGGGTGAGAGCGCAGAGCCCACGCGTTCTCTGCCTCGCCCCAGCGCAGGACTTGGGGGTGCTCCCGTTGGGGCCCCAACGTTGCGGGACGTAGAGCGCATACGCCGGGGGAGCAGGGGTGCTCTGGGTGGAGCTGAGGCGTGGCCACCACCGCATCGAGCGGTTTTGCTCCAAGGATCAGGCCTGGGTTTATATTTGGATCCGTGTTTGCTAGGGGCCTCTGCGGCTCAGCTAGGGCGTGGGTGGTGGTGGTGGGGGGGTCAATGAATAGACACGCGAGACTTAGAGCGGGTGCTCGAGCCTTGTGCTCTTGGACTCAAGGTGCCCAAAGCGGTTAAGGGCGTCCAGGGCATGCGCAGGGTCCCTCTCATTTGGCCTCGCCCACTCCGCTCGCGGGGCCCATCTTCCGTCCCCGCCCCCGCTCCATCCTTTCCCCAGGGAGGGGCTCTCTGCATTACAGAACTGCTGCCCCGACTTGGGGTCAGCCATGGGGTCTTTGCTGAAATTCGGCCCTTGGAGCACGGACCTGTCGCCATGCTCCTCACGGATTCAGAGAGGCCCCAGGGAGGGGGTAGTAAAGAGGAGTCCAGAGCCTGACTCGGGGACATCTCACAAGTTCAGGGAAATTGAGGCTTTCGTGAGGAGGGGATGCTGCCGAGGACACGGGTGTGGGCGCCACAGGGGTGGGTGGGTGTGAGGTCTGTTCGGATTCTCCAGCTCTCCTTGTGCACGGCAGTCAGGGGCCCCGGCGTTCACGGGTGTCCAGAGGACAGTTCCGACTGCCCTGGCAGGTGGAGGCTGGGTGGTGGTCCCCGGGGTGCGGGAAGGGGACTCCCAAGGGTCCGTCGGGGCGGGAAAGCCCCGCTCCTCAGCCGTCCTAACTGTGCCAAGTCTGCCCTCCCAGGTCCAGGCGCAGCTGCAGCTGGAAGGCGTGGCGCACGCGCACCCGCACCTTCATCCACACCTGGCGGCGCACGCGCCCTACCTGATGTTCCCGCCGCCGCCCTTCGGGCTGCCCATCGCGTCGCTGGCCGAGTCGGCCTCGGCCGCTGCTGTCGTGGCCGCCGCCGCCAAGAGCAATAGCAAAAACTCCAGCATCGCCGACCTGCGGCTCAAGGCGCGCAAGCACGCCGAGGCCCTGGGGCTCTGACCCGCCGCCCGCCCCGCGCCCAGCCCCGGCCCCACGACCCCGCCCGCGCTGCGTCCTGCACTCGAATCCTACGCGCCCCGCGAAGGCCGCACGGACGTCCTGGAGCGAGGGCGCGGGCCCTGGCGCAGCGGCCTCCCCGCCTAGGGCTGCCCGGGGGCCCACCACTGGCCCAGGGAGGGGGCCTCCCGGGACCTCACGACCCCTGCAGACCCTCGCAGAGACTGTGCGGAAGAGAGCAGGTGACGGTCAGACCAGCTAACCCAGCCCTCGGCCACGCGGTCTGTGCGTCCTGGGACCCTCGGCCACGTGGAGCCCCGTGCGCCCTCCTCTGTGGCCAGCGTTCCTACCCTGTGCATGCGGCCCCTTACACACCTTTCGAAGATCATAGAGTCGATTACACAAGAAGATCTGGGGCTGGTCTCCGCCGAAGATGCCAATTCTTGGTCGCTAACAATTTTACGCGCTGCCACGAAGTTGTTTTCATCCGAGGAGGAGGAGGTGCGGGACGGGAATGGATTGCAACGTGGACTTCCCCCTGCCAGATTAGGGGCCCGTGCTCTGCAGCAATAAGGAAATGCATCTGCCGACCTCGGGACAAGGTGGGGCGGGGGTGGGGGAGACCCCAATCTCCCACGTTGTCACCGTATTTTTTTAGAGGGGACCTGGATTACGAGCACGGTTTTCATGCACACGTTTGGCCCCCAAAGCACCAAGTTTAGGATTCCTTCTTGTGCCATAGAGCAGGCGACTTTATAACTTTTCCAGTATTTGATTCCCGAATTGACTTTTTTGGGGGGGGGGCTGTTTTACAGAATTCAGATGCAAATAACTTGCATAGAGACACGGGGCGCGTGGTTTTAAGGTATAATACTGATGCAGCATTAAGTTTAGTGAAATGCAATTAAGTGCAGTAAAGTGCAATACTGTAAATGTTATAGATTTAAAAAAAAAAATAGCCGTGCACTCTTGACCCCATCAGCTTCGGACTTGTAAGGGCATTACCTTCTCCTGCATGCTGCGGGCCTGGCCAACTGGGGCCCATCGCCAAAATGATGGGGGGTGGGGTGTAGTGTGCTCTGGATCTGGAGGAGTTGAGGTGTGTGGCATGTGATAAAGCAGGACCCCCGGGGGGCCGGGGGTGGGGTGGGGTGGGGAAAGCCAGGATGTGAAGCCTGCGGCTGAGATGTTTCTGGGAAAAGAGGCTGACACAGGTCCTCCAGGCCGTGAGTTTTAAGCTCACGTTTTGTAGCGGTTAGTCCGTTCCAGGTTTGATTTCTTCTTTCTCCCTGCATCCTCCCTGCACCCCTCTCCACGGCCCCCACCGATTGTGAAAGCACCAAATAGTAAATTATTTTCTAGAAGTTGGTATGGAGTGGGAAACTCGCTGGAAACGACAGAACCAAAGCGTGAGGGTCCCCAGTGATGCCCCTGAGTTGGGGGCAATGTGCTCTGCATGTAGTGTAGAGGATGGGGGCGGGGGAGCGAGCCGCAGTGCTGGGCTGGTCTACCTTGAAATACTACGCCTGTGTTTTGCCTTAGTCACCCAGGCCTGCCCAGAAAACCGAAGCCGCTTCCTCCATCATTCCCACCAGCGCCCCACTGGCCATCCCCTAGCGTTTCCTGAACTTCTCCGGTTATTCACTCTCATTCCAAAAGAGCTTTTGACCTTTCCAGATTTGGTGTTGGCGATGTTCTTTCCTTTACACCTGAACTTTGGTATATTTTTCCAAGAAAAAAAATAATTTTTTTTTCCTTCCATGTAAAGGAACATTTTCTACCTTTTCACGGAGCTGAACTGTGGATGCATTTGGACATGTCTCATTTCTGTCATCTGAAACTCTTAATACAAATCAAAAGGCCCCCTCAGCTTTTTTTAATTTTTTTAATTTTAATTTTTTGGAAATTTCAGTAAAGCTCTAAAATGACAGAGAGAGAAGAAGAGAGCACGGTCAGGATTTTTAAATCATTTGCAACTTTTTTCCCCCCCAGACATTAATGGCATTATAGAGTTAGCCTCGTATGTGCAGTCTTGCTTCTAAACAGCTGTGAGTTAAAAAAAAAAGAAGAAGAAGGTACTATAAATAAGCTGGAATTTTCCTTTAAATGTAAACAATGCATTTCAAACCCTTTAAAGCTAGTGGCATTCGTCCTAAAATTTAACACTTGGCAAAGGTTGCAGGTAAAATGTGTACGTCCTTATTTTTTTTTCCAAAAAAGCTTATAATAATTTTTTTTATCTGAACAGAGTCCTCATAACCACTCCCTCCCCAACAGAAAACTCACTGCGCGTGAGCAGAAAGACACGGGGTCGGATCCTGGCAGAATATGAAGTTTTAACGTAGAGCTGCATGCTCCTGACCCTGCTGGGAGGCTGGTATCATGAGCCCTGCTGGATGGGGGACACCTGATGCTTGTTTTTGCCTTTTTTTTTTTTTTTTTGCTTTCTTTTGTCTGATTTAACATGGAAAGTGAGCCAGGTATAACCCTCACAAATGGGACACCCCCCAAAACAGAACCAAGCCAGCAAACCGTATGGGTGGCATTTACCGCGGAGAGTGGCTGGCCTCGTGGGTCCACCTGGAATACAGTCAGGGAGACTCTCTGCAAGCGTGGCCCGTGGCCCGCGACTCCAGCCTCTTCTTTCTCCCAGAAAGTCCGAGAGAGACAAGCAGATGGGATTCTCAGTTGAGTTGGGGGGGGTCTACTCCTCACACTGCAGCTCTGTGTCCCACTTCCTTTCTTGTGGGATGCAGAGGACGCCAGGGACGGGATGTGTGTGCGTCCCTGGTCCGCCAGGTCCTCATCACCCCAGAGCCAGGGCGTCGTGCTCACCCGTGTGCACGCGTGTACTGTGGTTTTGACTCGTTTTTCCGCAGGACGTAAGAAATTAAACGTGCAAGGCGGATGCCTTTGGGTTGTTGTCGGTGTTTTCTGCTCAAAACGAGACCCCTTTCCAAGTCATGCACGTTACTTCCACATAGTGTGTGGGCCGGCGTGTTGGGCTCAGTGAGTGGCATCACGTAGATAGCATGTTGGAGAGGGCTGCGTTTTCACGCCATTGGATGCAAGAGTATTGCATCCAGTAGTCAAACCTCCGCGAAGGCTGACGTGGGTGCCCAAGCATGCCGCTCGAGCTGTGGGCTGGTTTTCATGGGCACTGAGCTCGGAGTTTTATTTGCCAAGATGGGTTGAGCCTCGAATGCCTTTTCTTTTTCTTTTCTCTTTTTTTCTTTTTTCCTGAAACCTTGGCCAAAGAGTACTTTTAGGATGGATATCGCCCCAGTTTGGCAACACGGAGTTCTGGTGAGATGTTGTCGTTCCCTGTAGACTTTCCTTACGGATTTGAGTTTTCCTTCCTTCCGCTGTGTGTTGTGCGAGGCAGCGACAGATTGTGTCCTGGGGGAAGGTTCCAGAGTCTCCGGATGTTGTGCGCTGGGTATGCTTTACTAGATGAAGCATGTGACGCGTGCACGTTCTTGGAGCCACTCCCAAAATTGCTAGGATTCAGAGGAACGACACCTTCTTGAGGGAACAGGGGTGTCCTTTTGTGGTTGACCGGATAGGGATGCCGCTCACTGTGGTTTTTTCACGATCCCTGAACCACAGGGCTGGGCCGGACGGGGTTTCCGTAGCATTCACAGGACCAGCAAGCGGATCCAGGACATGTATTGGTGACGTTGCAAACTCCACCACCTGAGTGGGTCGGCATCCTGCACGAGGGGGATGGGTCTTCCGAGCCTCGGATACTCCCCCCTGCTCTACCAATGGCGGTGGACGGAATGTCCACCCCACCTCACTCCAGTCCAAGCTGCACCCCCGTGGCCGCGCCCCTCTCCTGGCAATCCTGACTTTCGGGGATGGGCTCGTTTGCTGGGCCGCGAGCATCTGTGGTCTGTGCCGTGGCGGGTGGCGGGAGGACGTCTGGATGTTTCCGCAGGAAAGAGCAGATGCCCCTTCAGCACGGGTGTCCAGCTCGTGGCACCGCCCTCCCTCTGGGCTCACGATGGGAAGAAAATCTCAGCCTCCTCCGCTCCCGTACTCGGCTTCCAATCTCATATTTTAATACTTCTCGTCGTGCGAGGACAGACCCCCTTTTCCTGGGAGTTTTTCACGGAGGGGCTCAGAGGAGACTATAGAGGCGGACTACAATGACAGAAAATTTTTGAGGCACTTTGCTCCTTCACGTTCGGGGAGGTCGGGGCGGGGGAGGGCTTCTCAGTCGACAACTTGGACATTTGAAAAACTGGTGCCTAATTTATTAAAAAAAAATTAGCTTAGGAATATGCTGATTTTTCAATACACGTGAAAACTTGATGCAATTTATAAATGTTTTATTGAAATTTGATATTTAATGAGAAATCAGTTGAGGAATGTAGAAAATATCAAGTTTCAAAGCTATGACGTGAGCTATTTATTGAAAGGTGATAGTTTGACAACCGAGCCCCCATTGTATGGAGAGGTCCCATCAGACAGAGGCGAGGTTCTCTGCTTCTTGATATTGGATGTATGTGGATGTGTTATTTATTTTTTCTTTGGGTTGAAAGTTCATAAATATGTGCTATTTTAATTATGTTGAGTGTAAATTTGACATTGCCTTGCATTTATTTTTATATTTTTAAAGCCTGTTGCTTTTCTCACACCCCTCCCCTTTCTCCTCCCCGAATTTATGAGCAGCCAGTATGATTTACGGCACGGCAAAAGTGTTTGGGTTATGCATACAAGGTGTGTCTGGACCTACAGACATGTTCAGGGATTGCTCAAACGAAATGAAATAACACAAGCTATCCCAAACCGATGGTCTTTAAAACCCCTCTCCCTCTGCTATTGTGGGGGGAAAAAAAAACATTCTGGAGGGGTTTTTGTTTTGATTTCTTTTGTTTTTTTTTTGGGCCATATGCTTGCAAGTTCGTAACACAAAATGCCCTCATGTTTAGTTCTAGTGACAAAGTGTATTTTGTCAAACCATATAGTATGAATGTACATCTTGTAAAACGGAGATATAAATAAACTTATAAATATTTGTATTCAAGTGTTAAAAAAAAAAATTCTCACCTCTCCCCCCAAGGGGTCCGATTGGAGCATGTGGGGAGTGAGCCGTGGCTGAAAACAGAGGGCGGGTTTCGGGTCCACACGAAAGTGTGTGTGTGCATTTCCAGTTGGGGTCCGGGGCTCCTGTTCAGGGGCCTCTGACTTCTGCCGCTGTAACCACCCCCTTGTTGGTGTGTACCTTCTGGCTTTTCACCCATCTCGGTCCACATCCTCTCAGAAGGTGGGGAAAGGAGGACAAAACCCCCCATTTCGAATCAACTCAGAGTTTTGGGATGATGGCGCAGGCTTTCCTGAGAAGCCCGAAGACCTTGGTTTCGAGTTTTCAATTTTAATTTTTTCTTTTTTTTTTTTTTCTCCTTGGACAGCATATGGATTCTTCACCTCGGCATTGCAATGATGGTTGAGTCATTAAAAAAAGAAAAAGAATAGAATAAATGGAAAAAAAATCCACTTTTCAAAAATGAGAACATTTCTTGGCATGTGCTTTTTATCTCCTTATGTAAAGGAAAGTTAATGACCCGATTTAGCTGCTTTGACGGTTTCCCAGTTTCGATAAAAACCACATGTCGGGAAAAAGGGACAGGGCGGACGTGGGATGGTGGGATGGATGAAGCCACCCGAGGGGCGCTTGGACTGAGGCCCCCCCCCCCCCGAGGGCCGGGGGAGGGGGCTGTTTGTTCGTGGAGGGGGGGCCAGCCCGCTGGCAGGTGGGCATTTCCAGTACGTCCCAGGTGCCTGGTGCGTATAAGGTGATGCCTTCCTGTGTGATCTGCTCTTCCAGCCCCAGAAGGGGTTTTGAAGGACGTGCGTCTTTGCTTCGAGGTGTCCAGCCTGAGATGCCCTATTTCTTCTACGACCTGCATGACCATGCACAAGTCACAAAACTGGTGCATGCCCAGAGCTCCCCGTCCTGCAGGAAGGAAGGAAGTGGTCTCTGTCAGGTACTGACTACGGGGACCAAGGTCACTGACAAAAGGACACGTCCTAGAAGACCCGCGTTACCTGTGGGCGGCCCCAGGGTGCGGCCTCTGAGGGGTTTCTGATGGCTGTCTCTGGCATCTCAATCCCGGGCTTCCCGAACGCCCTTGTCCTTTTTGGGGTAAATGCAGCCCGTTTTGGTCCTTGCAGACTCCCCGTGTGACCTCCATGCAAATGTAGTCAGAGCAGTTATTTTATGGTGAAAATAACCATCAAGGTCCACCTTTGTTCAGCAAATCTGTTCTTATTGTATAACATTGTTGAAGACCCAGTTTCCCTCTGACAGTCTGTAACTTTGTTGCTGGTTGTAGCCAATCCTTTTTAAAAAGAAACGAGTCTCGTTCCTTCTGTCTTCAAGGCGCTCCTGGCACACTCGCACCTAAAAAGTAAGTCTCTAGCTCTTCCTTCCCTTTCTGATTTTTCTGTGCGTTGCGCTGCAGGCCTTTGCCGAACCACTACACAATATTTAAGAAAAAAAAATCATCTTAACTTGCACACACGGACACACCTTGAGGAAGAACGGCAGGGAGTTTTTAGAGAACCGTTTCTAACGACCCCCGTTGTGAAATCCCTAAACTGAACACGAAAGCACGTCGACGTTGCCTCCCACAGACGTGTGTTGCTTTCCAGGGTCCTGGGGCTTCTGCTGGGGCGTCTGACTTTCACATTCAATCATGGGAAGCATGGGGAAGTGAAGGGAAAAAAAATGCAGAGAAAGCAAAACCGCGAACCCGCCGGCGCGGACATTCCACACACGCAGACGGGGAGCTCTCCAAGTCAAGCGGTTGTCAGGGAAAATAAAGGCGTTTTGGATTTCACACGCGGGTCTATGCTCAAAATGAGGCAGAGCCGAGAAAAGTTAACATGGGTCATCGACACGGAGTCATAACGCTTTCCAACACTATGGAGTTAAAAAAAATGACTTGATTTCTTTCATTTAAACGTTGAGGCTCTTAAAATAAAGACAAATGCTGAGTGTATATTGCCAAATCTTATTAGTTTCCACATAAACACACAGGGGTTTTTTTGTTGTTGTTTTTTGGTCTGTGCCTTTTTTTTTTTTTTTTTTTGCCCCAGTTAATTGAAGGTTTTCAGCATCTCTGTATATGTCATTTACCCCAAATCATGGAGAATTAGCTTAAAATTTTAAAATAATTGAACTTCGCCTACTTCCATGAGTGTTTTGGGATAAAATCTGCAGTTCTTTTTTTGTAAAGACTCTATGGGATGCATCGCAGACACAATGAACACGTGTTGTAAAGTTTGCTCCTGGACCAGCTCCTCCATTGGTATTTTTGCTTTGAGATGTAAGTGTTATCGCGTGCTGAACACATCAAAGGAAGCGGACTTGAACGATCCATTTCCCTATAAAATTAAAAAAGGCCAAAGAATGGAATCTGTCGCTGTTTCAATAGCCATGATGTGTTTGCAATCTTCCATAAAAAGGCACTGCAAAAAAGATGTGTAGAGAACAGCAACCGAGATTTGCCGTTCAGCCGCGGGAAAGTGATGGAAATATAAAGCAGTGTTGTGGTGTGCGCTGAGCTGACACCATGAAGATAGCTAATGCGTTTTCTATCTGGCGGTGGAAGCATGCATCTGGGTCACACGGAGGACAGCCCGTCCGTGTCAGTCCGGGCAGCTTTGTGCTCACCACGATTCACGTGGGGTCTCCAGACCCAACACAGGGTCCTGTTTTTGCCCCACATTCTTAGGATGAGGACCTGCCAGTTGAAGCAGGATGTACCTTTATGGGGGAATTTCCACTGTGTGAGCAAAAGGTCTACATCCTGTAGGACTGGGAAGGCCATATACACCCCGGGATCTGATGCCGTAAGGACACAGGGTGCTTTTTTTTTGCTTCTCCAGATGGGTGGTTCGAAATGTTATGTTGTAAGAACAACGATGCATGGCGGGGCGCTGTGTGTTCTTTGCATGTTGTACGTTGAGATGCTACAACACAAAATTGCCCCAAATGTGCTCTTTCCCCCACGAGCTACCATTCATCCAAAAACATAATAGGTTCAGATGGGAGAAACGTTTAACAATTGTTGAAAAAGTTGCAGTATCATGCACACACACACGCTCATACACACACACACACACACACACACACACTGAGTGGAAACATTTAACCCATTGAATTTACATTGTATATTCAGGAAGTTAAATGGAGCATGACTGCAGGTTTTGGTCAATTTGCTTGACTAGCGAAGTTGGTGCATGGAAATTCCTCCACCCCGTTGATGGCGGAAGGCCACGCACATACCACCGTACAGGTGGTCCACTTAGCAGGTATCAGAGGAGAACCCTAAACTCTGAAGATGGAAGCTACGCATATAAATCAAAACGTAAAAGTTTAACCAAATACGATTGAGAAGCCAACTTAACGCCTTTAGTGCCCTACGCATTTTGCTATTCTTTGTCACAGAGGTAAGGATCCTGGTGGCCAGCTACGTAACGGGCTTGTTCACTTTCCGTCTTTTTTAATTATACAGTTCGAGTGTGTGTGTCCGAAACATGATTCTGTGTCCTCCTTGATTCCAGGGACTTACTGAATGCCATCACCACTGCTAATTCTCATCCCTTCCCACCGCCGGCAAGAGTGGCCTTTTTCCTGTCCACTGACCCTTACTCGCAGCCTCCCACCCCAGTGACCTCCCGGGCATAGCACGATGTTTGAGGCACTATTGTAATCTCTCTCTCACCCCAACGTCTGAAATGACGGGGGTTTCCCTGCACAGGGAGGAATACAAAAGTATTTCAAGAGCAGAGTTGATAGTTTGGGTCATTTCCTAGGAAACCATAAAGCAGGTCCTCTCTGCACGCTGATGGGGGATCAAGGGGGCCTCGGCAGAGGAGCGCGGAAGGAAGAAATCACCAGCACATCCAAGTAGGATCCTAGGGGGTGTTGTTCACCATCCCGCTCCCCCCCAGCTCACCGTGGCATTGGGGCAGGCTTGTGGTATTGCAGACAGGATATCTACGTGAGTGTCCATGCTGATATATTGCAGATGCCCAAACTTTCTAGAAGCTCCAGGCAAGTATCATGTGATACTAAATGCCAAATAAGCAGTCACATACATATTGATTATGTAAGTCTTATGAGAGCAGTAAGAACAAGACAAATTTACTCTTGAGTTGATATTGGCCGAGCCTGTCCAAACAACACCAACAGTTCCTTTATGTCCAGCAATCATGCTTCCGAGTCTTTCTTCTCTTCCAACATAGACGCCAGTGAAACACACCAAAAAGGAAGTTGAGATTGTGTCCTCTAGCTGACTTGCTGCAGAACCTGTTTTCACGGGGATGCTGGATGGGCTTCCTGGGGAGGCCAAAACTCATTGCCAAAAGCTCAGGGGCTCAGGTGAACAGAGAATCATCCTCCCCCAGCTCTGGAGACCAGAAGTCTGAGATCCAGGCGGGGCAGGGCTGCTGAGATCCGGGCGGGGCAGGGTCGTGCTCCCTCCAGAGGCTCCAGGGGAGGGTCTTTCCTGCCTCTTCCAGCTTCTGGGGCTCCAGGCATCCCTGGGCTGGTGGCCACGTCCCTCCCATCTCTGCCTCTGTCCTCACATGGCTTCTCCTCTGTGTCTCCTCTTCTGCCCTTTGTAAGGACACTTGTCATTGGATTTAGGGCCACCCTGATGCAGGATGAGCTCATCTCAGATCCTTCACTTCATCCCATCTGCAAAGACCCCATTTCCACATAAGGCCCCACTCTGGGACATTAGAACCCAGTATCTTTGAGGACTGTTATTCACGCTTGCCTATCTACCTCGTTTCTTGGGGTTCCCACCCCCGGGCATGTGTGCATGATCCTGGGTCCCTAATATTTGGGCTGTACCTCTGGGCTTCTTCTTTCTGACCTGGGCTGAGTGTCAGGGAGGTTGAGGAGTGGGGTGATAAGTCACGTCATGTCTGAGATTTTATCTCCTGGATCTAAGAAACTTGACAGTTAGGACAGCTTACAGAAAGACGAGCCGTGGCCTGTATGTATGTAAAACTGTTCTCCAAGGAACACTATTTCCTTGGAGAACAGTTTTCAGAAAACAAAGCTACAATTCTCTCAGGGACATGTCACTTTTTGTGTCTGGGGTACCTAAATATAGATTTTCCAAACGCATGACCCCAGGGGGGAAATGGCACATATTGGATATTTATTTTCAACGTCCAGGCAGTCAGATCATGAGAGGGACACATGGCTGCTGCCAGGCTGAGCCTGACCCCCTGACATTAGGGCCCTTGTTTTCAAATCTTCCTGACACTTTGTGCTGACACAAGGGTTGGGTCTGCCTGGGTGGGCATTTAAACTTCATCCGTCCTCAACCTCACTGTCAACACTTCTGCTTTATGGCATATCCTATTTCTGGATATGGATTCAGAAACGTGAGAGGCATTTTCTGGGTTATTTGAGAACTCGGCGCTAATGTGTGCTAATGACCCAACTAATTATATTCTCAGGCAGAAAGCCGTGCATCATCTTTAAAACTTTTTGTAAATTTATTTTTTATTTCTTTACTTCACTATAACTCACATACCCTAAGATTCACCTTTTTAAAGTATACGATTCGGTGGTTTTTAGTACATTCACAACATTGTGCCACCATCACCAAGATCCCATGCCAGAACGTTTTCATCATCCCTCCTTGCAAAAAGAACTCAGTACCCATTAAGCAGTCACCTCAAATCCTAGCCCCCAAAATGTTCCTTAGATCCAGCTAATCACTAATCTACTTTCTATTCTTTCTATTCTAACAGATTTTTCCTATTCTGGATATTTCATATAAATGACATTGTACATAATCAGGTCTTACGTGTCTGGCTTCTCTCACTGAGCATCATGTTTTCAAGGTCCATCCATGGGGTAGCAGGTGTCAGAGATTTGCCCCTTTTCATGGCTGAGTAATATTCCCTTGCGTGTATGTATGGACCCCATTCTATTTATACATCCATCACTTCATGGACATTTGGGTTGGGTTCACTTTTTGGTGAATTGTGAATAATGCTTCTGTGTAGGAGTTTTTGTATGGACATGATATTTCAGTTCCCTTGGGTGTGCACCCAGCTGTGGAATCGCTGGGTGATATGTTAACTCTACATTGAGATTTTAAAAGGATTCACTGTTTTCCAAAGGGACGATACCATTTTACATCCCCACAAACGACAGATGGGCCTTCCAATTTCTCTACATCTTTAACGATGCTTCTTTTTGTCTCCCTTTTTGATGACACGCACCCTCGTGGTATCAAACGGCATCTTACTGGAATTGTGATTAGTCTTCCTCCATCAAATTATGATGCTGAGCATGTTTTCATATGCTTATCAGCAGTTTGTGTATGTTCTATGGAGAAATGTCTATTCAGATCCTTGCCCCAATTTTCAATAGGGCCATTTGCCTTTTCATTGTTAATTTGTTATGGCTCTTTATATATTCTGGATACAAGGCCCATATCAGATGTACGACTTGCGAATATCATTGCACATACTGTGGGTTTTCTTTTCACCTTCCTGGTAGTGTCCTTTGAAGCACAAAAGTTTTTGGTTTGGATGAAATTCAAAATGACTTATTTTTTACTTTGATTGCTTATGCTTTTGGCACCAGAGCTAAGAAGCCACTGCTTAATCCAAGAGCATAAAGACATACACCTATGCTTTTTTTCTAAGAGTTTTATAATTTTTGCCCTTACATTTTGGTCTTCATATATCCTGTGAGGTAGGGATGCAACTTTATTCTTTTTGTGTTGATGTACTGTGGTCCCAGCACCATTGCATTGTCTTGGTACCCTTGTTGACCATCAATGAACCGTAGTATATGGGTTTAATGTTGGACTCTCCATTCTGTTCAATTGGTCTGTACATACTGTTTGCCAAAAACCCACAGCCTTGATTACTAGAGCTTTTTATTAAGTTCTGAAATCAGGAAGCTCAAATCCTCCAACATTGTGCGCCTTTTTCAAGATTATTGGCTCTTAATATTTTTGGAAGAAATTATAAGGAGTTTGTGTTGATTCTTTAAATATTTACTGGAATTCACCAGTGAGACCATCTGGTGGTGGGTTTTTCCTTCACAGCGAAGTTTTGTTGTTGTTTTGATTGTTAACTCAATCTTTTTACATCTTATAGGCCTATTTAGGCTTTCTATTTCTTCTTGAGTCAGTTCCAGTAGCCTGTATCTTTGTGGGAATTCCTGCATTGTATCCAGATTATCTGTTTGTTGGCATACCATTGTTCACTCTACAATCCTTATAATCCTTTTTCCTTCTGTAAGGTTGGTAGTGATGTCCCCTCTTTCATTTCCGATTTTAGTAATTTGAATCTTCTCTGTTTTTGTTTTTTGTTTTTTGTTTTTTTTTTTTCCTTTTCCCTTTGGTCAATTATACCAAATGCTTTGTCCATTTTCTTGGTGTTTTGTTCAGAGACCAACTTTTGCTTTCATTGATTTCCTCTGTGTTTATTCTCTATTTCATCTATTTCCGTCCTAACCTTTATTATTTTCTTTCTTCTGCTAGGTTTGTGTCTAGTTTGCCTTTGTTTGTGTAATTCCTGAAGAGTGAGTGGATGAAGACTTTGCTCCCATCTGGAGCTAGTTTTGCATGCCATTTCTTGCCTCTGTGGCTAGTTTGCTCCCATAGTTGTTGGTCTATGGAAGTGGCATTTGGCATTAGCCTGTGGCGAAACTTTTGGAGTGACACAGAAGTTCCCATCCCAGGGACAATGCTCACACTGGGGTTCATAACTAGTTTTAATAAGAGAATGCATGATAAGATACCTCTCTTTTGGATGGCAAGTGTTTGCCTTCTTTTCCTCCTTCCTTACAGATTGGAGAGCTCAATGCACACAAGCCAGGATTAAAAAGAAAGATTATTCCTAGCAGGTATTTCCATTTCTGGACACAAGTACTTGTGGTTGAAACGGCTCTTGAGTAGCAAGTGCAGAGACCACAAACAATTGTTCTTGAAGGTGACTATCACTTTGACAAGAGACATCCATCCTCTGGGGTGATGGGTACTTTCAAGGTGGAGTGTGTGATTCCCTTTTATGTTCCCATACAGGGAACATAAAGGCATGTAAGTGGTGTCAACCTTACTTTAGGTGGGTAGACATTGTCACTTTCTTGTGTTCTTTATGGAAAGACATTTATTTATGTATTTGCTTATTTATTTTTTAAAAGTAATTTCTACACGCAACATGGAGCTCAAACTTCCAACCCCAAAATCAAGAGTCACATGCTGTACTCACTGAGCCAGCCGGGTGCTCCAAAAGATTTTTTAAAAAAATTAATTAGAAAAAACCTTAAGATTTAAGCTTATTTTTTATTTCTTAATTTTAGAGGTGGGGGAGGGGTAGAGGGAGAGACTCCCTGGTGAGCATGGAGCTCAGCGTGGGGCTCACCTCAGGACCCTGATATCACAACCTGAGCTGAAACCAAGAGTTGGACCCTTAACTGACTGAGCCACCAGGTGCCCCAAAACTCAAAATTTAAGTTTAAATTTAAATTTAACATTTACAACAATTTAAAAGAATTAATCACTATCTAGATATTCAGGACACACTGTTTTCTCCACATCCTGACACTTTTAGACCTCTTTTCCAAGAGTCCTTTCTGAGATGCATAAACTCGTATACACACAGGAGGAGGAGGACTACTTGCCTGCTTTCTGACCCTAAACACTTGTCCCTTGAGAAGTAGCTTCTCGATTGTCACAAAGGTAAGGCATTGGCATTCTCTTAAAAGGAACATGGACGTGACAAGAGGTTTTAGCTAGACCCCTACTATTCCCAAACCCTCGTTGGCAGTCCTGTGGATCTTGAGCAAATTCCCAATTCTGTTTATTCTGCACACTTGCTGAAACGGTTTCAGAACTTTCCCTGGGTGTGTGATGAGACACAGTGGATTGAGTCTCTGCTGACTTTGGTCACCTTACTTTTATTCCCTGCCTTCCTTGGGAAGTGATGGGGGTCTCGTTGTTCTTTCCTGCCTTTGGCCCCCCCTTGATGGGGGTTCTGGGCATTTTTCTTTCAGACACTTCGACTGCAGAGGTTCCTGGAGGAACCTTGGGGGCTGGCTTCATGGGGAGTGGTATGCCCCACACTCAGAAAGCATCCATGCTGGGGGTTTGGCACTCTGGGGTCGCCATCTTGAAATTGTCAATAATGTCATTGTTGGGTTTGTGTTTTCCAAGTCTGATGACACGATGGAGCATGCTCTGGGGACTCAGAACCTCAGCTTTCGAGGTGTCCTGTCCCTCTACCTCTTGGGATGGGTTCTCTTCTGCCCAGTCCCTCCCTCCTACCCTGTGCACCTGCTGGGGGACGGCCTTCAACAGAAAGCCGTGGTAATTTCCGGCAAAGACACAGGATAGATTCCCTGTCCCCTTTCCCACTGTTCTTGCAAAGACACAAATGGACGCCAGAGCATGTTGAAATGTACATCGCAGCCATCCTGGGCTGGGGCAGCAGGTTGGCAGTGCCACATCAGACCTTCAACTGTATTTGCTGAATCGGTGTTTAGATCTGACACGCATGCACAGATTTCATAAGATTTAAATATCATAAAAAATAAAACAAAGTGAAAGTAAAGGAGAGGGAGGTCAGATGACGTTCTAAGGGCTTTACTGGCTAATGTTGTGTGCATTGAAGGTAGAAGAAAGCAAGTAGAAAGGCCACCGTGGACCACATGAGTGTTTTTGAGATTGCATTTGAGGTGACAGTGTTTGCTGAGCCTGCACACGCGTGCATATATGAATTATGTGTTGGGAAAGATCAGTTCTCCTGATATGATTATATTCTTCCGCTGAGTGATCGGGGAACCGTGATCCACTGACTGGGTGCCTGGTGTTGCCGTGGGAATGGGGAGGCATGAGGCAAAATCACCGAAATGGGGAGAGAAAGAGACTGAGACAGAGAGACAGAGAGAGAGCAAGAGAGACATAGGGACAGGCACAAGAGAGACAGAAGAGGAAGAAGACAGAATCAATGGGGCCATAACCATGGTGGAAAAATATTCGCCCTGAAATACCTTCTCGTGAACCATCTGTTTCAATATTTCTACAGGCTTTGAACATGATTTTTACATACTTATAATAATACTTTATGCAATTTCCTTCCTTTCTTTCTCCATCTAGCCTATAAGTGTGAGGTAGGGCATGTTCATTTATATTAAGAAATATGACTGCCAAATTGACACCAGTACTTGGACTAGCCAATATAAACATTAATTCTTTCATAAGGAAACTCTACTGGTTTAAAACAAAAATCGATCTAGAATACGGCTTAATGAGAGTGGAAAAGAGACTTAAGTGGGTGTCCCTACCTGGGCAGATGCAGCAGGGTGGTGTTGGTGGTGCATGGGGTGGTCTCTGAAAGAGTCACGGGAAAGATGGATTCCTGCTTCTTTCCGTCTGAAGGACACCTTCTGGACAACTGCAAATTTATGATGACATCGAGCAGAAATGGTTGCAAGGAGTTGAAATGGCCTCGGCCAAAGCTGTGTGCGGGGCGCAGCCTGCACTGAGCTTTGCCTGTCTACTTAGCTAATGAGGCTACCATTGAGAGGTATGTACTCCCCCTCCCCATTGCTGCCTAATTGTGTTGTAGGGGTTTTGGAGATCAGCCCATGTGCACAGCCTACCCACGCCTTGATGTCTTGTCGGTTGAGCCTGGGGTTTATTGTATTGCTGGCAAAGTTGTTTTCAAAAGCGTGGCCAGGGGTGCAGGGTGGCTCAGTCGGTTTGAGCGTCCGATTCTTGATTTTGGCTCAGGTCATGATCTCAGGTCCATGCTCAGCGAGGAGTCTTCTCTCCTTCTCCCTCTCCCTCTGCTCCTCCCCCTGCTCACACACACACACACACACACACACACACACACACACACACTCTCTCTGTAAAATCAATCAATCAATCAATCAATCAATCAATCTTTAAAAAGGCATGGCCAGATGCTTCTGGTTCTTCCCATGCACACATGTCCATTTCAAATGGACGTGTTCCTTGCCATAATTACATGTCGTGTCACGTGGAAAACACTTGACCAAATTCTATGGGATGAACACAATGAATGTGATGAGGTTCCAGCCTCATCATCTTGCTGGTTGACTTGTGTTCCCCAAAGGATATGTTTAGGCCCTGACTTGCAGCACCTGTGAATGTGACCATATTTGGAAACAGGGTCTTTGCAGATGTGATCAAGTGAAGGATCTGACATGAGACCATCGTGGATCAGGGTGGCCCTAAATCCAACGATAGGTGTCCTCGTAAGAGACAGAAAAGGAGACACGGACACAGAGGAGAAGCCATGTGAAGATGGAGGCAAAGACAGGAGGGACACGGCCACAAATCCAGGGATGCCTGGAGCCCCAGAAGCTGGAAGAGGCAGGAAGGACCCTCCCCTGGAGCCTCTGGAGGGAGCACAGCCCTGCCCCGCCTGGATCTCAGCAGCCCTGCCCCACCTGGATCTCCGCGGTCCTGCCCTGCCTGGATATCAGACTTCCGGTCTATAGAACTGTGATAAATTTGTATTGTTTTAAGCCATCCAGTTTGCAGTAATTTTTACGGCACTCCAGGACTCTCCTGCACTGACGTCCAGTGCTGGGAAATTCAGACCAGCAGCTTCCTCCCACCCCGGGGGATTCTGTTGCTGTCCTGAATTCCAGGAGGCTGAGTCTTGGGAGGGAAAGAGTGCTGAGCTTCCCCGAGGTCCTGCAGAGCTGCATCCAGAGGAGACATCACCAAGGGAAACGTTTGCACTGTGTCTCTCTTTCTCAGTAGTCACCCTGCTGCTAATGCATTTTTATTCTGAAGGAGGATAGCAGCTGAGAGAAGGAGAGTTGAAGAGTCTCTCTTTGCACAGCGGAGGGAATGATGGGCTGGCCACGTTCTGGACACATCTGAGGCCTCTCACTGTGTTCAAATACTTTTGGTCGATAGGAATTCCAAGCTCATTTTTTTTCCTGCCAAGTACTTTTTCCTCTGTATTTCTTGAAATTGTATGAATTGAAGGCGGAAACTTAATCCTCAGAGTTTTGATCCTTTGACAGTCCCACCGTCTCAACAACGGTGCGTTAAGAGACGTCGGCTGGTCAAGAAATGGAGGGGAGTGTTTGAAAGTGGCTCCGGGCCAGAGGGTAGCCAGCGGAGCCTGAACCTCCCAAGTGCTTTTCAGGTGCAGACTTAGAGTCCGTACTTCTCGGTGGATTCTTCGCTCTGGCAAAACATGATCTCAGCCTTGCGTGTTTTCCTGTAAAACAGGAAGTCCTATTTTGCCAAGACTAAATGGAATCGAAGACCGAAACGTTGGTGCATGCGTGTGTCTGTGTGCATGTGTCCATCGGATGTGTGTGTCTATGGCGGGCATCCTGCACTTTCTAGACTTACGTCCCACCTTCAGCCTCGCTTACACGTTGCTTCTGCACCTGAATTTCTTTGTGATTCTACCCATCAGGAGGCGATGTGAACGCCCTCTTTCAAGTTCTGAGCAAACCCTCCATCTGGGCCCAGTGGAGAAGGGTCCAGTGCTCCTCTTCTCTGCAGCCCAGGGATGCAGCGGAATGTTTGCTGTGGGACCGTTGGCAGGATTCAAGGAGGTGATGTCTGGGACGCACTGAGGAGAAGGCCCAGCTCATCCTCGGACAGGCGGCATTATTGGGTCATCTCTCCTCGTGTGCCCTTACCCGTGTAAGGTGCTCAAGCACATAGAGCAGGTGGGACGTGTTTGGGGGCCCCTTTTAAGGTGCGTACATCCAAAGGCTCCACGGGCCATCGTGGGGCTGGTGGTGCAGTGAGCCAGGCTGATGAAGCTGGGACTGTGGAGGCCATAGAGCATGTGCCCAGGCGGAGACACCTGTGGAATTTCGGGTTCCCTAAGTGCACTCTTCCAGGTCTTACTCTTCCTTTCCAAACACCCTGCATCCAGCGGCCTTGGCTCAGCCACACACGGGATGTGGGTCCTCTTCTGAGAGGCTTCCTTCTCTTAGGACAGGCTGCTTCTGGGAGGTCCTGACACTGGCCACTTCTTAGCAGGGCTGATGGATGGATGGGGTGAGAACTCGCCTGTCTGAGTCTCTGTTATGGGACAGGGGACATGCACAGTGGGCTGAATGGGGGGATTCCCTAAAAGATAGGTCACGTCCTGGCCCCCAGAATCTCAGAACGTGACTTTGTTTGGAAATAGGGTCTTTGCAAATATAAGTGAAGGCTCTGAGATGAGCTCATCTTGGATCAGGGTGGCCCTAAATCCAATGACAGGTGTCCTTGTAAGAGACAGAAGGGGAGACACGGACACAGAGGAGAAGCCACCTGAGGACGGAGGAAGAGATGGGAGGGACGTGGCCATGAGCCCAGGGACACCTGGAGCCCCAGAAGCTAGAAGAGGCAAGAAGGACCCTCTGCTGGAGCCTCGGGAGGGAGCATGGTCCTGCCCCGCCTGGATCTCAGCAAGCCCCTCTCTCGTTTCCCACTACCCCACTGAAACTTCCGGAGCAGCCTCCGAAATCACAGCCCTTGGCTGTGCCAGCTCAGTCTGAATGTGCTGCCGGGGCAGCGGCTAAGATGAGCAATATTTTACTAGGTAATGCGTGCATGTGGGAAGGCGCTCGCGCACGACACAGAAGGATCGACCTCGGGAAGTAGTCCCCTCTCCCATCCCGTCTGGCAGGCAGGACTTAGCCCTGCCCAGGGGCAACCAGCCTTCCCTGACCGTTAACAACACACTCGCTGCGTATAGGAGCGTCCATCTACATCTGTTTCTTCTTAAACCGGCTCTGAGCGAACTCTTTGTTGGCTTCCAGGATAAGTGATGAGTCCTATTAGCAGCCCGATCTCAGGCCCGGCGATGTGATTGGCCGGGCCTGGTGCAAAATACAGATTCAAGCTCCCTCCCGTCTTCATGAATGACTGAGGATCTCGGGACGCCAACGGCTGAGCATTGCACGCATCGCGGTTTTGGGGGCCCGGGGTCCTTGTGCATAGGTTGCGACGAGAACTCTGTGTGATTGTGGTTGATTCTGCTTTGAAAGCTTTGTATCTCCGGCTGGTCTGAAAGGGACACGGCTCACATTTATTTTTGGAGCTCCTGTTTTCACGAGAGCAACGAGTCATAATGAAAGACACCTGCGACGTGTTGTGTGCGGGGGAACCGCCGAGCCACGGTGCTATATCCCCGGGCGGGTCTGCATCGGGAGGGTGGGTGTCAGAAGGCATCGTGCGTGGGGGAAACAGAGGATTTAAGAAGGATTTTGCCGTGACCCAGTGCCCCGTGTGGCAGCCCCGGCGCCGCACTCATAAATCTCGCCTGGTTACTTGTGTTCATGTATTCCTATAGGGTCTTCGATGCGTACACGCTGCCATTGCTTGGGCGTCTGGCCGACGGCTGTTCAGTCCTCACCAGGAAGAACGCACATATAGTAACATGTAATTATGGACACAAATGAAGCGTCCTCTGTGAGAAATTAATGCCACGCTGGGTGATATTCAGCCGGCCCCGGCTTTCCATCGGTGAGCATCCCTGCGAGGCTCCCGGGTCATCAAAGGCGGTGTGGACGGCGCTCCAGACTGCAGGGAGCTCTGCGATCCCCAGGACGCGCACTTAGGGACGAGCCACGGGGGACCCGGGTGGATGGGGTGTGCAGGAACGTGTATGGGGCATTTGCAGAAGTGTTTGGGAGGGTGGGATTTCAGTGGGGCGCAGTGGTGGACTCTGCGCAGCCTGGTGCGGGGCGGCCTCCCCATTGCCCCGGGAGCACGTGGGGCTGCAGGTCCACGATGAAGGAAGCCGCTTGGAGGAGATGCCGTGGGAGGGAGTGAAGAATCCAGGTGACCACCCCTGGGAGCCGAGGACATACTGATCGAGGTCGCCCGGCACTAAAAATGACCCCAAATGAGCACACCCTGCTGCTGATGCTGGATTCCAATAGAATCCACGAGATCCCAGGCTTTCGGGATGCTTCCTCCTTTCCAAGCACTAATTTGGAAGCAAGAAGGGGCTCGTGTCCCAGACCCTCCTTCCCGAGAGCACCTGAGGGCGTGGTTGCTGCTCGGTCGCTCTGTCCCCACTCACCGCTCACCCCCGTGATGTCATTTCCTGTCTCTGTTTGCCATTTTGATTACCTGCTGCTTGAGGTTCAGCCTCAGGGATCCCGCAATGGCTGTTCCCTCTGTCCTCGATGCTCTTCCCGCGGATGTCCATGTGCTCACCTTTCCTTGAGTCTGCTCCAACGTCCCCTTCACAGCACGTGCTGTGCGATTGATGACTCTGCACCCACACCCCACATTTCTGATCCTTCATCCTCCTTTACTTCCCACCATGGTGGTGCTCAGATTTTAACAAGCCTTATCATTTATTGATTTTATTGATGGGTTCCCCCCTCCCTCACCTGGAGCAGGAGATCCATGGGGAGCCAGCCTGCACGTACTTGGGGCTCCATAAATGTTTGTTGAATGAATGCGAGATTGACACATGATTATCTTCTGTGATCCTTTGATCCCACCAGGGGCGATGACAAGGTGTCCTGGGCGGTTCCCCCCAGGGTCACTACCTCCCTCCCACGCCAGGCCTGGGGCACGGCAGTCTCGGGGGCAGTGCAGAGAGGACCCCGACCCCGGCCGTGCTCTTGTGCACGTCCGCATCTCTGGTCCAGGAGCCTCAGCCAAGACCTCCTTAGGGACCGAAGACGGCACTTCAAAGACCCTTTCCCGGACCCTGACTTAGCGCCTAGTGCTTTCTACCTCATGCTCCCTCCTCTGCTTGCCCCAGACCCCGGTCCCTAAAACGGCAGGAGGTGTCAGTTCAGGGCGTCCTCGGCAGTGGGACCGTCCCCTGGCATCTGCACCCATGCACCTGCCCCCCACCCAGCCCCGTTCCATGGGGGGAAACGGAACGGGGAGCAGGTGTGCTCAGCCCTGTAGCCACCAGTTCACCTGTCAGCCGCACGTGAAGAAAGGAAGACTGATTCTCATTTTTCTCATGACCTCTGTCAGCCGCTCAGTGTTTCCAGCTCAGCTGAGCTGCTTGCGGGCGCCCCCACTGAGCCCCCTGCCCCTGTGAACACGGGCACTGTCTACACAGCTAGAGGGGGGGTTCTTTGTAAGCCCCGTGTCCCCCGTCTGATTGGTAAACACGTCACCCTCAGAGGTGCAGGGGGAAAATCTTTGGTTCTTCAGGGTTTGGCCACGAGCCCCCGTGTGCTTGGAGCCGGGTCCCATCCTATAGGAACCTGCCCACCTCTTGCATAATGACAGATTCCACTCTCTTCTCCTGCCACCGGGACCGGTTGGATGTGGGGTTGGCGCATGCTTGGGTGATGCAGGACCACGGAGAAGACCAAAGACCCCGCACCGAACCCCCAGCACCCAGCACCCAGCACTGTGTGGAGGGTTTGGGGCCAGTCATTTAACCTGCGCAGATCTCAGCGCCCAGCCACAGTGATGGAAGGCAAGTGGGGACCAGACAAGGAAAAGCACACAGGTGTCAGAAGATGACAATGTGCTTCTGCTGGCCAGGCTCCGGGGGGACCGCAGCCTCCCTTGCTTCCCTGGAGCAGGTCTAGAAGGTTCTGCAGCGGGCGCCTGCTTCCAGAGGCCCAGGTGATGGGAGCCGCTGACAAGGTGCACCTGGCAGACGGGGAACGTCCGATCACCTGTGATCGCTACCCTCAGGAACAGTGCAGCGCCGGCTGTTTGGACATCTGGGAAGAGGGAGCAGCACACGATATGTGTTCTTACTGCAACGAAAACCAGACAAAACCCCCGCGTGTCTCCTTCTTTGTTTAACCCAGAAGTAGAGAAAACATTTAATCTTTTCTGTTCAATATTCCTCTTGATTTGGGGCTTCAAAAGTATTGAGTAGCTTCCTGCTATGGACTACTTTGTGTCTCCCCAAATTCATGTATTGAAGGCCCCCCTCCCAGGACCTCAGAATGGGGCTGTGTTTGCAGGTGGGGGTCTTGAAAGAGCGGATTATGCTAAAATGAGGTCGGTAGGGTGGACCCGGATCCCAGGGGACTGGGGTCCTTATAGGAAGAGGGGATGAGGACATGGACACGCACAGAGGGACAACCACGTGAGGACACAGGGAGGACATGATGTCTAAACGCCCAGGAGAGAGGCCTTGGGAGGAACCAGCCTCAGCCCTGCCTGGATCTCAGACTCCCAGTCTCAGCCTCTCCTGGATCTCAGACCCCCAGCCTCAGCCCCTCCTGGATCTCAGACCCCCAGCCTCAGCCCCGCCTGGATCTCAGACCCCCAGCCTCAGCCCCGCCTGGATCTCAGACCCCCAGCCTCAGCCCCGCCTGGATCTCAGACCCCCAGCCTCAGCCCCGCCTGGATCTCAGACCCCCAGCCTCAGCCCCGCCTGGATCTCAGACCCCCAGCCTCAGCCCCGCCTGGATCTCAGACCCCCAGCCTCAGCCCCGCCTGGATCTCAGACCCCCAGCCTCAGCCCCTCCTGGATCTCAGACTCCCGGCCTCCTGGACCAGAAGAGAATACATGTCTGTTATCAAAGCTGCCCCATGTGGGGTATTTGTTATGGCCACCCAAGCAAACTAATACATATAATTTATATATAATACATAATTCAGGATATAATAATATAAATAATGGGTAAGTAGTATAAGCATTGCTAATATTGTTAGGGCGGAAATGTTGCAATTTAAAACAATTTTTGAGCTCTGGCCTGCCAAGGTATGAAAAATGTTAACCTTCTCTGATCATGCTCACTCTTGTGCTTCAAGAAACTGATAATTTGAGCAAAAGCAGTTTTTCCTACTCTTTGAATTAGGGTATTTATTATAATTTTCACTGTCATAGTTTTTGTTTGTTTTTCCTGATGTGGTTTTTAAGAGAAGTGTGCTTAATATTGTTTCTTTTTTCTCACTTTGCCACTAGTCCTAGTATTTTATGGTGACTTTATACATAAAACTATATATATAATTAATATATGGTAACTTTATATATAAACAATATACAATGTATATATATAATTAATATATGGTAACTTTATATATATAAACTAATATATAATGTATATATAATAAATATTATGGTAGCTTTATATATATAAACCAATATATAATATATTTAATCTCTCTCTATATAAGTTACCATATATATATTTCCTTTGCCACATGCCAACTGATTTTGAATGCAGGGAGAGTTGGATCCAAGTCTGGGCTTGTTGGCAACTCTGAGGACCACTGCCCTGGGTGTTCCTACACCCTGTGGGTTTTCTTTTATTCGATTCGCAAGAATCCAAGAGCATGTCCACCTTGAAAATAACAATGGAGCTAAAAGAAGCGATCTTCAAACTCTAAGTACCTCCCGTTAAATTCAGTTAAATTCCGAACGTGCATGCGATTTCCCAACCACTTACTGGGAAGCATTTTTACGAGGCGGTTAGGGAATGGGGTATGGACTCTGCCCCTTTCCCCAATTCTGTGGGGGCTGAAGTAGATGAGAAGCATTGGCTGTGTTTAAAGAGGCCGTGAGTCCCGGGCAAGCCGGGAGGGTTGGTCACTCTACTGGTGGGTTTTCCCACCCCCCCATTCACGGTGCCTCTGAAAGTAAAGAACTTTGTAAAAGTAAACTCAAATGTGTGTGGTGGGGTCAGCTCAGCTCAGCTGTGGAAGCCACATGAAACGTCTGAGCACCTGGGCCAGGCATCGCTTCTGGTGTATATCCTTTTATGCATTTTCTTACTGGACTTGGTTAGATCAACAAATGCATCATGACCAATTCTGATTTACCCAACGTTTGTAATACACCCAGCACTTCAGATTCAGGGACCGCTATGTTCTGTTGGACTCTTAACCCAGGAGGCATCGAGTAAGCAGTAATAAGGAGGCATTTACCTACAAGAGCAAATTTCTTCTTTTCTTTTTGGTGTCCCCATTCAGGATTCCTGTCAGGCGCTTTGCGTTCCTTTTATTTGTCAGAAGTACCACCATCTCTCTCCGAATTATATTTTCATAAATGCACAGTGACCACTGTAGGAAGACCCAGGGCGGGTGGACATTGGAATGCATCCATGGCAGGGACTCTGCATCCAAACACTCAGGTGTGTGCAGACCCCCCCCCCCACCCAAGGGAGCATCGTCCTGTGCTATTTAAGGATGGATGTAGGGCTTAAAAAGAACCACAGGGCCACGTGACCATCCTTTTAACATCTCCCCGTTTCCAAGGGAAATGTGATGGGACAATGTCTGGAAGCACGGAGTGTTAACAGCATTAAGTGTTTGTGGAGCGACTAGTCTGTTCCAGGCGCTGATCCAGGAACAGCTCGCACCTGTCCCGCAGGTGTGCACGGACCATTGGGGGAAGTGTTTGAACAAGCCCTGCGAGCGCGCGGGGTTACGGGGGGGCCGGACGGGGAGCAGTGTGAGTGCACGGGGTTACGGGGGGGCCGGACGGGGAGCAGTGTGAGCGCTCAGTGTTACAGGTATGTGTGTGGGGGGTCCGGGCAGCATGGGACTGGGTAGGTGATGCCGAGTGGGTGCTCAGTCATGCCCGCCTTGGCTGTGCTCCAGGCTCTCGCTGGGACAAGGCGTGGTTGAATTGGCCTGCGCTGGCGGCAAACGAAAGTGGGTTGTATGGAAGGCTCGTTCTCCAAGGGCAAAGGCGTGTGCAGATAAGGGGACTTCTTGGGACGTGGGATCACACCCGTGTCTGGGGTCATGTGCCCTACTTTACAGGAAGAGCACGACAATGTGCAACCTTGAACAAAGTCCAAAAGCTGGGTTCGCGTTTCAGCACAAACGGGGAGCCCCCTCTCAGCCACCTTGGAGGCTCGCTCTCCTTCCCCTTGCGTTTGAGGGCTTTGTGCATCTCCTAGGAGCTCGACCCCTGCGATTAACCTTAGCTCTGTGTGTTTTGGCCTTTCCTGCAGGAAGAAAAAAAAAAATCAGGTGGCGTGGAGGTGTTTCGCGCCGGAAGAAGGGACACTATGCCTTTCATGCGTCCTTCGCCAGACTCAAGAAGACCGGGTGGACAAGAGGGGCCGAGGGAGGTGTGCGGGACGGGGGCAGGCGCGGTCTGGTTTCCTGCCCTCACTTCAAAGGGGGCCCCTTTCCCGGTGTGTTTGTGCACGATTTCCTTTCCTGCCGGCGTCCCTTTGTTGGCCTTTGATTCCAGCGTGAGCCGGGAGGGAACCTCAGTGCAAAGCTGATATTAAAAAACACAGAGGCTAATGCCAGGGAAAACACACGCCCCGCCTGGTTTCGGAGGGGAAAAAAAATTCATAAGCACAGCCATGCTTTTCCAATAAAAATTCATTAAGGAATGGTTATGAGGGATGAGGAGCCGGACGAAACAAAAGCACACCATCGAGCGGGTTTCTTTGAACTTTTCGCTCGGCGCACGGAGCCCACATCAACTGCGCCCGGCGCTGTCCCCCACCCCCACGGAGGAAGAGCTGGGGGCCGTCCCCCTTTCCTAGAAGCAGGTGGCCACGAACACAAGGCTTGCCTGGGAGCCCCACACAATGGTTTCCGTGTCCCTTCCTCCCGCGTGAGGCCTGCAGGTGCCCAGCGCGCAGGGCACTGGTGCCGAACCCCCGTTTTGCTCGACAGAGCACCTTGGGCAGACTCACCAACAGGGAGGACGCGGCTGATCCGACTGAGGGATGTGGAGCGAGGATGGGGGTGTCCATTTGAGGGTTTGGGTGACCGCCTGATGTGCCGTGATTAGGATGGGTGTTGAGGAGCAGGGGGACGGCTCTGGAAGATCAGAGACCTGCGCAGAGTGCTCTCTGGGCCTGGATGGGCCAAGCACGGAGGGCCTGCCTTTCCTGCCGGCTCCCCACCAGCCATTTGGCATCAGCATGCAGAAAAACGCCTGCCTCCCACACCAGCTTCCCCCCTCAGCGCGTCTCCCTGCTGGGGGAGGACGGCAGGAGAGCAGAAATGTCCCCAAGTCTGCTGCGCTCCACAGTCTGCTGGGGAGGGGTCCTGGACGTACCTTTCTGGATGCCTGTGCACCGTGCGTGCACCCATGCAAATTTTCAACAGTTCTTATGGAAGCGAGATGCACGGGGGAGCGGGGCTCACGTTCACCGCGTTCCAGGGACACCTTGGAGGCGGCGAGCACATTCGCGACCCTGTGCAAACACCCTGTCTGTCTGGTTCCAGAACACTCTCATCTGCCCCAAGCAGACTTGCACGTGTACAGTCTTGAAAGTCCATTTCTGTGGCCTCTGGAGACCCCCAGTCATGGGTAACGGCTGGGTCTGAAATACAGAATGGAAAGCTAGCCTTCAGGGGGTATGTGTGCATCAGTGTATGATACGTACACACACACACACAAATATGTATGCGCATATAAATATATACAGATAAATATAAATATGTATAGATATACATATAAATATGTACATATACACACACGAATATACACATGCATATATAAATATATACAGATAAATATAAATATGTATAGGGCGCCTGGGTGGCTCAGTTGGTTAAGCGACTGCCTTAGGCTCAGGTCATGATCCTGGAGTCCCGGGATCGAGTCCTGCATCGGGCTCCCTGCTCGGCAGGGAGTCTGCTTCTCCCTCTGACCCTCCCCCCTCTCATGTGCTCTCTCTCTCTCTCAAATAAATGAATAAATAAAATCTTTAAAAAAATATATAAATATGTATAGATATACATATAAATATGTACATATACACACACGAATATACACATGCATATATAAATACACATGTTTGTATAAATATATATAAAAGATACATATATAAATATACACACATAAGAATATATAAAAGATACATAAAAGATTCACATGTATGCATATACATATATATACATATACATATATATAAGAATATATACATATGTACACATACACACATATACATATATGTACGTATAAGAATACATATACATTATAAATATATATACACATACATAAATATATACACATAAGCATATATACATATAAGAATATATAAAAGAATCACGTATATGCATTTACATATATAAGAATATATAAAAGTATACATATATGCACACACATATACATATATAAACATACATATACATATAAATATATATATACACATATATACATATAAGCATATATACATATAAGAATATATAAAAGAATCACATATATGCATATACATATATATAAGAATATATAAAAATATACACATACACATACACATATACATATATAAGAATACATATACATATAAATATATATATACATATACACACATAAGCATATATACATATAAGAATATATAAAAGAATCACGTATATGCATTTACATATATAAGAATATATAAAAGTATACATATATGCACACACATATACATATATAAACATACATATACATATAAATATATACACATATATACATATAAGCATATATACATATAAGAATATATAAAAATATACACATACATACATACACACATATACATATATAAGCACACCCCTATATAAGCATACATATACATTATAAATATATATATACACACATACACAAATATATATAAGCATATATACATATAAGAATATATAACATATATATACACATGCACGTATAAATATATATACATATAAGCATAAGTATATACATATATAGATATAAGCATATATATCATATAAGCGTAGATACATATAAAATGAAACGGTGTCCTGTGTAGGTAGCAGGACCCAGGGCATCGCGTGGGACCCCATTCAGAACTGTGTCTGGGGGGACATCCAGCACCCCGGGTCCCACCGCACCTGCTACACCTGGAGAGTGTTGTGATACACGGTGTGTCCCCCCTCTTACCTGTGCAGGGGTGGAGAGGCTTGCACCCCGGGAGCCCTTCTGCACAGGGGTTGAAGCCACCGTGAGGCTGAGCTCCCCACATGACCCCTGAGTGTCCACAGGGGAGGACGCTGACAGCTATTAGCTCTGCTGCCCTCAGTGGAGGTGAGGGACCCAGAGACCCCCAGTGACGACTTGGAGGCTGTCGTGGGGAGGGGTCTTCACCAAAGACACCCTCGGAGTGCACTTGCCTCTGACTCAGGCATGCAGGGGACTGCGGATTTCCCTGGAGCAGAGGCACGGAGATGATGCACATTCACAGGGGGGCATCAATACCTGTGGGTGGGGCTCTCTGTGAAAGCAGAGACCCCACCTCATTCCTCCCTTTCCCCCAAACACCTTGCCTTTTGCCCTCTGACAACAAGCACGCCGTGGGGGTGTCTCAAACACGCACTGAAAGGGACACGGGCGTGTGTGGGCTTGTCCGTGGTCTGGGCTCATCGTCAGGGGTTCCCGGTATTTAAGACATCTGTGACCATACAAAGCATGTTCCCGAGAACACGGCTGTTGTCACCCCGACTTGCCTCGAGGGCTGGGCACAGGTAACCCCGGACTGCAACTTCCCGCCGTGGGCCCCCGGAGACGAAGCGTGCACGCTCAGCAATCTCTGCTCTTCCGCTCACACGGACGGAACACGACCACCTCCAAGAGGAACAGGGATCATTGAAAATCAATACCATAATAACAGGGCACCGCACAGCCTCTTTCTTTCCTTCCCTTGATAGCCAATTATGAACAATTTACTAAAGTTGACAACTCGTGGCAAAATGAATCGTGTTAATAGCGTCGGCTTCACGAGCGCCCATCTGTCTTGCAGGGTCTTCCTCGGAAAAGAGGTCTGGGTTCAAGGTGGCTAATGGGATCGTCACTCATCCGGGGACAGGCAGAATATTAGGGTTACCACCGTCAAGTTCACACACACCAAAGGGATGGCTCACCTCCCAGGGAGGGGGCATGCACAGCTCTTTAGCAAATCACCTGGTCGGGGACCTCCCACACCTGAGCTCGCCTTGCACGGGGCAGGGGGTTTGGCAGACACCTTCCTGGAGACGCTGGTCTAATCAGCCACTGCGGTACCCCTCCCGAAAGTGCTTTGTACGTGCAGACATGCGTAGACGCCCCACAGGTGTGCGGACATCTGCAGATGCCCGCACGTGTGCAGACACGTGTCGTTCCTCTCCCCATGCGTCATTCTGTCATTCATCCTAAAAGCAAAGCGCCAGGCTCATAGAAGGAGGCATTTGAAAGAGGACGACCCTGTGGCACATGAAATCAGGCGATTTATTTGGGGGACAGGTAACGGGCAAAGGAAGAGAAAGCAGCCCTCCGGGGGCATTTGGAGGCTCGTTGCAGTGCAGCGGGGAGCGCCCTACGTGGGCTGATCCTCTCCTGCCTCTGGTACAGGCTCCGAGACACGTTCAGTGTCATTGCCGTGGACCCAGCAGCTGGACCTTCGCCAGGACAGCAGTCAGCTCAGGACGGGAAGAGAGATCGATGGGAGCGTGGGGAAGGGGCAAAAGTCTCGAGAGCCCCAGGGAAAGCACAGAGGACAGGTACACAGAGGGTCAGCACGGCCCAGAGCCTGGGGCTGGTCAGGGAGGCAGGGATGGGGTCTCGCTTCTGGGTGGAAGCTGGAAACTTCCCTGGGGCTCCTGCTGGACACGGACAATCAGGACGGAAATCAGGTTGCAGTGCATGGGGAGCAAACCGGGGGAGGCCGTTTGGATGTATTTGCTCACGCAAGGAAAAAAAATCATCCAGAAAGGTGAGTGACAAAGATGACTAAAAAAGTCAAAGACGTTAGGAACAGCAAACATTTTATGGGGGTCTCAGCACGTGCCAATTGCATCGTGTTCTGATCGTTGTAAATGAAGGAACGCCCTTAATGCTTGCGACCCCCCAAAGAGGCGTTTTCTGTCCTGCCCGGTTTGGGGATGAAATCACTAAGCCAGGGGAGGTCGAGTCACGAGCCCAGGATTGCTCCGCCAGGGAGGGGCAGGGCTGGGATTGGTATCCCGGGGGGTCGCTGGGGAAGGTGACTTGGAACCAGGAGATCTCGCCTCCCCATCCCCTGCCTTCCGCCTTCCAGGAGCGGGTGTGGGCAGAGGGAAGGAGGTGACAAGGATGAGGATGGATGGCCTCGAGAGGCACAGAGCAAGGGGAAAGACGATGGGGTGCCGTCCTTGGGGAGATGGGCCAGGGAGGGGTGGTGTGGTCAGCTGAGCGGTCGGCAGATCGTTTGTTTAGCTGGAGAGGAGACTGTTTCTGAGCGTGCTGTGGGGGCTGATGGGAGGCAGTTAAGACAGAGCCGCCATGTAATCGGGATGGATATGCTGGTGTCCGGTGACTGTATTAGCTAGGGTTTCCCACAGAAGCAGACCCAGTAGGAGAGGCCTATGCACATTTATTCGGAGCACTCGCCTCATGCAACTACGGAGGCTGAAAAGCCCCATGATCTGTTGTCTGCAAGCTGGAGGCCCAGGGGAGTTGAGGCTAGGTGTGAAGGCTGGACCACCAGGGAGGCTGGTGGCATGAGGCGCAGTCTGAAAGCAGGAGGTGAGGTGAGGTGTCCCAGCTCCAGCAGGCCGGCAGCACGGGGGAAAAAAGGGGATGAATGCCTCCTTCTGCCTTGGACGCTCTTCAGGCCTTCCACTGATTAGACACGGCCCACCCACTTCAGGGAAGCCCATCTGCTTTGCCCAAGGTACTGACGCAAATGTGAATCTCATCCAGGAACGTCCTTGCAGACGCACCCCGAGCCGTGTTTCGTGTGGGCGCCCTGCTACCCACTCAGGCTGACGCAGACCTCACCACCACATCGGCAGAGCCACGAGCAGGTGCCGCAGAGTGACATTGTCCAGGTGTCCGTGATGCGCGAGCTGTCGGGGCGGGCGGGGTGGGGGCGAGTATGCAGGGGGCCGGTGGGAGCAAACCCGGGCCCCTCGGGAACATGCCGCACGCGTCTGACCGCGACAAATAATCACCAGACACCCGCAGTGCACACCGTGAGCAGTAAGGCGTTCAGACACAGATGGGAAGGGACAGGGTGACAAGAACAGATTTGTTGTTGTTGTTTTTGTTATTTAGCCAGAAACGAGTGCTTTCTCTGTATCTAATGCCTCTCGGAAGGGATCTGTGTGCCTGCAATCCCCGGAATCAGCCCACACGCTTTTCCTTCTAATGTGACCCCAAAGCGAGGATCAGCTAGTTGGGATGAGTTGTTGCTATGGTCTGAATGTGTGTGTCCCCCCCCCCCGAAAAATTCCTAATTGGGATCCCAGCCCCTCCAGGTGATGGTATTAGCAGGCGGAGCCTTTGGGAGCTGGGCAGGTCATGAAGAGGATCAACGTCCTCATAAAACAGACCCCAGAGAGCGCCCTTGTCCCGTCCACCGTGAGAGGACACAGGGTATTCACTGAACCCCACTGTGTACCTCTGATTTGTGGTTTCACCAGAGCCCTGGAAGGCGGAGACCCCTAGGGACCTCCCTGCATGTCCCGTGCATGGGTCGACCCCCAGCCAGCATCGTAGGGTAAAATGCCAGGGGAGCAGGGCTCTGCAGGACGGTCCTGGGACCGCCGTGACAATGCACCGCAAACCGTGTGGCTTAAAACCACAGTCGTGGCTTAAAATGCAAATTCGCTCGGCTCTGGAGGCCACGGGTCTGAAATCAAAGTCAGCACCACTCCCCAAGGGAAGATCCTCCCGCTAGAAACTGAATTGCGCATCCCCCGTCCCCACGTTCCTCCGCGAAAGCTCAAACTCCCGAGGTGATGTGTTTGGAGACCTTTATGGAAGAAATTCATTTTAACTGTGGTCGTAAGGATGGGGCTGGAATTAGGAGAAGCCCTTGGGATGCTATGATCGGTTAGTTGTCCAGATAAGAAGAGGAACACAGAGCGGAGCTGTGTCTCTCCCCGGGCACACACAGCGAACAGACCATGTGAGTGACCACAGAGGAGGAAGATGCACCTGGATAAAACCCACCTGGCAGGTGTCTTGCAGGCACCTTGGTCGTGGCCATCCAGGCTCCAGAACTGTAAGAGTTAACCGCCCGTCTGTGGTATCTGCCGCGGTGGCCTCTCCCAGCTCCCTTTGGCTCCGATGTCCCTTGGCTTGCGATGCATCACCCCAACCTCTGCCTTCATCTTTATAAGGCCTGTCCCTGCGTGTCTCTGGGTCCAAATTCCCCGAGTCCTCTGAGGACACCAGTCATTGGATCCAGGACCCGCCTTGGCCTCCGACGAGCTCAGCTGAGCTCATTACATTGGCAAAGACCCTATTTCCAAATGATGTTCCATTCACGGGTACTGGGGCTGACGATTTTAATATGGATATTTTTGGGGATGGTGGAGGGGATACGATTTAACCCATTACAAGCTGTCTGGATGCAGCAGTGGGAGAAAACGAATCTCCCCCAGGAGCAGGTAGACTGTCTCTCTCTGGTCACAGGGCAAACATCTTTCCCTTTTTGCCGTAGCTGCCAGGAAACCAAGCCGCAAAGTCCCCCCTTATGGAAATTGTCACGGGAACACACGGACCTCGATTTTCACTTCCGCCCCCATTTGATGAGTGGGTTTTATGTGTCTTTGTTATATATATTCTCAAGATGTGGGGGAAAGACCGGTCATAAGTGAATGAAGGTGTCCGAGGTAATGAAGAAAGGAGCGTTCTGAGCGCAGGCAGGGGAAGCATCTGAATGGGGCCATGGTGCCTGGGAAGATGCTCTCGGGAGTGGCCGCTGATTCACCCTGATCAATTCAGACCCCGGCCAGGCGACTCAGCGGCTCTGCGATGTCCAGCTTCTCCTGGGCTCCCATCCGAGTGCGTTCCTGCCACTCGGGGTGCCCTCCCCATCCAGGGGCTGGACATCCCGGCTCCGTGCAGGGCAACAGCCCCCTTTCTGAGGACACCCTGTCTCCTCCGGACGCATTGGGCACCATCAAAGGAAAGTTCTGATCCCCCCAGCCTCCCATCCACTGCGTAACTGGGGAAGGCCAGTTTTTATTGTCCATGTGGCTGAACCATGGTTAGATGATACCTTTCCAGGGTGGATTTCAGGGGAAAACAGTGGCACCGGGAGCCCAGTGCCTCACAGGGGTGCTTTGTTCCTCCTTGGCATCTGGCGGCCGTTTGCCCGTCTTTGAGAGGTCGTGTCCAGGACGCCGCCCCCTCAGTGGCTCGCCTGGTGCCGAGCGCGAGTTCCCAACGAGCAGATGCGGCGAGCGTTGGGAATTTGATCTGGGGCCGCCAGAGGCTCTGGCTGGCGATGTGATGGGGGCCGCGGCAGGGCCAGTGCTCAGGTCCTGCCTGTCAGGTCAGACAGAGAAACGGCTCCAAGACACAGTTTTAGGAGGCAGGACGCACAAACCGAGCAGCAGGCAGGCGGTTTTAATAAAACCCCATTGATTCAGGAGCAGGCACGACGCCACGCGGGATGGTCCGGGTCATGCTGTGTCCACCTTGCCGGGATGGACCGAGGCCAGTGAGCGGGACCTTCTGGGTGGACCAAGGTGGGGGGTGGCTGGGGTCAAGGGGGGAGTCCTGGCAGCCAGGTCTCTGGGGGGAATGGACGGAGCTCAGGACACGTAGGGGCAGGTGTGAGCCTGGGGGCTCGGTGGGGAAACCCCCCGCCCGGGGTGCACTGGGGGTCCCACTGTGTCCTCGCTGCTGGTCTGGACAGATCATCTGGCCATGTCTCCGCAGAAGGGACCCATGATAGCGGTGCGCACCTCCCTGTTCCTGCGTCCCCCCGCCTTCCCCTCTGCCGTCTCTGGGTCTCTAACGGGGGAAACAGGGAGCCTCTTGGCGGGAGATGAGGGCCGTGTGCGCACAGTCCTAAGGACTCTCAGAGACTATCGGATTCACGCCGGCCGGCCGGGAGCGAGCACAAACGCGCACTCACATTTCCAAAGGGGAAAGGCCAGTGCATTAGCCCCGCGCCGGCCACTGCAGGACCATAAACCAGGCGTCTGGCGGCAGGACCAGCCGTCAAACATGATAAACACAGCGTCGGAGTGTTTTAAACAGCCGTCCCCCTTCTCCGCGTCCCAGAAGGAGGCGTAGACCACGGCGGGGTGGGGGGCGGGGAGTACACAGTTGTGGGTCTGCGTGAGCCGGCAGAGGGTTTCCCCAGCACCGGGTTCCGGCCCGCCAGTTCCCGGCCAACAAGCATGTCATTGTTTGCACTTAACATTTCCTGCTCCCTTGTAAACCGTGTGCGCGCGCGTGTGTGTCCAGGCCCTGGCTTCGGCATCCGGGCGGGCAGCTCCGAGTTCAGGCGCCGCAGGGCGCAGACCCGCCGGTGGCCCCGGGAAGCCCCGCGCGCGCGCACACGTGCGATCGCTCCGGGTGGCCTGGGAAGATGCAGGGCACGGAGACCCTTCTTGGGGACGCGAGCGGCTTGCAGAGAGCTGGGACTCGGGCTGTGTCCGCCGGGGAATATTCAGACGCGAGTTCTCAGCCTCAGAGGGCGGGTCCGTGCGCACGGATCGTGGGTCGGGCCGGGGCAGCTCCGGGAGGCTGCGTATCAGCCTGTTAGTTATCAGCGCAGGCCCGGTCTCCATCGGCGGGGCGGGTAGGACAGCCACGCACGATGGGCAGCGCACACAGCGGACATGAGCTCCTCGGGGACCAGGAGGCGCGTCCTGACCACACAGGGAATGCACCTGCTCTGTGCTCCCAGTTCTTGGCTGGAAGTCCTCTTGCCAGGTCCCCCCACGCCAGGGCCTCTCCAGGTCCTCCCCACGCTGGGTCTTACTGGGGCCTCCCACGCTGGGCCTCCCCACGTTCCCCTTCACCTGGCCTCGCAGGGTCCTCCCACGCTGGGCCCTCCCCACGCCAGGGCCTAGCTGGGTCCCCACACGCTGGGCCTCTCAAGGTCCTCCCCACGCTGGGTCTTACTTGGTCCCCCTTCACCGGGCCTAACTGGGTCCCCACACGCTGGGCCCTCCCCAAGCCGGGGCCTAGCTGGGTCCCCGCAGGTCGGGACCTCTTTAGGTCCTCCCACGCGGGGTCTTACTGGTCCCTCCCTCGCATCTCGCCAGGTCCTCGCACACTGGCAGGGGCAGGGGGCCCCAGAGTCCCTTGTATAAGGACCCGAATCTCATCACGGGGGGCCCCAACCTGACTGCCCCAAAGGCCCCACCTGCAAACGCCATCCCCTGGGCAGGTGGGGATTTGGGGGAGATGGTCTCTCTTTCGCAGTCTGCTGGTGGCGAGGGGCGGCTGCACCCTCCGCGGTGCTTGCTGCGTGTGGGAAATGTGGGGCCCCTGCTCCCAGGAGTATGAGAACGTGCCACATGCCGGAGACACAACCTCGAACCCAGCTCTGCGCCCTTCTCCGCGGTGTCCCGTGTCACGGTGGGAGTCGCCCACCTGTGTAGACAGTCGGGGGGGCACACACATCGGTCTTGGTGCAAGGTGTCCAACTCGTGCTTTGTAGTTGGAGCTCAGAAGTCTTCCGTGCCTGGTTCATGTGGGTACGCCTGCTGGGTGGACACGGATACAGAGACACAGAGATATGGAGAGGCACAGAGACGGAGAGATGGAGGGAGACTGAGACCGACAGAGACAGGTCCGAGGGATGGACAGAGCCCGCTTGGGGTCAGTGTCTCTGAAGCGAGTGGGGACTCCCTGAACACCTCTGCGATGGCCAGGGAAGGAGTGGATTGAAATCGTCCCCAGCGTCGGTGTGGTGTCGGAGGCCTTGGGCATCCCCGGAGTCGGGACGTGGAGAGAGCGGGAACCAGGAGCAGGAGCGGTCACCTGAGTTGTGCCACGACGTGGACAGCAAAGCACTTCCTTGGTGGTGCAGATGGGAACACGGAGCATCCGCCAGGCGCACTTGCCTTCCGGCCTCAACCAGGCTTTACCGCCTTGGATTCTCTCCCCGCTGAACGCTGACGTGTGTCTCCGAGGTGGCCTGGGGACACCGCTGCGCCCTGCTGGCCAGGATGCACGTCGTTGGGGGGTCCAGCACCTTGCTGGCAGGTTTGGGTGAGAGCTGCATGAAGGGCAATCTTGTCTTCGTGGGCACACCCTTTCCACAGAACCCACAGCTCACCTCTCGGTCATCGCGGTGACCACCGCTTCCCCAGAAAGAACTTGGCATCTTCCTCCCATCAGAAAGGTGTGGACGGGCCCCTTCTGGGGTGAGAAAGGCCTGGAGAAGGGAAAGTGGGCGCCGGGTGGACAGAGCAGAGCCCTGCTATGCCCTCGGGTACCCGGCTGCGTGCACCCGTGCGAAGAAACCACGCACCCCGAGTCTCCAAGGAGAAGGGGGACAAGCCACATGAGAGATGGCCACCTGACCTGTGAGGATGTGGTCACGTGCCCGCACGGAAGCTGCCCACGTGGCCAGTGGGCCTCAGAGTAGGCATGTCCCCCAGTTTGGGTAGAAAACATAAAATCCACACTGCTGTGCAAACCCATCGTGCCCAACCCATCGGAGACGAGACGGAACAGTCAAGTGTGGCTGGTTTGTGAAGACCCTTCTTTTTTCACTTGGTAAAATAATAACGTTGTTCTTGCTAGCCGTCTAAGCTGTGGTCAGGCCACATGTGGGGCAGGCAGAGACCGGGCTGGGAGGACAGCGTGCGAGACGCAAACTCCGGGAGGGGTGCAGGGCGCTGACATCGTCACGGGCCGGGAAGCAGGTGTCTCACGGAGCAGGAGGTTTGGGGCGGCGTGTGTAACTCTAGGCCCCCGTGCCTCAGCTCGGTCCCTTGGGGCGCCACGGTGCCTGCAGGCTTTGTCCTGGTGCCACCGCCGCTGGGGGTTGGGGAGACAGCAAGCAGGGCTTCACCCGGGGTGGGAGGAAATCACATTTGTATTTTGGAAACTCGCAGGGCGTCTGCTGTAGACATGGAGTTCAGGGGTCATTTGCGGGGAGCGGGGATCCACCCGGAGGCAAGGGCAGAGCATCCATGAGGGAGGTGCTGGCTGCCCCATGGCATGCAGGGGAATGGCTACATTGGAGACCAGCCGTGCAGACGGCCTGGAGACAGCGCTGGTGGGACTGGTGCCTTTGGGTTCACGGCTGTGGGTGTTACGACGAAATCCCTGCAGAACTCAGAGCCCCTGGTGTTGCTCAGAGCCAAGCGCTGCTGAAAGCTGCTAGCAGGGCTGGGAGCAAAGGGCCCTGTGTTATCCTTTGTACGAAGCCAAGCGCCCAGCGAGATTTATGGTAAACCCCCCCCCACACACACACGCCCTTACCCACGACGGCCCCACGGAAGGGGCATTCGGTTTGCGGGGGAAAAAGCACCCCATTGTAATTGCCTCCTGACATCCCGGGCCCCACCCCGGTTTTGCATGGCCGGGGCTGGGAGGGCGTGAGTCTTGGCAGGACCCCACAGGCACCCCCAGGCCTCGAGGCCGGACACCCTCGGGACATTTCCCATTTGACACGGGTTGTAAATTTTTTCTTAACTCTGGTTCCGTCCGACTCTGGATTTGATTAATTACCGAGGTGTTTGGAAAAGCCTTCTAGTGCGGGCAGTAGGCAATTGATTTACAAAGTGTGTACATGTTATTTCCTTCAACAATTGTAAATTCACACCAAACGGAGTCCTTCCAATGAGAGTTCTGGGTCCTCCGTGCTTTCACACGGGTTTTAGCAAAAGCCCTGGGTTCTCTTCGCTCGAGGGCGTCGGGCTCAGTATCCCGGCATAGTGGCACTTGAAACCGGTGCGAGTCAGGTTCAAATTCATCACACCTTCCCCTGCCCGTGTGCAGAGACGTGGAGAACCGTGTGGGTGGCGGACAGCATCACGTGGCATCTTGGCATCCTTGCTCAAGGACGCATCCCTTTTCGGGACGTTGCCGGGTTTCTCTGACCATCTCCCCTGGCCCGGCACGATGCCTTCCCCAAGATGAGGTTGTTAACGCTGCGGCAAGCGGGTGAGGGTAGGGGCGGGTGGGTGCGTGTTGAGTCCGGAATGGATCTTCTCTGCCTGCATCATAAGGTGCCCTAATGAAATGAGTTTTATTCAAAGGCCGGGCCTCGTAATGCTCCAGGAAAACAAGATGAATGGAACCATTCTGCTAGGGAATGCGTTGCACACAACAGTGGCATATTGCTTATGAAGTTTAATTTTCTAATAGTTCATGAGGTGGAATGCACCTGCCAGTGCTACCAGGGGATGGATGTATGCACTCCTGCAAAGATGGAACGGGACCCCTCCCATGACTTTTCCTGTCGAGCTTCGGCTGGAATCGGCCGAGATTGGCACGCTGTTTAAATTCAGTGGAATTACAGTACTTCCCTTCGAGCTGTGAAAAAAAAATTATGATTGCGTAGCCACTAACTATTACGTGAATGTGCTTTTATGTAATTGACGTTGTATTCCATAGGAAACGGTGCCAATATGGCCCGAACACATCTGTAGATGTTTGGTGGTGGCGGTGGGGGTGTGCGATTCTGCAGCATGGCAGATTGCAGCCAATTTAGGTATCTTGGCATGTTTATAAGTGAGTTCTTTCAAAATGGAAATAACATAAAACTGTGAAGTTGGAGCTTTACTTCTAGCAGAATACAGCCCATTACGAGAAAGAAAATCAACGGCTTTCTCTTACACCTTGTATTTTGAATAGACAAATGTTTGTACTTCCCTCTACCAAATTGAAATATATACATAGTATATATACAATATATATCTTATATATAAAAATATATATAGCCTGTGTTATATATACACTATATATATACTATGTATGCTATATACAATATGTACGCTATATAATACATATAGTATATAATATATACTCTATGTAATATGTATACTATATATGTATACTATATATAATATGTATGCTACATATAATACATACTGTATACAATATGGATAGTATATAGTATATAACATATGTAATATGTATACTGTATATAATATGTATGCTACATATAATGCATACTGTATACAATATGTATGCTATATATAATATTATATGTATAGTATATAATATAGTATAATATTATATGTACAGTATATAGTATATAATATATGCTGTATATAATATTACATGTGAGTATATAATATATCCTATATATAATATGTATACTATATATTACTATATATCTAACTATATATTATATATACTAAATATAGACTATATAATACATATACTGTATATAACATATATACTATGTATTACTATGTATGATATATGTATTAATATACTACATGTTACTACATATAACTTATATAATATATGTACTATATATATACAAAATATGTGGGCATGCATAGTAAACAGAAATATATGAGTATGCATAGTAAACAGAAATATATGGGCATGTATAGTAAAAAAGGGGGTATTTTAATGTTGCATTTTATCATTTATGTATTTATTTTTAAGATTATTTATTTTAGAGAGGGAGAGAGAGAGAGCACAGGGAGAGGGGCAGAGAGAGAGAGGGAGAGAATCTCAAGCAGACTCCACACTGAGCAGGGAGCCGGATGTGGGGCTCGATCCCACGACCCTGAGATCGTGACCTGAGCCGAAACCAAGAATCGGACGCTGCCCTGACTGCGCCCCCCAGCGCCCCGCATTTTCTCTACGGTTGCAGTTTTCAATTATCGTGAAAAACCCCGTAGAGTGTGTGCGTGAGAAGCGATGGGCGGAGGTCTTGCTGGGAACCGTGCCTCATGCGGAGTCTGTGACACCGGATGCAGGGAGACTTGGGGCTACCGTGGAGGAGACGGGACAGCGTGTCTGTGAGTTTTTAATGCATCTCTTGGGCTTCAATGCACCTTGCGTTGCTGCTGGGACAGGGGATGTGCCCGGTGTTGGCAATGAGATATCTGGATGCCACGCTTTAGAAAGAGATGCCTGCCTGCGTGTGACTTGGGGCCACACACCTGCCACCTGTCTGCGACCCACCTGGGTGACGTCCCATCACCAGTGGCTCTCGGCTGCCCAAGTGTGGCCTCGCTCAACGGTGCCCCGGATGCTCATCCTCAGCTTGCATGCACGTGGAGTTACGTCCGGATCTTCTGTGATGACCTCCAACCCCAGAGGTGGGTCCCCCACACTCATCCGGTCCTGAGCATGCAGGCAGCACCCAGGAAGGGCTTCTTCTGGTGTTGGTGGGCTGGGCAGGGGAGGGGGCCCTCGCAGGCTGCACTCCGTGCATGCGTGTTAATCCATCCACACCCCCGTGGGCTGCAAGCCAGAGCCAGGCTTGTGCTTGCTTCCACACGTGAGATCCACGAAAATCGGTTCTGTCTGTGTATCAATTCTGAGCACGCTCAGCGTATGGTGCTGGGTGGTTGCCTTGTTCTTACGGTCATGGATGCGTTTTGGGGCTTCAGAGAGCACGCAGAATGCTCTCAGAAGATTTTGGGGGCGGGGGCAGGCCCCCGAGCAGCAGGGCTCAGCTCTTGGGTTGGGAAACCCGTTTTTCTGCTGGGTGGTGCACCTGATTCTACTGCTGGGATTCCTGACTGTGAGGTGCTCATGGGGTCTCCTGGTGTAGCCACCCCTGCGAAGTCGGGACCTCTACAAGGAGATGAGTTGAGGATGAGCTGAATCAGGAAAGGGTTAGTGGGTGGGGGTTTGGGGCTGCATCCGTGCAGCCAGACCCCAACTGGCCACATGTCCGCAACCTGCTCCAAAAATGGGGCCTTTTTGGCCGTCGAAGGGCATGCCTGGGGGTCTGGGAACATGGTACCCGACACCCGTTTTGCACCTCAACCTGATTAAGAACTAAGTAGGCCGTGACGGATAGTGGAGACCAACGAAATCCGATTTTGAGCTGTGAAAGGACACACACCACCAGCTCGTTCGATGCCTTTGTGAAGAAATAGAGCCCCGGGCATTTTTTAAAGTAGAAATGACCATCCGTTGTTCTGTGGGGGGTGGTTTACTAACTGCCAGTTAGTTAACAAACATTTATTTCATATTCATTCTGTGTCATGCAACGCATGGAACTCCAAAGCATTTACAGTTGCAATTTTTCTCTTTGCATTTTTAGAAAAAAATAATAGATTTTTCTTCTTTTTTTTGAGCAGCGTGAGATTTACAGAAGAATGGATTGGAAGTATGGAGAGAGTTTGTATATTACCATCCACTCCCCCACATTCGGCCTTAACATCTTGCACCATGTGGTGCATTTGTTACTAGCGAGGAGCCCGATGTGGACACATTGTTACCGGCTGAGGTGCAGCGTTTCCATCGAGCTCCTTCTGTGCTGTGCATTGCGCACGAGCTGAAGGATCAATATGGACAAGCACCCACTGTGAAGAGAGTCACGGCCCCCCAAATTCCCCATGCTCCGCTGCTCCTCATCGCGTGGGGATTTTGAGTCTTTCAAACACACCTTACTGGGTCTTCCCGGGACTTAAAGCTCCCAAATGGGCCATTTAAACAATTCAGCTGAATACAGAAACGTGACTTATTAAAAACCGGATGCAAATGCACTTATACCCGTGGGTCTTTGTCCGCGTGTGGATTCGTCCGTTCCACCCATCGTTAGAGACAGAACCCCACAAACGACTGAGATGAGGGGTCAGGAACGCGAGCCCTCCGCGGCGAGAGGGCATAATTGTATTTGGAGGATCCATCGTCTTGCATAAATGATGCCTATTTTTCTTCTTCGGCACCAATTAGCGCTTAATGAACTACGGGAAAGCGGGTTATTAGGCAGGACTGGGGTGGCCGCGCATGTCCGCCGTCTGACGGCCACCTTAATGGCCGGTGCAGGGTCTGGGGGCATTTGGGGACAGAACATTTAACCATGTGCCAACACGCTGCCTCACCACCCTTCACCGTGGCCGTTAACCCCATCATAGACCGCCTGATTCTGCAAACGGGAAGAAGCTGCTCGCTTGAGGGATGATGCCAAATCCTAGGACCGAACCATTTTCTGTCCTGCAAGAATGGATTTTGGAGCCTGGGGGCTGTGGACAAGGAAGGTTTGAAGGCTCGTCCTCGGCTGAAAGGTGAGGATGTCTGGTCTGTTGTCACTGCTCCCCATTTTTCTACGGGCCACGTCTTTCTCTGTTTCCCATTCCCCTCGGTAGGTTTGCGCCCAGGCCTGCCTGCTGGAACAGGCCTTTCTCTGGAGCTCTCTTATGGCTGGGACATAAGGGGGGGACCCCTGTTCAGGAGGGAAGGGGTGGGACCCGTTTTTGGAAGACGTGCATCCTCTGGGAGCTACCCTCACCAACCTTGCCTGCATGGGCATCCTTCTGGATATGGGCACACGTTGATTTCGTTCATCAGACTCGATTTACCTTACAGACACCCCCTGTTGTAACCAGTGGGTCCTCGTTGGCTGTGGGACTGGCTGTCTTTGGGTGAAGAGAGCACAAGCCTGGACTCTGGTTTTGGGGCCTGTGCATAGGATTTGGGGTGCAGAAGGGCTCCTGAGCTGGGTTAGGAAGGGCTCCCGAGAGGCTCTTTGCAAGGATCCCTCCGGACGGGTCTGGGAAGATTGTGCTGGGGGACTGAGAACTGCAGTGACCCCCTGGCCAGGTTGCCGTCCAGCTCATCATTCTGTGAACCATCAGTAGGCAGGTCATTTCCTCATATAAATACGTGAATATAATGCATCTCTGGTATTAAATAAAGTTGCGTGCGTGACACAGTATAGGACTCTCGGGCTGGTGGACGCTCTGGCTTATTTCTCCTTCCTTGACTCAAATGCTGCAAGAAAGTGTAGAAGGAGGTGTGGGGGGCGATGCACGGCCCTTCGCACGGCTGTGACCCCGAACGAGCAATCGTAACAGCGTCTCCTGCCACCTCTTACGTCCGGGCAGAACCACACAGATCTGGGCAAGCACGACCAGGGGTTTAACACAGTCGGGCCCTGTGACAATTTGGGGGGGTGGCTGTCCATCCCTGGCATGGCATGGAACTCGCCGGACATTGTGCCTGTGAGGCATCACACACCTTGCCAAGGGCAGAAGGGTGTTTGCAAAGAGTCCTAGAGCATTTGCCAAACCTCAGCCGATTGGCGCATAGTGAGAATCTCATAGATCGCTTTCTGGGTGTCCCCCTCCCCAGCTTGGAACCCTTGGTGAGAGTGCACAAAATAGCGAAGTGACCCTGAGTTCTCAGAAATGTCCAGAGAGCGGGGTGCACGGCCCCCAGAGCGGGGTTAGGGGTGGAGGAGAGCAAGAGGGTCTCCCAGGCGTGGGCATGGCCCGTGGCCAACCTCGGAGCCGGGACGGTGCCTTACGGTGGGTCGTGCTTGCAGATGAGCCCCCCGAACCCCGGAGTTTGCTGATCCGAGCAATGCATCCGGCATTCCCCCTGTGGCTGGCTCGAGCGTTTGCACTCATCGCTCTGAGTCACAGACGTAAGGGGCGGGTTTTCCTCACCCCCACATCATCCTCCTGCACCTTTTTCTACCCCATAAAATTGTTTTCTTCTCCCCGCTCGGTGTTTCCAGGTGCCAGACGCAGCCGCCAAGCGCTGCTCGCTGTCTGAGCTTCTCCTCCCTTGCAGGAAGGATGAAGCTCCTGCCCTAATATGTGAGTGCCTACAGAAAGCCCCTCAATTAGGGCTTGACAAATATTCCCGAGCAGCCTCCTGGCCCTCCAGGACTGGGTGGGGGTGGAGATCTCAGGTACACACTCACGCGGCAAGGATCTTGCTTGCATTGATTAAAAGCGACTGCTAATAATGGTGAGAAAATGCTCACAGCCCCGAACCATGTGTCCCTGATTTCCAGAGGGTCAGGATCTCATTAATCTTCCCATGTACTTACAGCCTGGTGCCAGTTTACCTTTAAAAGGACACGGTTTGATGAAGGCGGAGGTAAGTTCCCTGTCGCCCTAAGACATGGCAGGGAGGGAGGGAGTTCATCCGCGGCGCCCCTTTGATGAAGACAACATTGAATTTGGGATTTGCTGCAATTTGGCAGCCAGAATCCATGCACTAGAAATCAATTTTTTTTTTTTTTTTTTGGAAACCGGTCTTTTAGCAACAGAGTGAGTGGTTGTCTGTCTAAATCCTCGGAATCCTTCGTTTTCCTCAGTGCAAGACTGGACGAGGCTTTGCAGCTATGCTTTGGGTTGGGTGGGGTCATGTGGGTGACTCTGGACGGTGGCCCCTTCTGTCTCAGGGTCTGAAGATGGGGTCTGCCCCCCACAGGTTACCCCGAAGACTGTCCGAGCCTCGTGCAGCAGGCGGTGGGTTCTGGAACGTCTGTGTGCAATCGCCCTTAGCTTTAGCAGCAGCCCATACAGTGCTGAATGGGGTGCCAAGTTTCCACCTGCCGCTGGGTTTCTCCCGTGTGGCGAGACCACAGCGGTTTCCACCGTCAGTGACAGGCTTGCACCTCTGACCTCCACGGTCTGTGCGTGGAAGCTTCTTCGTGCTGTAGGGCTTGGTTCCGTGCAGGAAGAGAGCTCACGGAGCCTCCGTGCCTGGCACCACAATGCCCGGATGCAGCTTCTGAGCTCTGGGGCTGCAAAGGCTGCCCCAGATGTCCGCACCTGCCCTGTGGAGATTAGAGTGGGCGGGATGGTGGCCTGGAGTGTGAGACCCCCATAGAGGACGGGGTTGGAGTGTGGGCTCTGGGTGGGTGGGTTTGCAGAGGAAACACGGGAGGATTTCCATGTCCAGGAATTGGCTAACTTCGCTGTCCCTCCAGGATCAGCAAGCCCCCGAGGTATCAGAGCCTCAGAAACACAGGAAATACAAAGGCATGGTTGACACGCCTTATTCCCAAGTGAGGTCCCTCTGTGAGGAGGGTTAGGATCTTACTATGCCTTCTCTTGGGGAGGTCAGTCCTCACCCCCTGACACTCTCTGTGAACACAGGCAGCTACAGAGTTTGTGCCAAGTGGCCCATGTGTTGCCGAGGGTGGTGTGGGGTGGATGTGGGGACGAAGCTTTTTTTTTTTTTTTTGTGAGTAGCCTGGGTGCTTTCCTGGTTAAATCCCCAAATAGAGGACGCAGGGACACACGGAATTGTGTCCGAGAACAGCCAAGAGCCTCCACGGGCAGCTGACTCCTGCAGGACAGGTGGAGGCCCTGGGAAATCTCTGAGTCTGGAGACGAATGGAGCAAGAGATGCTCCTTCCTGCCATACAGACTTCTCAGACTGAGGATCCACTCTGCGCGCTGGAGCCCCTCTCCTTGGCCCTTGCACCTGCTCCCTGCACCCACAAATCCACGCTGATGCACTCTGGTATCATTCCAGGGCCTGGGACGGAGTACAGTGTTCCCTGTGCATGATCCCAGGGGCCCCCCCCCGCCACCTTCAGAACCCACTTCTCACTGAGCCGCCACGTTCCCCGGACACATCAAGATGTTGGCTGGTACACGATTTTATTCAAAACCCACAAAGCAATAATAGGAAGGAAAATTGTAAAAAAAAAAAAAAAAAAAAAAAAGGAGGGGGTGGGGGTTTGACAAATTGTGCCTGGACCTCTTTACATGTGTTATGGATTCTGAACGTGAGCCGCGCATGGTAAATTGCGAGAAGTGATCTTTGGTGTAATGTCAGTTCTGAGGAGCTCGCTTGCCTTGGGGCTGTGAGTTATTGAGCTGTGAATATTATAGGAGGGATTATTTACAATAAATCGTGTAAAGCCGCCAATGTTTCATAATCAGAATATGTCAAGGGTTGGGGAAACCAGGAGAAACTTGGTTTACAACTTCCTCCGAGAACAAGCCCCAGAACGGGACCGTGTAGGCGCAGATGGGAACGCATCCAGCCCCCGTGCGCCCGAAGCGTCCACCACGTGTATAAACGAAGCAATTACGGGCACTGCGGGTTTCCGTTTGTAACCGTAAGAGATGGCTAGAGAAGGGGGAGATTTATGGAGAACTCCATTTGGCATGGTGTTTGTGCGTGGGACGCATCCTTCTCTCCCTGTGCTGGGTGGTCCTTAGGGAAGGCTCCGTCTGCTTGAGCTGTGGGTGCAAAGTGTCTGGAGTAGGGGGTCGGGACCCCTGGTGCCCTTCCCAGTGTCTGTAGAGGTCAGGCTAATGGTCTTCAGCCAATGGGCGGGTGTCCCATCTGCATGATGGCGTGTGGTCGTGCCTTTCTCACAAGCTCGTGGGCTTTGAGGAGAACCTCTGGGACATTCCTACAGAAGGCACTAAACGCCACGTGATGTGGGCCATTACGAGTCTACATGGGTCTCCATCATCGGGACGGAGAGTGTAGAGCTGGTCTTTCTGCCTCTGAGACATCAATCTTCGGGTCCTTTCTCTGCAAAATCTGTGTGATGGTTAATTTTATGCCCCAACTTGGCTGGGCCACTGTACCTGGATAATCGGTCAAACCCCTGTCTAGATGTGTTGCACTGAAAGTATTTTTTAAGATGCAATTAACATTTAAATTGGCAGACTTTGAGTAAAGGAGCTGGCCCGCCAGCACATGGGTGGGCCTCGTCCAATCAGTTGAAGATGTTAGGAGGAAACACACTGACCTCCACTGAAGCAGTGCGAATTCTGTGCCCACAGGGTCTCTAGGTTCTGGCTGCAGCATCAGCTCTTCCTTGGGCCTTCGCCTGCTGGTCCACCCTGCAGAAGTGGGACTCTCCAGCCTCCAGAGTTAGATGAGCCAATGCAATCAAATAAATCTCTCCGTGTCCCTGTCCACACCTTACTGTTCTGTTTTTGCAAAACTCTGACTCATGAATCGAGTCTGCCTGCATCCTTTCATCCCCTTCTACGATGTGGCCTGTGCCTTTTCCCCCCAAGCTCATGCGTCTGGCGGGAGTCCAGGGAAGGGGAGGGTGGGTCTCCTGCCCGCCATCTGAAGCTGGTTTCCACCCACCCCGCAGCTGATCCTCCAGGTAGAGAGCACGGCAGGGAACAGGGTTCCCCACCTGGACCAGCTCTGCAGTATCAGGGCAAGCACCTGACCGCCTGTCCCTGAAACCAGCAAGCCTCGGGTTCGTTCCGAAGGGTCTGCATTCAAATCCCAACCCTGCTGCTTACCGGAGGACGGTCCCTGGCCCACCATCAACTCTCTGTGATTCAGTTTCCCGTGTGCAGAATGGGGCCTCGTGCAGAATAAATGAGCTCACGTGGATAAAGCATGGAGACCGGATCCTGGCTTGAAGCCGGGCTGCACGTCAGTGTTGGCTGCTACGGGTTCTTGTTCCGAAACAAAAGGTTTGGGGGGCTAGTGTCAGCCCTATCTCAGAGAAGAAGGTGTGGACGCTCAGAGAGGTTGTGCACCTGAGGTGGAGACACACAGCTAGGTGGCCTAGCTTGCATTTCCATCTGTGCCCCACCCCCCGCGTCCCATTCATCTTGTGGTGCTGCCTTCCATCATCAATGTGCAGGGCAGGAAAAGTCGCCCGTGTTTCCAGCTCGATGCGATTGCACGTGTAATGTGATGTGCGCTGGGTGGGGTGTTCGGTTTACCACCGTGACGTTCCCTCCAGGTGGCTGGCTGTAGATTCATGCAGGACTCACTCTTGTCCTCGTGGGGAGCAGGTTCCTTGCCCCCTTCAGCCCTGGGAGTATTGCAGACCTGGTGTGCGTGTGTGTCTGTGTGTCCTTGAGTGTCTGCCCGCCCATAGGCACGGAAGCAGCTGGTGGTCCCCCAGCTGAGGGTCCCAGGATGGAAACGCAGAGAGGTTGCTGCTTGTGCACAGCAAGACCTGAGGACAAAGACAGCCTTGAAGAAGAAGGTCATTCCAGGTCCATCCATGGGGCAGCAGGTGCCAGAGCTGTGTTTGTTTTCGTGGCTGAGTCATATTCCCCTGTGTGGAGGGGCCGCATTCTGTTTATCCATCCTTCCATCCATCGAGGGGCACTCGGGTTGTTCCCACTTTGCGGCTGTTCTGAACAGACCTGCTGTGGATGCCTCTGTTCAAGCATCTGTTCGAACACCTGCTTGCAGTCCTTCATGGTAACTACCCAGGAATGAAACAGGAGCTGAGTGCCGGTGGGGACAAGGTCTCCTTCTGGGCTGATGGAAATGCCTCCAAGCTGCATAGACATGGTGGTTGCCCAACGCAGTAAGTGGTCTGAATGCCACCGAATCATACACTTTGAAATGATAAGGGGTTGGGGCACCTGCCTGGGTGGCTCAGTCAGTTAAGCATCTGACTCTTGATCTCAGGGTGGGGAGTTCAAGCCCTGCGTTGGGTTCCACACTGGACATGGAGCCTACTTAAAATAAAATTAAAATATAAAATAAAATAAAATAAAATGGCAAGGGTTTAATTTTATGTTATGTGAACTCTACCTGGATTAAACAACAGAAAAATCTAATTTACAGAGCCCCCCCGCCCCAAGACGGCAGCATCCATACTGCAGGGCAAGCATCCACACACCGAGTCCTGCATCAGCCGAGACGTTCAGGGCATCACTGCGCTCAGACTCGTGCGTGGGGTGATAGACCTTCCTGGGTTTGGTGCCATAAGGCGAGCTGGGTGGTTTGTGCATCTCACAGAATCAGGGATCCTTTCTACCCAACCACCTGTGTGTGGGTTTCAGGGGCGGAATTCTGAATCGTCTTGTAAATCACCTTTGCCTCCAAGGACCCGCTCCTTTCAGGGAAAATCTTTGCTAATTTTATTTCCTATTTTGTATAATTCTCAAACAACAACCGCAAAAGCGATTTGCCACTGCGGTGGCCCGGTACAGCGTCCCATTTGTCTTCCAGTAAGTGGCGGCATCCAGTAACCGGTTCCTGGAGACCAAGGGAAACCTGTGCTCATGGAGTATGTGGTGCACTCAGCGTCCCGGCCACAGGCCAGATACGATGCTTGCGACCCGGTGTCGGCACGCACGGCCGGTCTCAGCCCTCGGGTGTCCCTCCTCGCCTGCAGCCCTGGGAGCAGAGGACGCTCGGAGACACGGTGTCCTGCGTCCTGAGCCCCACTAGGGTCCCTGGCGGAGGCTGATGGATGGAAGAACCATCCTGAGAGCCAGAAGCAGGCAAGCCGGGGAAACACTGGGGGCCTGCAGGAAATGCACCGAGGGTTCTGCGTCCTCCATGCGCGAGTGTGAGGAACCCCGTTTCAGAATGGAGTCGTGAAAATCGCATGCAGTGTTCCACATGTCCCTGACATGGGGCTAGGAGAATATTTTTCATGGCACGAGAGAGGTTCCAATTGGATTTCAAAAAAAAAAAAAAAAAAAAAAGGAGAAAAAGGAAAAGATTAGTGTTTTGAAAGGCAAAGGAGGCTTGGGGGGTGTTTGAGACCATTTAGGGTGGAAGAAGGGCGAGCTTAGGCCCACGCAGGATACTCAAAAGTGTGAGGCCATGCCCTCCGCGGCCCCCAGACCCAGAGTTCGGGGCAGCGGATGGAACACACAGAAGACAGGCGAGCCTTCACCTGATGGGAAATCCAAAACGCATTTAGGGTGCGCGAGCAGCATTGCGCGCACCGACAGGTGTCCATGGGGGATGTGCGGACCGTAAGGGGAGGAGGGAAACTTTGTTGCGCCGCCGGGGTCTGAGGACCAGCAAGGGACTCTCGAATGAAGAATCGCAAATGAGGAACGCCAGGAAAAAAGCTAATCTGCAGGGCACCCCCCCAAGACCCAACCAATACGGCAGGCCAAGCGTCCACCCACCGAGTCCTGCATCAGCCAAGACGCGGGCGTGCGACGGGGCGGGGCAGTGGCTGCGTCACGGCCGGAGCAAGAGAACGTTCTGGAAAGTTCTTTCCCTCTCGCTGGGCGCTCCCTTGGCAGAAGGAGCTGCGGGGCTTCGAGGGCTCTACTTTGGAAGGGCACTAATCTCATCATGGGGGCCCCACCCTCATGACCCGATCCTCTCCTGGAGGCCCCGCCTCCACATACCATCTCCTGGGAGTAGGATTCCAGGTTTGAATTGGGGCGGGGGGACGCAGACAGCCCCTCGCGGGAGGCCTGAGGGAGGTGGTGGCTCTCACTCCAAGGTCCGCAGTACCTTCGCTGGAGGGGAAAGCGCTTTGGAATGAGGGCGGCGCGGGACCGAGGAGGCCCTGTGCGTGAGCCACTGGGCTTATGGGAGCCAGGGCTCCGGGAAGGGCCCCGCCCGCATCTCCGAGGGTCCCGCCCGCATCTCCGAGGCCCCCATCCTTATCTCTGAGGGCCCCCATCCTTATCTCTGAGGGTCCAGCCCGCATCTCCTAGGGTCCAGCCCGGAACTGTGCCCTCCGCCCCGTGACTGCTGCTGGATGCGCGCGCGCGTCCCCGAGCCTTCCCTTCCCCTCGAGGGCTCGCTCCTCATGCTCCTCCCGCTGCACTGGATGGTTCCATACAGGGGGATGGAAGATGCTGGAAATGCGCATTCATTCCCAGCCAAGTCTGTGCCTGGACTCATGGAATTCAGCCCATGGCTGGAGATTCCTCACAACACCCGTTTCGGATGGAGCAACAAGGACGGAGTTCTGTGGGCACTCATAAATCATGAGGTTTCTTCCCTCAGAAACCGCCGGGAAGGATTGTCTAAATGAGAGTCAAACCGGGCGTGCACACAGGGTCCGAGTGGTTGGCGAGCTGGTGTCGTCTCGGGCGGGGGGCGCTGGCTGGCCGGCCGGTGCGGGGGATGGACAGCGGAGAAGCGAAGACCCAGGAGAGGAGGCAGGGATGCGGGTCCCTGAGCGCGTGGGCGTGGGGGGAGCGAGCACGACTGTCTTCAGCTAATGGCAATGCAAATGGCATTTATGGCCCTAATTTACGCAGCATTAATAGTGGTAGAGTTGGGGTAAATCATTTTACTATTAAGATTTATGTCTTGAGGACCGAGGACTAATTTCCATAACGCATTTACAGAATCTATCTTGTCCTCTTGAGGACCTGAGCGGGAGGTACGTCAACAGCCTCTGACCCCGGGGTGTCCCTCCCCTCCCCACTCTGGACTCGGCTTTCTGTCTCTCTCTCTCTCTTGCTCTCTTTCCTTCCATCTGTGCGTCCTTCTTTCTCTTCTGGAAGAGCATTTGCAGAAGGGGTTGGGCACCAGGGGGACACAGAACGTTGCCCATCACCTTTGGCCGCAAGGGGGACCTGATTCCTCCCGATGGGAGTGCATGGGGGACCCAGAGAGACAGTTCCTATAGGGCCCAGGGCACCAGGGTGTGCAGGACGGGGACCTGGGGTTGGGCCCGCATGTTTTCAGATGAGGACACAGCAAGGGGAGGGCGCTCTGTTACAGGCTGTCTCCATGCGGGGCCCAGGTGCTGACCCCAAAGGGGTTGTGTAGAAATGGGGAGGAGAAAAGAGGTCTGCCAGTGAAGTATGGGGCACAGGCTTGGGGAGGCCCTCGTGCCCTGTGGGGAGACCATGCATTCAGGGCAATAGTTCAGATTGCACATGAGTCACCGGGTAGGTGACAAGACAGGGTGAATGGTGCAGAACCAGGTACACGACAAGACAAGGTGGGGTGAGCATCCCCGATTAGGTGACAAGAAGGGGACCCACAGTGCCCAACCTGGAGGCACTGGGGACTGCCATCATGCATCCGAACTCTGGGGACGAGTCTCCCCATGGCACCCCGCTCACACCGTCTCCCCGGACCCAGAGGCTCTGCGCCACCAGGACAGGCCCTCTGCTGCCCAGCTCAGCTTTTCTGGTCAAATTTCCTGTTGTAAAAAACTTACCTTAAAGAGAGGACAGGGGACCAGGCCCACAGCTGTGGGGGGAGGACCCTTCTACCACTTGCATGAAATCTTCATTCCATAAAGTGTCTGTTTCCCCTTCTTGCTGAAGACAAAAGCTACGTCCATCTTTTTAAAGATTTTATTTATTTATTTGAGAGAGAGAGAGAGGGTGAGCAGGGGGAGAGGCAGAGGGAGAGGGAGAAGCAGGCTCCCCGCAGAGCAGGAAACCCCACGTGGGACTCAAACCCAGGACTCTGGGATCATGACCTGAGCCGAAGGCAGATGCTCCCCCAACGGAGCCACCCAGGTGCCCCAAAATCAGCATCTTTTAAGGACAGATGAACAGAAGAGCCATGGCCAATGCCCAGCAAGGAGGCGATCAGGTTGCAACGCCGAGCTCCCCGTGGTTGTATTGATTCCCAGAGAAACTCACCGCTGGGAGCAGAGATCAGAACTGTGTGAACACCGCACCGATTAGAGGGGCCTTTTCACCCGAGCTGGCAGATGAGACCCTGAGCAAAAATCTGAAAACCGGAACCCTCCGGGTGAGCCATTTCCTTGGAGCCAACGATTTCCCTCCCGGCAACCCGACAAGACAGAGCAGATGCGCCGCAGATGGACTTTGCAAAATACAGAGCCTCCTGGCAACTTGGGTTTTCTTAACTCTGCCAACTGTGCTCATAGGGTGCGCTCCAGTGCGGGCCATTATAGGAACATCGTAACCTTACTGAAAACGCGTGTCTGCCTTCTGGGCGTTGTCTCTGGCAAATGCATTTACGCTGCGTTCTGCGTGATGTGTTGTGTGTGTGTGCATGCAGTAAGTTATTGACGGCGACTCTTTTCCTAAAATGTTTCCTTGGCCGAAGCACGTGAAAAATCTGGCGGGTCCCTTCTGAGAGACCCCGAGAACTTTCTGAAGTTTGTCGTGCACCATGGATTTATTTCCAAACCCACTCCTTCCTTCGCCTCTGTGCTGTTCCCGTGAACTCAGCCCGCGCTGTGGGGTGTGCAGGCAAGCGAAGAAACGGGATTTATTTCCAGTGGGCTTTCCGTGTACGCCACAGAGCATTTGGGGCCAGTGCTAGAAGTCTGTGGTCCTTGGTTCGCCAGAATGCTCAGCTCAGACGCATTTAGGCGGCACGAATCTTAAGCGGGAAGCCCTTTTGGTGAATGGCTTGGTCACTTGGGGGCGGTGGGAATGGTAATTCCAGACACCGGGGAGTGGGAGCTGATAAACAGCAGACCCCTATTTCTCATGATTCTGGAGGACGACATCCGGGATCCCGTCACTCAACCTCTCTGTGCCTCAGTTTCTCGATGTCTGAAAAGGGTGGGGATTGTTCTCCTGAATTGGGCTACTGAGCAACTTCCGAGAATTAATGATGGGAAGCACTCGGGAGCGTAGAGCAGATGTCTATGGGGCACTCAGTGTCCCTTGATGTGTGGCCAGCAGGCTCACGGTCTTGGAAGCATAGGATCTTGTGCACGCATGGTCAGAGAAGCGTGACTCGAAACAGCTACGGCGTGAGAGGAACCCCGTGTCCATCGGCGGATGAACGGGGAACCAGAATGTGGTCCATCCATAATACTGATGTTGTTGAATATTATTCAGCCTTAAAAATAAGGCTGCTAGGACGTGGATGGAGCTTGAGGACATGAGCCAAACATAGAAGGACAAATCCTGTGGGAATGCACGTACACGGGGTCCCTAGAGGAGTCCCATCCACAGAGACAGAGAGTAGATGGTGGGGCCAGGGACTGGTGTTGGGGCTGAGGATTTAGCATTTTCTGGGGACAAAGCTTTAGTTTGGAAAGATGGAAGGTTCTGGAGACGGATGGTGGAGATGTTTGCACAACATGGTGAATGCACCCAATGCCACTGAGCCATGCCATTGAGAATGGTTAAGGTGGTAAATTTTATGTTGTGTGCATTCTACCACAATAAAAAAACAAAAAACAAAAAAACGAGGGGGAAAAGCGTACATTCCTGTGGGAGAGAAAGATAACAAAAGGGTAACCTTGTGTGCCAATGAGAGTTTCAAGGCAAGAATGGCAACTGTGGAGAGGATCACACAGAGGAAGCGATGGAAGTCAGGTGCGGTGTGCTCAGGGTGACACACCTGCGTTGACACTGAATGGGGACAAGAAGGCCAGATCTGCATCCTGAGAAGGAGCAAGTGCAAAGGGCCTGGGGCAGGAAAGAGGTAGACTAGCCAGGGTGGCATGATGGGACACGGGATGGGGTTGGGGCCAGAGGGCCCACATTTTCTGAGTCAGGCAGAGCCTCTTGGCTGGGTTGGAGATGTGGGGCTCCTCAGTAGGGAGATGTAGAGGTGGTGCAAGCATTTATTCATGGAGATTTGGGGTTTAGTCTGTGTCACTTGTCACTCCTCTTCTTTCTAGCAGGGGCAAGCCTGAGCCGACAAATTGCCCAGCCCGTGTCATGCCAACGGGGTACCTCAGTCAGGCTGGAGGGTTTCCTCGAAGGCAAAGCCAGCTTGCATTTGACACACCCCCTTCACCGTACCTGGACGTGTCCTTTCTACGGGGTTGGACACGTAGGAAGTACTGCCCTCAATTTTAATGTATATTCCTTCCACAGACCAGGGTGGGGAGAGGGAAAAAAAAATTGTGCAGACTTCCAAGATTCAGAAAAGAACGTGCATTTAATAAAGTACCACAGTGCTGGAGCATCTCTCGAAGGGGGAGGGATGGAGATGCCAACGTGGGATGTGGTTAATGACTCCCTCTGATGAGTAGGTGCAGGAAGCGAGCGGAGTGTTCCCTGTTATCGCTGACACATTTATTAAATTAAGGTAGCAAGTCAAGCCTGCAGGAATAAAGCATCATTTTTATGCTGTTTACACATTACAGGGTCCCAGGGGACTCCTTATTTGGGGGTTATAAATGCATCAGGCACCGTGAGTAAACCCATATGATGGCACCGTCTCTGAGCGGACGTGGATTAATTGATTTCTAATGGAATATGCACGGGGCCCTTGCGCTTGGCCCTGCGTAGGGCACCCTCTCCACGCGGTTGGAATGGCCGCGCACACATGGGGAAACTAAATCAAACACCCTCGTCCTGCAGCTCATTTAACCCTTTGCCTTCGCGGTGGGAACCATGGCTTCGGGGGATCCCTGGAGGCCGGCCCGTCTGGTGGATGATAATTTGTATTCTGAGTGTTTAAAAACGTGCTCCGAAATTTCTGTACAGATATTCAGCTGTTCCTTTCTCTCAGAAGTAAGGGATTTTATGGAATTAAAATAAAAGGGACGTTTCTAAATAGAGCCCGGAAACAGAACACAGGTTAGTCTTCATGTCTTACAAGTTTCCTGGTTGCTCAGTGGGCGACAAAGATACATCCAGTTCACAGATCGTCATTCTAGCCAGGGCTCCAGTATGTTTTTGTACAAAAGCTTGCTATTGACAACAGTTACAGTGTATCCCTTCCTTGTTTCTGCATCCCCGGCTCTGCTTCATTGCCCATCCTCTGTGCTGGAAGGCATGAGATCACCAGGGGATGCACAGCGACAGAGAAAGGGAGGGGGCCGGGGGCAGAGCCAGTGGGGTCTCTCTACCATCTATTGTCCACATGCCTACCTGTGTGTCTATCGTCTATGTGTGTATGTGTGTCTCTATCTATGAATCTGTTATCTATCCATCCATCCCTCCATCCATCCATCCCTCCATCCCTACATCTATCCTTCTATCTATCTATCTATCTATCTATCTATCTATCTATCTATCTATCTATCTAATCTATCTATCTATCTATCTATCTATCTATCTATCTATCTATCATCTATCTATCATCATCATCTATCCATCCATCCATCCTTACATCTATCTATCTATCATCTATCTATCTATCTATCTAATCTATCTACCTATCCATCATCCATTCCTTCATCCATCCATCCCTACATCCATCCATCCATCCATCCATCCATCCATCCCTACATCTATCCCTATATCTATTTATCTATCTATCTATCTATCTATCTATCTATCTATCTATCATCTATCCATCCATCCATCCTTACATCTATCTATCTATCTATCTATCTATCTATCTATCTATCTAATCTATCTACCTATCCATCATCCATTCCTTCATCCATCCATCCCTACATCCATCCATCTATCCATCCATCCATCCGTCCATCCATCCCTACATCTATCCCTATATCTATCTATCTATCTATCTATCTATCTATCTATCTATCTATGTATCTATCATCTATCTATCTATCTATCTATCTATCCCTACATCCATCCATCCATCCATCCATCTCTCTATCCATGCATTCATCCCTACATCTATCTATCATCTACCTATCTATCTGTCATGTATCTATCTATCTGTCATGTATCTATCTATCTATCTATCATCTATCTATCTATCATCTATCTATCTATCTATCTATCTATCTATCTATCTATCTATCATCTACCTATCTATCTGTCATGTATCTATCTATCTATCTATCTATCTATCTATCTATCTATCATCTACCTATCTATCTGTCATGTATCTATCTATCTATCTATCTATCTATCTATCTATCTATCTATGTATCTATCATCTACCTATGTTTGATGGGGAATTATCTGTATCTGTCTGTATCATCTCTATCATCTCTAGCTCTAGCTCTAGCTCTAGCTCTACATCTCTCTCTCTCTTTCTCTCCTGGAGAGAGACCGAGATTTATTTTAAAGAATTGTAAGGAATTGGCTCCTACAACCATGGAAGGCCAGCTCCAAGTGCAAAATCGGTGCAGCAGACCAGCAGGCTGCAGACCCAGGGAAGGAGTGATGTCACAGCTGGACTCGTCGGCTGCAGGATTCACTCTTCCTCCCACTAGATCAGTCTTTGTTCTAGTCCGACATTCACCTGATTATGCGAGGCCCACCCACCCTAGGGAAGGCTGTCTGCTTTGCTCAGTCCACCGATTCAGATGCTCATCTCATCCTGAAACAGCCACACACACGCACACACACACTCAGAATAATGCTTGGTCACAGAGGCCCAGCCAGGGAGACACATACAATGAACCATCACGCAGAGGATTTAATAACTTATAATAGAAATAATAAGGCCGACTCTTGGCTGATCCGCTAGTGTAGATCATTGGATAATGCAGAGCAATACGTTAGCTTGTTTTACAGCTTTTCTAAAAAGGGAAAATTTGTCTGTGGCAACGAACGGGATGTTCCCTGTGGGAATGCTGTGTTATTATAAGGCTGTATTATTGCTGTGGGCTTGACCTGAAAGCTCTGGGATGCTTCAGGCCTTCCTGAGTATCTGCTTGTTGAAAGCCTATGCCCTCTGGCTCCTACCCTGACTCCGTCCCTCTTGGGAATGAGCAAGCAGCCTCCGGAACATAGCTCAGTGACCCCGTGTTGTACGCACACCTGCCTGACGCCCAAGGACAGAAGTCCCAGGGCCTTGGGCATGGCTCACTTCTTCTTCCATGCGATTGCCTTAAAATCACATGGACATGCATCCCCCATGGACCAAAGGCCCATCCCCTCCTCCCTGGATGGACTGGAGGCTTGTCCCCTCCTCCCTGGTGGACAGAGGTTCCTCCCCTCCTCCCTGGATGGACCAGGGGCTCCTCCCCTCCTCCCTGGTGGACAGAGGCTCCTTCCCTCCTCCCTGAATGGACTGGGGGCTCCTTCCCTCCTCCCTGGATGGAACAGGGGCTCCTTCCCTCCTTCCTGGATGGATCAGGGGCTCATCTCCTCCTCCCTGATGGACAGAGGCTCCTCCCCTCCTCCCTGATGGACAGAGGCTCCTCCCCTCCTCCCTGATGGACAGAGGCTCCTCCCCTCCTCCCTGATGGACAGAGGCTCCTCCCATCCTCTGTGGATGGACTGGGGGCTCCTCCATGGATGGACCAGGGGCTCCTCCCCTCTTCCCGGGCAGAGATTCAGTTCGATTGTTTTCCTGTAAAGAGATCCTTACCTCTCGGGCTCTCCCTTCTCAGTAAATGGGGTAAATGGACGGTAAGAGTGTGTGCGAGCCCCACGCCCCCAATGCAGCTCTCTGAACAGAGCGCATCGTTTTGCAAGCTCGGTCCCTGCGCTCCATCCCCGCGGCCCTAATCCCACCGGAGCTCGGCAGGCGCGAGCGGCCACATGGCCGACGTGTGTGTGGAACGGAGGGTGCGCGCGGGTGGTGTGTGCTCCGTTTTCACGATTCTCTGGCTCCGGTCGACAGGACACCGTGTGCGCTGTCCTGCCCCCGCCGCCACGCCGGGATGCCTTCTAGAAACGGCGTGGTTCCAAGCCACCAGGTGAGGTTAATCCGGGCAGGCGTGCCTTCTGGTTCCCCTGCTAACTTTCTTTCCCAATCTGCAGCTTCTGGGCGAGTCCCTGCAGTATTTCGTGTTCCGTGTCCCGAGCGATCCACGTGGGAAGTGACGTTTGCCCCTTGGTGACACGGTTGGATGGAACCGCCTAAAGCAGACGCCTAAACTCGGGGACCTGCCCCCTGAGCACAATAACACCCATCTGCTGAGTGGATTACATTCCCCTCCAGACACCCATGGTCTTAAAAATGCAGAGAAACACAAGTTAAAAAAAAAAAAAAAGAAATTGGGCTTCGCCAAGACCGACATGTTTGAAAAAAATGAGTGTTTTGTTCCCCTCGCAAAGCCCCGAGCGTCGTCCCACGTGCCTCTGACAGGAGGGATCCCTACCTATGACAGGTGCCATCGTGGCTCGGGTCCTTATTCCGGGAAAATGAGGACCCGAAGTTGCACCGTTTAAGGGTTTCCTCATCTTAAAACCCGCGGTGATTTCTGGGCCAGTCCCACGTGGCTCCGGATATCTGCTCAATTTGTGTGTATTTGGCTTCTTGGTTTATTTGTGTCAAAACGTCCAAAATCTTGTTCTGCAAAACTCACTTGTAGTGGGCAGTGGTTTCTGTGGGATGCGTCCCGTGTCCTCGGCACGAAATATCCCCAAGCAAACATTCCAGAGGCTACGAGGTGAAGGACATCTTGATTGGAAAATTTGTTTTTAAAGCATGTGATGATGGAAAATCACCCTCATTTCTCTCTTTTCCTGGTTGCCTGAGCCGGTCAAAAGTTAAAATGTCACATATATACATAAAGCAGATACTTGTGCAAATCCACAGGCTCAATATACTTCCCTTTTTAAGATTATTAGTGTTACTGATCCTACACACTCACTGTATGGGGGAAAGCACCCAAGTAGCCTTGCTTTTTTTTTTTTTTTTTAAGATAAGATTATGGAAAGTGATAAAAGGCAATGGGTGTCTCCTAAATGCAAAGAATCTCTCCAATTTCTTTAGCTTTGGTTTCTCCCCAAGAGGAGGGAGACACCTCCTGCCCTACAGACCGAGGACTGTTGAGGAGAGACACCTTCCTTATCTGTCACCCTACATGGGGTCTAACCTGAGCCCTTCGGGGAATATTCCTGGGCTGCGTGTGGGACCCGCCGGGCTGCACCTGGGATTCGCTGGGCTGCACCTGGGACCTGCCGGCTGCGGGCGGTGCACGGCCTTGATGGAATTCTTTCCAAACACCGCTGACCAACCGGTGTTGAATATGGACTAGAGACATGCAGATTCCCCACAGCACACCCTGTTCCTGCATCCCACTACCAGCCTGGAGACCAGGGCCCCTGCTGCCATATCTGTGCTCGGCCACAGTCTGGTGCTCCGTGGACATGCACGCAAAGCCAGCCCTTTCTGCACCCTCGGTGCCTTGGACCCAGTGCTTCTGTCTCTCCAGATTCGTACGTGGAGCTATAACCCCTTGTGTAATGGGATTTGGAGGTGGGGTTCGAGGAGGGGGATGAGGTCATGGGATTCGTGCTCTCATAAGAAGAGACGCAAGGGGGTCTGCCCGGTGTTTGTTTGCTGCCTGCCTAGTGGGGAGGGTACGAGGAGGGGGTACTTGTCCGTACACCTGCCCTCGCTGGCCCCCCGACCTCGGACGTGCAGCCTGTAGGACTATGATAAATGAAAGCATGCCGTCTGAGGCTGCTGATGCAGACCCCTGAAACGCTTGCATTTGGGGAAGACCATGCGTTGGGTCATGAACCGCAGGGAGAGCAACCCCGAAGGATGAGGCGAGAAAGCCAGGATCGGCCGCACCGTTTCTTGTGCAAGATGCCCTAATCGGGGCCAGATTTTCTGTTTTCCATGCCGCAAGCTTCTCCTGCAGGCACAGTCCTAGGTAACCCTTGCTGGGGCAGGGGCGTGAAAATCCTGGGACGCCCTGTGCATTTCGACTACCGTTTCATTTTATTTAAAAATATGCCAAATGATAGCTTTTTATTTTTCCTCCCGCAGGGGAAGAGCAATGAGGCCCGCAGACAACCACATTTTGGTGGTCGGCGTTGAATTTCTTTTTTTTTTTTTTATCGCAGTGGTATTTTGTGCATTCCAGGATCCGTGCATTCCAGGATCCATGCTTTCTGGGAATGGGTTGGTGAGGTCAGCCATGCTATCTGTTTCACACCCGTCTCCGAGCACGCGGGCCACCCGCCCCCCACGCCGGGGCTTTCTGCCCCGCCGGTGTCAGATGCTCCTGCAGACGGCATCTCGACGTTGTGCAGAAACGCCGGGATCCTCCGGGACGAGAGTGTGACGCAGATGAGGTAAGAAAAAAATACGGTTCTGACCTCTCTCTCCTGCAGGACGTTTTCAACGGAGCAATTAGCCCGACGGCAGGGAGGATTTAAGTGTCTGAAGTAATAGTCTTCCCCCCACCCCGTGCGTGCGTGGCCTGTGTGTTTTTCCCCTTTTCTCTGCGGCTATTAGGGGGTTAGATCTCTTAACCGCTTTAGCAGAACAACGGGAAGAAGAAGCTGGATGCTTCCCAAGCCCACAATTACGGGCGAGCGGCCACCATCTATGGTGCAGGCAAATCAATTGTGGGAATACGACCTGATTATTTATCCCAAGGTCGAGATGAGTGCCACCGGGGGGGTCGGGGAGGCGATCCCAAAGAGCCTCTCCGTGGAGGAGACATCACCCTTGGCTGCAAACGGCACGCCCTCCCGCCTCTCCACAGGGAAACGCTCTCTTTGCAAAGTCCACGAGAACCTTGTGGATCCTTCTGGGGTCGGTGTGATGGGCGCGTTTTTAAGAAGGCGACCCCATACCTCCGCGCACGTCCACGAAAGAAAACTCAATTCTTTATTATTTCTGTTTTTGTTTTCGTTGCGGATGACCCGCGTGGACCTCTGTTGGCAAGCGGAGATGCACGCACAACCAAATTTCCCACATGCCAAACGCGCGACCGAGCACCAGCGAGTGCAGGGGACGTGGTATTTTGTGCTTCTGGGTCTGGGGTGCTCTGGGACCCACGGGGTGCACGGAGCCTCACGTAATAACCTGCGCACAGGCAGGTTCCCCCGTTTCTGACAGCAGAGATGAAACTCGCACAACGGAAAATCAGCCGCTGTCGGGTAATAACTCAGACGCGTTTAGCACATTTACCACCCGTGTGTCTGGCTCCAGAACTTTCTCATCCCCTCCAAGGACACCCTCCGTGGGCACGAACTCTCAGTCCCCGTCCCCTGCCCAGCGCCAGCAGCGACTGACCCATTTTCTGTCCATGCATTTGCCTGTTTTGCACATTTTTCAGTCCGTGGGATCACGCACGGTGGGGCCTCGTGCGTCTGCTTCTCTCGCGGCGTATCTTGTCCTGGAGCTCCGTCTGCCAGGCGGCAGGTGTCAGACCTCCGTTCCTTTGCGGGGCTGAGTCCTGTTCCCCACGGTAATCCCGTGGTTGGGCTCCTGTGCCACCGGGTCCCTTTGGAAAGCAGGTGCTCAGAGGAAGTGATGCTTTCTACAGTGTTTGCAGAGCCTTCCGTCATCCATTCTGGTCCCTGTCCCCTCCTCCACTCAATTACCTATTACCGCCACCCCCTCCCAGGGGCTGGGGAATGGGTTGAGGGACGTGGAAACTCCCTTGGAAGAACTGTGCCCAGCTCCCCTGATGGAGGCATTGATGTCCATTGTGCTGAGCCCTCTGCAGGAGACAAAATACCTTTCCTCTATCCTCTTAGATTCTGTGACTGGGGCCTGCAAATGAAACTGATAAGAGCTAGATCAACAGGAAGAAAGCCCAGAGGACGGTGCAGACACTCGGAGGTGCAGTTTCCCATGCACAGCGGACACGGGGACTCTCTGCAGGATAAATGGGACCTTGCTGACTTCCAGGCCCATAGGACAGGGCAGAGAGTGGGACGTGGGGTGTCCCATGCACAGTGGACGTGGGGACTCTCTGCAGGATAGACGGGACCTTGCTGACTTTCAAGCCCACAGCACAGGGCAGACAGTGGGACGTGGGGTGTCCCATGCACAGTGGATGTGGGGATTCCTTGCAGGATGGACACAGTGGGTACGGGATCCTGCTGACATCCAGGCCCAGAGGACGGTGCAGACACTGGGATGTGGGGTGTCCCATGCACAGTGGACGTGGGGACTCCCTGCAGGATAGACGGGACCTTGCTGACTTCCAGGCCCACAGGACAGGGCAGACAGTGGGACGTGGGGTGTCCCATGCATAGTGGACGTGGGGACTCCCTGCAGGATGGACACAGGGGGGACAGGATCCTGCTGACATCCAGGCCCAGAGGACGGTGCAGCTCATTGTGGCTATAATCAGCCACGTCACATCCGGCCTCCGTCCACGTCGGGTGAATCTGTGGTCCTTGCTCTGTGAGTGACCAATGAGCCATAAGCTCTGCGTCTGTGCCCGTTTCCCTGGGCTGGGCCTCTGTGTGCGCAGTCCTGTCCCTGAAACCTCCCATCCCTGTTCACACTGAGATCAGGAGCTGCCCCTCCCAACAAGCCGCCCTGGCGGGGAGGGGGCATGAGGCTGGCAACCCCTACGCTCATCCTGATCCTTCTTCCTCGAATCAATTTCCCGATAACGGCCGAATGTCCCATCGCACTCTGGGGTTTCCTGCATCCGGGGACCCCCTTTGTGCACCCCACCTGCTCATGGTATACGGGAGGCGCTGAATGTTTGCAGGGCAGACTTCCATGCTATATTTTATACGTATTATAAAATCGCTCATTTTTACACATACTGTTCAGGGACGCTGAGCACATGCCCCGTATCTCTGGTTCCGGAACATTCTCACCTTGCAAAAGGAGACCCCGCCCCTATAACAGGTGTTCCTGTTTGTGGCCGAGTCAGTCCTATTCCCCTGCGTGCATGGACCTGTTGATGCACATTTGGGGTGATGCTCGGCCACCCACGTCTCAGCACCCCACACGGTGTAGGACCGTCTTGGGAAAACTCGCAGTTACTTCGGTGTTTCCGGTTGAAACTGGGGGGTGGGGGGGGTCCGTTGGGCTGTGAAAAACCAAATCCAACATCTTGGACACATCTTCACAATTGTGCTCCGTGTCTTTCTGCTTCGGTCCCCAAATGTCCGCGGGCTGGGATGGTCCGCGGTCGTCACGCCAGACTGAAGGAGAGCCTCCTACCACGTGGGCAGGACGGGGAGGCCAGACCTGGACGATGCTCGGACTGCCCGGATCCCACACCACCCCAGGGACAAGGTGTCCCCGAGTGCGTCGCACGCTGCTTGCCCTGGACCCCCCGCCACGGGTCTGCGAGGAGCGAGCATGCGGTGGACGCATCTGGCCGTGTCTTTGAAGTCGGCGGCCGGCCACCTCGGCTGGGGAGCTGCTGTGACTTTGTTTTTAGCAAAACACAGCTCTCTTCTGACCTCCTAATTAATAAGATTAAGGGATCGGTCTGTGGGTCTGACACGCAGGATGGCTGGAAGACCCCTCCTGCATATTAATGCCCGGCTCTCGGGGAAGAAGCAAGAGTTGTTTGTGCAGAACCTGGCCTGGGGGGTGGGGGAGCCCGCTGGCCGGTGGGGATGGGGTGGGGGGGGAGTGCTTTACCAGGCGGATGACAAAGAAGACGGGAACGTTAACAAATCACAGCTGAAACAAATCACCATCGTCCCTGTTTTCAAATTATTATATTTCTGGGGAATTTCAGCCCGTTACATGAAAAGGAAAACAGTGGATCCGTGAGGCTTTGATAGCCAGGTTATGCTTAATAATGGGGGCTCATGTAAAATGCATAAGGTGTGTCTTACTAAGGGAAAGGATTGCTCATAATTACTCCGTATACCTCATTCCGAACGGATGCATAAAGACCCCTTTACATCACAGCCTAATTACTTATAGACAGTTGAGCACAAAATTACTTTCATCTGCTTGAACATGTGGAGGGAGTGAGATTAGACCCGTACGTTTCAGAAGAACTGGCTGGCACCGTGGAAAATAAGGCCGGTGTTGTTCGGGGCTGATTGCAAAGTGCATTTTCTGATAATTAGATCGATTAAAGACAGACGCGCTTGCCCTCTTGTGCTGCAAGTGAAAGAATTTGAATAGGATGAATAACAAAGAGGAAGTGGCCCGGGGGTCTCCGGTGGTGAGGGATGGAGGGATGGATGGACGTGCTCGGCAGACTGGTCACAGGAGTGAGGTGTTTGGACCCCGGTGCAGGTGGGGACTCTCCACGGAGGTCCAGATGGGGGTCCGGAGACCCGGCACGGACACCTCCTTGGATGAGGCTGGTTTGCTCATTCCGGGCGCGAATGTCTTAATGACGGTTTTGCATCTGTCTCCTGCAAGCCTTTCAAGTGGCTCGTGAGACGTCCACACGGGAGACACAATTACTGGGGAGATTGGCCTCTGTCGGTTCACGTGGGAAGAAAAGTCTTCTCCCGGAGGCTGGGGCCGCACGCAATCCCCGAGCCATGACACAGGGATCACGGGGCATCTGGGGCGTGCCTGGAGGCGCGAGGGCAATGTGTCATTTAACTGAAGCCTCGTCCGTGCGGGAGTTGCCGTCACCCTGACAGACCGCTGAGGAAAGCAGGGGACGCGGGCTCAGGTCCATGCATGGTCACCCATCAGCAGTGGTGGGTACAAGCCTGTTCCATCCTGCAACGTGCCCAATACGGGGTGTGGAGCGGATCACGGCAGGCACATTGAGATTCTACCCCCTTCAATCTGCGCTGGAGGCAAAAGCAGGTGCGCCCGGGGGGGCGGTGTCCTCAGAGCCTGCTCGCCGCTGGTATCGGTTCTTGGCTCCCACGACCCCACAGGTCTGGGGAGATCCCCCAGGCGGAACTGGTCACCATGGGGCTTCTCCGTCACACTCACGCGCTGTGTGTCTCAAGGTTGACTCAAGGTTCGTGTGGTCCATGTGGGTCAATGCACCTTCTCGGTGCACAGAGCATAGTAGGTGCTCGATAAATGGCTGATGCAAGCTCACTTTCTCTTTCCGAAGCTGCCTTGTGAGCTCATAATTCCCCTCCGGGACCTGGGAAGTCCCAGTTCGTGGATCCGACCCCACGCGGGCAGAGGATCTGCCCTCTGGGGGCCCGACTGTGATAAATGCTGTCCTTGGTCCGTGTTGACCTGCCTCCTCGGCATTGGGGTTGGGTCCCTGGCTCCTGGACCAGGGTCTGTCCTGGGCATGCTCCATCCATGCTTGCCAAGGGGACGCCGTGGGGCGACACAGAGGGAGTGGGCACACGGGTCGGCTTCACCTGTCACGGGCTGGAGGGCAGGGGCAGCGTCCAGGAAGCAAAGCTCAGCCCGGCATGGCGGGTGCTGCCATCTGGACTCCATCCCGAGCTCGCTCCCCGGGGCTGCTGGGCATCCCTGTCCCCTGTTGCTCGGAATAAATGGAAGATGCACCTTCTCCAAACAAATGGAGCCGTTTCCGGGGAGCGCTGGGTTGGGAAGGGGCTTGCATCTATTTACACACATGACACAAGTTCCAACAGTCCAAGGGGCTCCATTGATTGCTAATAATTTAATCCTCCTAACAGACTGGCGGAGCCCATTATCCGGGAGTCGGCGTCCGATCGATATATTTTGCAAAATAAAGAGTCTATTGGATGCACACTAATAAAGGAAAAGGGAGCGGAGCCTGTGGGTTTAATTTAGCGCTTCCCTCACCCAGGCCGGTTGCAAAGACTCACCGTAAAACCATTTCCTTGTTAATCCGTGCCGGAGCGCGTCCCCGGGCTGGAGCTCGGCTAGGTCAGTCAGCGCCGGGGAAGGTTCTTGGAAACCCTGGACACGCTGCTGGAAGTCACAGAACGATGCTGGGTGGGATGGAGGGAAAGATGCTCTAGGGGCTCGGCAGAGGTCTCCAGATCTCGGGGTGTGCCCCTGGATGACGCGCGTGTGCAGGGAAGCCCCGTGGACCCCGGTCCCAGGCGATGCTCTGGAGAAATCCAATCGAGAGACCCCGGTTCTCGAGCAAGAGCTACAACGGCGGGGAGGGTGGACGGTGCGCCCGCCAGACGCGCCTGGCAGCCACCCGTTGCACTCCAGGCGTTAATTCTGTGTCTCGGCCTCAGTGGTCCCAGTTGCCTGGGCTGGACGCAATCCCAGGTGCGTCTGTGAGCAGGTTTCTGGAGGAGAGGAGTCTTGGAGTCAGCGGATGGAGTAAGGTGGACGGTCCTCCGGGGCGTGGGTGGGCCTCGTCTAATCAGTTGAAGGCACTTCCAGAACTCGCCGTGGAGGAAGAACTTGGCTTGAGTGGGGGGACGCCTCGCCTCTGCTTCTCCCACACGCGTGGGGCGGGCTCCCCTGGGTCGTGCTTGAACCTGAGGACGGCAGGCTGTGGGACTTTTCCAGTGTCCGTGAGCAATTCCTTGAGCTCAGTCCGTCTGCTTCCCCGTCTCTCCTAAGCACTCGCCTGCTCCGTCTGCGCGGTGGCTATACCTCCCGCCTAAAGTGCAGTGAACTTAACCGCGAACGAGTCACGCCCCCCTCCCTCCCCACCTTGGCCTCGCCAGTGGGGATTCCACTTTATTAGGCGAAGCACACACAGGGAGGGACGGCACACGGAAGAAGCCGGAATAATCAGGCGCGCCTCCTCTCCGCAGAAGAAATCTCCGCAGCGTTCCTGGAGCGATCGAGTGCTACCTGCAGATGTTAAATCTTGAGAAAACACGGTTATTCTGGTCCCTTCCTAAAACCCGCACCTGCTTGCTTCCTAAGGAAAATTTGGCAAACAGAAAAAGGGACGGAGAAGTCAATCTATTTACCGCTAACATTTTGGCTGTATTTCTTGCAGTTTTTTTTTTTTTTTTTTTTTTGCATAGTTTTAGAATGCTTCTCTTTTTAAGATTTTATTTCTTTATTTGAGAGACAGCGAGCAGGAGCGTCAGGTAGAGGGAGAGGGAGAAGCAGGGTCCCCGCTGAACAGGGAGCCTGATGTGGGGCTCGATCCCAGGACCCTGAGCCGATGATGGAGCCACCCAGCGCCCCTTTTTTAATATATAAAAATGCGTTTTCCGCACTGTTTTCGGGAATCACACGTCTGGGAGTGAGGCGGTGCTGGAGGTCTGCTCAGCCCCACGGGCACCCGTGTGCTCACCTGGTGGAGTCTCAGTGTCTCCTTCGGGAGGCAGCTGGGATGGGGCACAGTGCTCCAGGGCAAGTGCCCCAAGGACTGAGGTTTCGGGGTCCACCTGCCACCAGCCAGGTGTGCGGGTTTCCTGGCTCAGGGGACAGAGTGCAGGAGACACACAGAGGTCAGACGGGACTTGGCAGCCCCTCTGTTCTGGGGTTGGAGTGGGGTTCTCGTATGTGCAGGGGGGTGTTGGAACTTGTAAGGCAGGAGGTGGGGGTGAGGGGACAGCACGTCTCGTGCATCACCAAGTATATGGGCAGCATCAGGGAGCAGGGCACAGGATGCCGCAGTCTTGCAGGTAGGATGGATGGGGCTGGGCAGATGAGGACACATGGAACCCACTCCCCGAGGGCTCTGCCCCCAGTGGTCCAGGGGCCTGCAGTGTCCCCACTCTAGGCACGGGCTCTTTGCTCCTGAGTCTGTGAGCTCCATCCTTGCACAGGGGGATGCCAACACTTGGCACGTCCCTGTTCTCGATCACATGCCCCATCAGCTGCAAGAGAAAAGACATTCGGGGTTTCTGCAGCACAAAGGGATTCCCCAGAAAGTTCTAGGCTCCCCAGACTTGGAAGGTACATGGACAGCGTCTGGCGTTGAATGGTGAACCCCACCAACAATTTATGTCCGCCTGAAACCTCACGATGGAAGCTCATTTGGAAGTAGGGTGCAGAAGGCCACTCAATGCTTCGGGAGAGAAGCATAGACACAGCCCGTGTCTCCTGACCAGGACACGGAATGGATTCTCTCCAGGAGCCTCCAGGGGGAACTAGCCCCGGCCCCACCTGGACCTCAGACCCCCAGCCTCATCCCCGCCTGGATCTCAGACCCCTGGGCTCCAGGACCAGGAGGGGATACATGTGTGTTGTTTGAAGCCGCCCCGTCTGTGGGATGTGTCAGAAGACCCTGAGTGGAGTGACACGTGGAGGAAGACTGACTTCGGGAAGAAACAAGGCCAGCAGGTGTCACAGTGAACAGCTCACTGGCCTGGTGCGTCTGACCAGGCCCACCTGCGCCGGTCGGTCAACTCTCCCTTGTTAATTATGTTCTCGGGCTTCCCCTGGATCACGCCTTCACAAACCCTTTCCGCCATTTTGCTTTGGGTGACAGCAGAAAATTCAGGGCAGACTGGGTTGTACCAAATGGATAACGGGGTTTTCCGGAAAGGTTGAAACTGTCGAGGGGTTTTCTACCTGTGGGTGAGCTCCCCGCCTGGCAAGATGATGCCGATCGGTACCGTTGCTTATATCCCATGACCCGCAGTCCCTTGGGCACAAATGCCCACTTGGGTGGTGGTATCTGTTCTTCTGTGTTTGCTTTTGGGGGAAAATGTGCATCCCCCAGATGTGCCTTGCACAGCCCTCCCCCCTGACATCTTTTGAGAGAAACATTTTTTTTTTTCCTTTAAAGTGACTTTATTTTTTCAGTTCGATTTTCGGTTCACAGCAAAGCAGAGTGGAAGGAAAAAAGATTAAGAAGGAACCATATTGATGGTAATCACAGCTGGATCTTCAGTCCTGGCATCTCAGCCACCGCCACCGAATTTATGGTGACATGTTATATTCCGTGGTTAGCATCTGAAACGAAGCCAGCTCAATTAGCGCCCCCCCCCCCCCAAGTGGCATTGCGGGAGTGCATCATTACTTATCATTACCGGATTTCATCATAAAATAGGGTCAGCTGTGGTATTTTTAGCAGAGGATGCAGAGACAGAACATGATCGTGTAATTGTCCAATAGGTAACTCCCAGATTCGAGTCGTTTTGGAAGGACAGAAATGAGGTCTTTCTGAACCAGGGAAGGAAAACGAGGGGGAAAGAAACTGATTAATTTGTTCCGGGCTGGTGGGGGTGGGGCGCAATAGGCATGTGTTCTTTTGAATTGATGAGTGTTTGGTGACCCCTTACCCCAGAAAGGCAGTAAGGGTTCTCGGTGCCCAGCCCTGGGGGCATGCAGAGTGGAAGGAGGTAGGAATGCGGGTCAGAGGCTGAGTTTGGGGTGCTCCATGTGTGGGTGCAGCTCAGAGGCAGAAGTCATGTGTGTGCTGGAGGCTGCCAACAGCCCCTAAATCAGGGGTCAGCAACCGGCAGCCCCCTGCTGACCTGCCCTCTGCTTGTGATGTTTAATAAAGTTTTATTGGCACCCGGCCCTGCCTATGTGTTTACAGAGAGCCTGGGCTGCTTTCCTGCTGCTGGGGGAGTGTTGAGCGCTTGTCACAGACGCTGTGTGGCTCGCAAAGCCAGACAGACCGCCTGCCAGGCCCTTTGCACAACACGTGGGCCCTCCCCTGGTCTAAACGGTGTTTTGTGGTCGCTGGGTCCTGACTAAGGGACTCGTGGTTTATTTCTCTGTTAAAAGGGCACCATTTCCCTGCAGGGCAGGGAGAAGGTCTCCAGACCTAAAGGAGCGTCTTCTCTCAGTGGCTTTGAAATCTGAGCCCACCGGATTTTTCAGCACCTCCAGGGCCCTTCGCAGGACAAAGGCGGGTTGGAGAGAGGGCAGGTCGTCCTGGGGGAACCTTTTGTGATGGCTGGTCTCCTCTGGAGTGAGAGTGCCTGGGGAAGGGACTGCCGGCCCTCCGGACAAGTCTCGAGGGACAAGTCTCACAGAGGGGGCTTGGTGCAGCCCCCTCCCCAGATTCCTGCATTCCAGGCTGCTCTGTACTTCAGCTCCAGACTCAAGCCCAGGTCCCTTGCAGTCCCAGCTCAGACTTTGTCTTGGAAGTTTTCCTTTTTGGCTTACTTGAAATAGATCATATCTGGTGCTGTTTTGAGGAGAAATCTCTCACTATTTGGGCTACATTTTTTTTTTCCTCCTCACTGTTTAAAAAAGTTGTGCTAAAATATATATAATGCAAATTTTGCCATTTTAGTCATTTTTCAGTGTACAATTCAGTGCATTAGGACATTCACAGTGTCATGCAAACCATCACCACCACTTTCTGTTTGTAAGGCTTTGGCGGCAACCCAGAGAGAAATCCTACATGTGCTTGACAAGCACTCCCTGTGGCCCTCATCCTCCAGCCCCTGGTAACCTGTAATCTACTTTCTGTCTTTATGGATTTTTCTGTTTTGTGCATTTCATATAAATGGGATGATGAAATGTTTGTCTTTTGGTGTTTGGCTTCTCTCTCTGAGCATCATGTCCCTGATGTTCATCCACGTTGTAGAAATTAGCAAGTCCTTCCTTTTCAAGGCTCGGTCATATTCCTTGTACAATGGATCCCATTCTGTTCTCCAACCATCCATCCATCCACCTACCTACCTATCCATCATCCATCTATCCCTCAATCCACCCACCCACCTATACACCATCCATCCACCCATCCATCCACCCATCCATCCATCTATCCATCTATCCATCCACCTATCCACCTATCCATCCATCCATCTATCCATCCTTCCATATATCCATCCATCCATCCACCTACCCACCTACCCATCATCCATCCATTCATCCATCCACCTACCCACTTACCCATCATCCATCCATCCACCTACCCACCTATCCATCCATCCATCCATCCATCCATCCATCCATCCATCCACTCACATACCTAGCCACCTATCCATCCATTCATCCATGCATCCACCTATCCATCCATCCATCCATCTATCCATCCATCCATCCATCCATCCTTCCATATATCCATCCATCCATCCATCCATCCAAAATTACAGCCATCCTCATGGGTGCAAATGGCACCTTGCTGTGGTCTTGGCTTGCATTCCCCTGATGACTGGCGACATCCAGCATCTTTTCATGAAGGTATGGGCCACGTAAATGTCGTCTTTGGAGAAATGACCATTCATGTCTTTTGTCCGTATTTAAATTGCGTCTGTCTGTTTGCAGTTGAATTGTGAGAGTTGTTTATGTGTTCTGGATACTAAACCCTCATCCCACATATGACTTGCAAATATTTTCTCCCATTCTGTGGGTTTTTTTTTTTCACTCTTTGTTATTCCTTTCACTCTCTTGATGGTGTCCTTTGATGCACAAATACTTTAAATTTTAATGCAGTCCAATTTATGTGTATTTCTTTTTGTTGCCTGTGCTTTTGGTGTCATGTTTAAATGGGCTACTTTTAACCGCAGCTATCTGTGGGATTCTCTGGTCAAAAAGATAACTAATAACATCGCCGGCACTAGGGATCTTGTGGGCAGGACCCTTGCTCACTCTGCCAGTGACTCCCACCGCTAGTACTGAAGGATGCGCATGCTCTGGGTTTTGAAAAGAGCCCATTCGACCCTGATCAATGTGCACAGAACCAAGCCTGGGTTTAGAATTGGCAGTCTGAACAAGAGTTTTCAGACAAGTGTCAGAGTCTGCAGTGGCCCCAGAAGTAAGAGCATCCCGTGCTCAGGATGCTCTTGGGGATGACAATCTGCCACCTGGCCTCTCGGGCTGTGCTTTACCTGTGGCTGTTGTTAAAAGTGGGAGAACACTGAAAAGGCCAAAATGTCCTATAGATCTGGTTTTGCTCATTAATAGGTTTCCGTCTCCAGAGAGGTTTTAGGCTTGTGGAAGAACTGAGTGCATAGTGGAGGGAGTTCCCATACACGACCCCCTGCACACCCCCGTTTCTGCTGCCGTTCACATCGTGCCTTGGTGTCTGTGTTTGCAACAGCTGATGAGCCAATATTGATCATTATTGGCTACAGCCCATCGCTCACATGAGGGCTCACTCTTGGTGTTGTGCATTCTGTGGGTTTGGGCAAATGGATACGGACGTGAATCCATCATTATGGTGTCATGTGGAGTGGCTTCCCTGTCCTAAAAATCCTCTGTGCTCCACCTGCTCATCCCTCCCTCCTTCCCCGGGAGCCCTTAATTCAATTTCTCAGCTCATGTCACCAGCTGCCGTTACTACTGATTTTTGTGGACAAGAACAGGTTTCTGCATGAGTACAAAGAATTCGTATTGCTACCCGGGTACGGGAATGTGCACATAATTAAAGAGCACGGGACACACGATGGGGCCCAAGACAGCCCGTGTCACATGATGAGCATCCAAAAGCATTAGTTCTTGTTCTCGTCCACAAAGTGGGGTGGCTGGCAAGCTGAGCCTTCTGCTGCATTTGATGCCACATGGACACTCCAATTCCTACTCAGAGCCTGGAAGTCTCTGACATGCACTTTCTGCCAGGTCTCAAACCTTTAGTGGGTGAGTCCATAGGCAGGGCTCCCAGCTGTCTGCAGGGGTGCTAAGACGGGGTGTCCTGGGGAGCCAAGGTAGGGGTAGGGGTGGGGGGGGCCAGACATCCTTCAAGACAGGACAAGGCAGGGGCGCCTGGGTGGCTCAGTTGCTTAAGTGACTGCCTTCGGCTCAGGTCATGATCCTGGCGTCCCAGGATCGAGTCCCGCATCGGGATCCCTGCTCAGCGGGGAGTCTGCTTCTCCCTCTGACCTTCCCCCCTCTCATGTGCTCTCTCTCTCTCATTCTCTCTCTCAAATAAATAAATAAAATCTTTGAAAAAAAAAAAAACAGGACAAGGCAGGGCAGGGCTACCGTTGTCCCCGCTGAGCCAGAGTGAGGGCAAGGAGCCCCTGCCCCTGCAAATGCTGGTGCTTGAAGGGGCTGCCCTAGCTACCGATGAATATTTGGTACACCAGGTACTGATGAACAGGTGCACCAGCTTCCTATGAACAGGTGCACTGGATGGGGCTGAGAACCAATCAGTTCATGAAGACCCATTCATATTCAAGAGTCTGATTCCCCACGAGGCTGTGAGGAGTAAGAGAAGAACGAGCAGAGTGAATCCACCTTTGAAAACCCTTGCTGCCCTGCAGACAACTTTCTGGGGTGTCTGATCTAGCTCCACAGAAGGGGGCATCTGTATGGGGTCAGTGTTGATGGGAAGAGACCCAGGGGCATTGGCCAGAATTCATATTATCTGCGGTTGCTGAGGTGTAAGGTGGTTGTGCCTAAGGACAGAAACTCCTGGGTGGTAAATGTAGCAGGAAATTTTCTCCACCCCATTTTTCAGAGACATGATGAAGCTTAAATGCTAGGCATGTATAGCAAGATGTTTTGTAGAAGGAGAAGCAGGTGAAGGAAGAATCTATCCGCAGAGCAGCATTTTCTTAGCTGGTCGCTGTCTGTGTGTGCGGGACACGAAGGGGGTCGATGGTTGGCTTGCGGATCTGCCAGTTTGGGATCTGGGTTTCCTGGTGGTGGCAACGTACAGGCGGAGGGCAGCTCATTTCAGTGCATCTGAAAAACCATGCATCGGGCTAAAGCACGAGCAACAGTTTAATTGCAGACTCGTAGGTAGGAGGAAGGAATATCCCAGGGAGGACAGTCCCACTGGGCTGGGGACACAGGTGTCTTCTCTGTTTTGCAAGGAGAGGGCAGAGGGAGCCCCAGGTGGACATCCGGGTGGAAAGGCTCTTTTCCAGAGTCAGCCTTCTGGAAACTGAGCTGGCACAGCCCTGTCTCTGCAGCCCTTTTGGAATGCAAGTCGGAGAAGGTGTGGGTTATTAATAACCATCGGGCACTACGTGGGGCTCCCCATAGCCCCGCGTGCAGGAGCCTCCAGCGAGCCGGGTCTGATGCGCACTCACCTATGCTCTGCTGCTCCCAGCCCGACCGCGAAGGTGTCCCAGGCGTCCCCGGGGCTCAGAAAGGCAGCGTTCCTGCGTCGAGTTTACCATCCCAGTGCATTAAAGTTTCATGACGACCCCTCCCATCAGGGAAAGCCCTAACCCCGCCAAGAAAGGACGTCTACAAACACACATCCCAAACTTGTGCACCTTGAATTTTTTTCCTCCTTCCCTTTTTTGCTGGATTCTGCCCCCAACACCCAACCCCCTGCCCTCTGGAGTACAAAATCGGCTATTCTTTTCATTCTTTAAAACCTGATCGCCATTGCACAGAAAACCAGGCAATGAATGTGTCTGTGTGTGCGTGTGGATGGTTCTCGGGAGTCTTGCCGTTTCTCCATGTGGCTGTGATTGCAGACGGTGGATGCGGTGTCTTTTTTTTTTTTTTTTTGGCAGCATTAGGGACCCGCGAACACATCATTTCTTTTGCTATTCCTTTTAAAATCAAATTACGACGTGACATTCAATAAAATATCTTTTGTGCAGCTAATAAAAACAGGACCCTTGCCGTCTTGACAATTAAGCTACACGGTTCAACACACCTCCTCTGATACACTTTATAGCTTTACTTTTATGTCAGCTTCTCCTATAGAGTATATATTTATTTTTTTTTAAAAGCCCCATTATTGATTAATAGCCTTCTGTGTCTTAAAAGTTTCTTTTTCTTGTGTGGAGAAGTAAAAAAAAAATCATTTGCCTTTTAATGGGGTGTCAGATTTGTTTTCCAAACCTTGTAAAAGGGTTATCATTGTTATGTATGGACAAGCGCTTTCTTTAGAATCAATGAAAACTTTGTTTGCAGGGTAATTCACGGCCGTCCCGCGGCAGGTCCGCGCAAAACTTAATTTCACCATTTTGCAAAGTGGAGGGGTGGGACCTTTCCCTGCGGTTAACTATTTTCACATGGAAGGAAAGGCTGTCCCAGCTCCTCACACGTACTAAATAACCCACAGGCCTCCCTGCGTCCGGGGCATCTTGGCAGCGGGCTGGGGGTCAGAGCTCATGGAGATGTCCGGTTCAATTAGGGGCATCATAAACCTGCTGGCAATTAAATCTCCCCCTGCGCGGCCAGGCGCCGAGCCTGATGCCGAGAGCCGTGGACGAGAGCCCGGAAGACTCCAGCTCTACTGGCCACCAGGGTTTTATTTTGTAGGGGCCGTGGGTCGCTGCTCTTGGCCCTGGGGGGCACCGTTGGTGACCACCCAGCTGGTGTGAGCTGACCATGAGGGTATTGTACTTGTCCTGCCCACGCAGAGACAGGCTGTTCAGAGTGGGGGACTGGCCACTCCCAGAGCCGTTGGCCTGGACTGCAAGTTCCCCGAGGCCGGGACCACGAGCGTGTCAGACAGAGCCCAGACCTGCACAGTGGCCGATGTGCATCATGAGTGTCCGAAGACCGACCGATCCCCCTCTTCAGCTGGAAGGTGTGTGGCTGATGCAGACGGGTGACTTTGAGGAGCTGTTCACCGGGAGGAGCAGACTGCATGCATCTTGGAAACCCCTGTCCGGTCCCCAGGGGGACGGAGATGAACATTGGGCTTGCATGCTGGTTTCCTGGATGGAAGTGTGTCCCATGTGTCCAAATGAACCCGTGGTTGCTCCACTGTCTGTGTTCGGGGAGGGAGAGAATGGGGCCCCTATCATATGGACAGGTCCTCTGTCAGGAGAAGCGTGGGCTCAGTCAGGGCACGGGAGCAGGGACATTGTATTTGTATCTATGTCTACATATGCTCTGTATCTACATCTGTGTCATGTACGTATGTCATGATGTCTCTATCTACATGTCAGTGTCATCTATCTATCATCTATCATCTATCATCTATCTATCCATCTATCTCCTTATATCTATCCATCCATCCATCCATCCATCCATCTCTATCATCTATCTATCTATCTATCTATCTATCTATCTATCTATCTATCTATCTATCCAGCTATCATCTATCATATCTCTCTATCCATCCATCCATCATATCTATCTATCTATCTATCTATCTATCTATCTATCTATCTATCATCTGTCTATCATCTATCATCTATCTATCATCTACCATTCTATCATCTATCTATTCATTTATCTCCTTATGTTTATCCATCCATCCATCCATCCATCCATCCATCATATCTATCTATATCTATCTATCTATCTATCTATCTATCTATCGTCTCCACCCTGTGTGGGGAGAGGAGATGGGATTGGTGAGGGGCCTATGGGGGGGGGGCTTTTATACACTGGGGTTGTTTTATTTCACGATGATTATTCCTTAAATTCTACATCAATTTAGTCTTTGTATGAGAAGTACCACCAACTCAGGGGCTTAAAAGTATGGGAATTTACTCTCTGCCAGTCCTGGAGACCAGAACTCTGAGATCCAGGCGGGGCAGGGCTGGGCTGAAAATATATGGCACTTTCCATATGTTCCCACACATACGTTTGCAAAGAGTCCTAACTTAATGAAAGAAGACGTTGGTTGAAAGATGCTTTCTACACAGTGTTGTTTCACAGCGTTAAGTATATGGCACTTTCCATTCCTGGGCTTGTGTCCGCGTCCCTCCCATCTCTGCCTCTGTCTTCATGTGGCTTCTCTGTGTCTGTGTCTTCTCCCTTCTATCTCTTATAAGGACAGCTGCTTCAGATTTAGGGTGACTCTGATCCAGGATGAGCTCATCTTAACATACATCTTAATGACATCTGCAAAGACCCTATTTCCAAATGGGATCCCATTCACAAAGGCTAGGGGCTAGAACTCCAACATATCTTTTTTGGGGGACCACCATTCAACCCATAACTCTCTTCTTTATTATACAGAGAGCAAGCAGGCAGGTAATGGAGTAAATTTATGGTGGACTGAGCTGTACTGATTTCCATGGATCGACGATGAAGATGGCCAAACGGGGAGATAAGTTGATGTTTAACTTGCCCCAGAAAGATACAGTCTTAGTAAGTCAACATTATGAAATGATTTTCTTGTCTTCTTGATGCATTCATGGGATGATCTATATTACATTTTTCTTTTGCACCAACTCTGTGTGATCTTAGCTAAGATAAACTTTCATCAAAAGACTAATGAACAGAAAGTTTAAAAAATAGATTAATCACCAAATAATTGTGTTCAGAGTGTGTCCAAGTATAGAAAATCAGGGCATTAGCAGAGAAGAACATATTTCAATATTTATGAAGCAATTTTTCTATAATTAAGAAGAATTCTGTAATAGGCTTTTATTGTTGTCATTCTTTTGAATCTTAATCCATAAATTGTTATCAAATCATTAAAAGAAAAATGTACAACTCCGACGTGAATATCTTCCCTTTGATGAGCCTAGTGGTATACCAGTTGTTTTAGGTTTTTGGATCACATTGGAGGATAAATACATGCCATTAGAAGTTTCTGACTAATTATAAATTTGAAAACAGAGTCAGAAAAAAAGGAAAACAAAGGAGAGAGAAAGATGTCTAGCTACTGACATAAGATGGGGCATCTCTGTGTTGCCCATTTGGCTGTTCATTAAGGAGGAGGCATATTTTGTGCTGCAGACATTCTGAGGGCAAAATGGTGAGGGTCCAGGGGGCTCATCTCCATCAGGCCTTCTACCTCATCGGGGTCAAAAGCTGTGTTTTATACCAAAATGGAGTAAGCAAGAAGCTGAATATTCCCAGAGAAAGGAGATGCATCTGTTGGCCATGCATGCCTGATTCCCAGTCAGGTTGTCCCAGATGGGAGCCAATATGAGGCTCCTCCCAGGGGTCTCTAATTGGAGACAGCTTGTGTTCACCAGGGTTTTGCAGAGACACAGAATCTATAGGATGGATGGACGGATGGATGGATGGATAGATAGATGGATAGATGGATACATGGCTGGATGGATGGTTGGATGGTTGGATGGATGGATGGATGGATCGATAGATGGATGGATGAATAGATAGATGATGGATAGATAGATGAATAGATAGATGGATAAATAGATGATAGGTGAGTAGATAGATATAGATTATCGATAGGTAGGTGATAGAGAGGTAGAGATTTGTTATACGGAACTGGCACATGCAAACATGGAGGCTGGGAAGTCCTACAATCTGTCATTTGTGGCAGCTGGAGATCTGGGAGAGCCTATAGTGTGATTCAGTCTGAGTGTGAAGGTCCGAGAAACAGGGGGACTGATGGTGTAAGTTTCAGTCCAAGGGCAGGAGAAAATGGAAGTCAGTTAGAAAAGGGGCAAATTATCCCTTCTCCTGCCTTTTTGGGCTATGCAGGCCTTCACCTGCTTATACCAGGCCCACCCCCACTGGGGGGAACACAATCTGCTTTACTCAGTCTACCGATTCAATATTCATCTCATCCAGAAACAACCTCCAAGGCACAGCCAGAATCATGTTTAGCCAAATATCTGGGCACCCCTTTGGCCCAGTTGAGCTGACACATCCAATTAATGCTCACAAACCCCAATAATGCTCAGGGTCATTTCCCCCTCTGCTCAGTTTTTATTGGGGTCCCTCAAAACTCAACTAGTATTCTCCTGAGGACATGTTCTGTGAGCTCCAGTTTTGCCCATCAACAATGCTCGGGGCCGTTGGGCTGACAACAGAGGATCCACGTGGGATGATGGGGGCCGAGCGAGGGGAGGCTGACCCTGGCTGGCAGAGCGAGGGGAGGCTGACCCTTGGAAGCAGAGGCCATGGAGTGTAGGACACAGAAGTCAACATTAGACAAATCCTCCTGGTCCCCTTCATCTCCCACCCCTCACTCAGTGTTGAAATAGAACGTATATGGCGCCACAATGGCAAATGCTTGGTCTAAACACATTTGCATGATGGTTTTGTGCACATCTCAGGTCTGTTTGGTGAGCATCCTGGCTTCTGCAGGACACGCTTTGGATCTGAATGTCTGTCACAGGAGGTGGGTAATGAGGTGCATGTCAGCAGCCACGTGGCACCCTCCCGCTGATGGCAACCTCCCTCCCCAGTGGCGCTCAACATCTCAACTCAACAGTAATGAGCGGTAACGAGACACCCTCCCTTCGCCCAACATGGCTCGGCAGGCGGGCTGTGGAGGGGGCCCCCGCTGGTCACGATGGTGATGCAAATTCAGAGAATTGCACTAAGTGGCTCCTAAGTCATGTCTTGGCCGGAGAAGCTGATGGCACCGGGGAGAGAGCAGGTCGTGGCCGGGCAGGACTCATCCCCGGTCCCACACATGCATCCAGGTGTTGCTACCTGCACAGAGGGCTGGTCTGGGCGACAGGATTCTCTGAAAGCTCACCAGGTGATTTTAGCAGGCAGCCACGTGCCAGAACCACAGAGTTAGGCTCTTGCTACTCTATGGACGCTTGCCATCGCCAGAGCATCTTGCTCCCCTAGGAGCTGGTCAGAGCGTCCCCATCTTTGTCCTGTCCCAGATGTGCTGAATCCCCAGTACCGACAAGACCCAGGTGACCCCTGGATGCACTGGCTGAATGCTTATAGACCCTTAAGGAAGCTGCCTAAAATCTAAAATCCCAGAATGGAAGAGGAGATCTTGCAGACGCAGGAAAGGGTAGGTGAGAAAAGTGGGTTCCCCTTGTGCCCAAGACAGCCCCGGGAAGATGGGGTGGGTGGCTATCGATGATGCTGCAGCGAGAATACCCAACGGTGAGCACGCTGAGGGCAGTGACCTCACCCAGCGCAGCCGCTGGTCCACAGAATGTCACATGCTGGCTACGGACGACGTGTCCAGTCATCCCGTGAGCACGTGGAACTGTTCATGTGGCGCATTGTTCTTGGTCTTTGTGTGTTGGGGCTTCCATAACAAAACACTACAGACTGGGGGTGCTTACAAACAGTGGACATTTACTTCTCATGGTTGTGGAGGTTGGGCGTCCAAGGTCAAGGTGCCTGCAGACTCGGGGTCTGGTGACCCCTTCTTCCTGGTTCGTGGATGGATGTCTTCTTGCTGGGTGCTCCCATGCTGGAGGGGAGGAGGGGGCTCTCTGGGGATCTCCTTTACGTGGACCGTCATTCCATCAGGGGGCTCCACCGTCATGACCGGATCACCTCCCCGAGGCCCTGCGTCCCCACACCATCCCCTTGGCATCGGCTGAACAGAGGCAGAGACGTAGAGGCTAGTGGGCGAATGGGGGGCGTCCTGTCTTCCCTTTACTTTCGGGGGTGCCGTTTGTAACACCTTCTGATCCGGCTCGGCTGAGCTCATTCCTCTAGAACGGTCGCTGGCCATGGAAGTCCTCGAGGATACGGACGGTGGGGCGTAGACCTTTGCTGGCGGTACAGATGCAAGTGGAGGAGGGGCTGGGTCTGAGCCCGGTGTGGAGGCTGGTCTGACACAATCTCTTGCAGATTGTGCGGGAGAGAGGGAGACAGGTGGTGAGGGCACGGTGTCGGGGGCCCCACGGTGAGCCCGGGAAACCACCGTCCCCCCGGGTGGGCGTGGTCATAGGGCGTCCAGCATGGCTCAAGGGAGAAGCTGTACTTGTCTTCTTCTCGTTTTAATTAAACACACACGCGCCAGAATATTAAATAAACACCACGCCCCACGTGCCCAGGCTCCTCTGGGTCTGTCTGGAGCCTCATCATCTGCGGGCAGAGCATCCCGGTTCCGATCCAGGCGTCTCCGGCACGGGCTCAGCATCCTCGGACTGTCTCTTAATTCAATTCCCGTCTATTAAAAACGGCACGTGGCATCCTAATGGATGAGACGCTGTTTGGGATTAACAGTTGCAATCGGCGCTGGAGACGCTCCCGTACGGGAGCTTCTGGATTGCATTCCCAGCAGGCAGATGAAGGCGGGCTGAGCGGGCACCATGGGGCCTGTGTGTCAAGGCGCGGCTGCGATCAGTAACTTGCCTCTCCGTACGCTGGGCTAGGGGTGGTCATCTGGTGGCGCCCGACTGGGGGTCTTTGCAGGTGGTGTGGGAATCAGTTTTCCATGATGCGGGTTTTACTTGGTTAACGTGGACATGGAGAAGCGGCGTCTGAGGTCTGCCCTGTGGAGCCGTAACTGAATGGGAAGGAAGTGAAGTAGCCAAAAACCAGGAGACATCTGTTTCTGGGGAAAGAGGCAGAGAAGGAAGGAGGGACGGGCGTGAAGGATTATCTGGAAGAGATAATCGGCGGCGGGGAGGCAGCGGGAGCGGCCCCGTGTCGTCCCCGAGCCTCGCGGCCTGCACGAGGGCCCCTTCACATACCCAGCAGCTTCCCCCGTCATGAAAAGTGACTCTGAGATGTGTCAGGGTCGGCGTCCCCGATCTGATCGGCTGGGAGATTGGATTAGGCAGGGGATTACGGCAGGCCGCGTTGGGATGCTTACCGTTGAGAAAACAAATGTCGGGTAGGCGTTCATTAGCGGGGCCGCCAGCGAGCCAGCCCACTGGAAATCATATTTATAGCAAAGGAGGACACGGCATTTGACCTTGTCTTGTTGGCAGAAGGGAACGAGGCCCGTGGTTGATTTGCCAGGTGATGCGGGGACGGATGACTGTTGCATTTTGACCACCAGCACATCCTTCCTTCACTCTGCATGCACACACACACACACACACACGTGTGTGTGTGCACGGGCCCTGTGTGCATGCACCCTCGGGCACGGGGAGGAAGCACGCTCATATTCCCACTGCACTTGCTCTTTCCCCAAGCTTGGTCTTAAGCAGCCGTATGATGGCGTCAGCAAAAATACTGTAGTGCCATTTTGTCCTAAAGTGAATGCTTTCATCCACGTTGGGGTGGAGACTGTGGGGGAGCTCTTAGGTTCTGGGCGGGGAAGGGTATTAGTATATAGGCTCAGGTAAAAGGCATAATGCCAAGGAGGGTATACAATAGGGAAGCTACCTTTTGCGCTTACAAAATAAAAATATACTTTGGTGGCCTAAATGTTGTCTCCCTCCCAAAGGATGTCCACATCCTGACACCCCAGTCTTGTAAATGGGACCGTATTTGGAAACAGGGTCTTTGCAGATGTGATTAAGGGAAGGATCTGAGATGAGACCATCCTGGATCAGGGTGGCCCTAAATCCAATGACAAGGGTCCTTATAAGAGACCGAAGAGGAGACATGGACACAGAAGAGAAGCCACGTGAGGACGGAGGCAGAGATGGGAGGCACGTGGCCACCAGCCCAGGGAGGCCTGGAGCCCAGAAGCTGGAAGAGGCAGGGGGTTGCCGAAAAGGGTGTAAAGATTCCATGACCGAGTCCGCTGTCCGGCCGTGCTGATATATAGGGTGTTTATCTAGTGCAACCCTCCTAGCTCAGCCTGGAAGCAAGGACGTGCAGAACTCCCCTGCTGTCTGAGACGCTGGGGTCCTGTACGGAGACCCCGCAATTTCCCCAAGCAGCAGATTCAGGAAGAATGGGTAAGCAGGGCCAAGTTGAGGGGGTCTCTGTTTCATCCCGCTCCCAAGGAGCAGGCACACGGAACAAAAGGCTCAGCTGGAGCTCTTGGCTGCAGGAGGCGTGTGACAGGCTGAGTCTCACCAACCCTGCCCTGAGAGATCCGATCCCACCAGCAGCGGGGCCGCACTGGGACTGCCCGTGCTAACGAGTGTGCCTGATTGAACAAGCCCACGATCCCTGGAGGACCGCGCCATCAATCACTGCCCTGGTCCCACATTTGTCCCAGGGGTTTCTGGCGACTTGTGCCTCTATCTGAACACGCATCAGCTGTATGGGGCTGGCGGGGCAGACCCCGGCAGGGTGGGGCACACGGCTGATGTCTTTCTTTGGGAGCTCTCTTTCCAGTGGAAGGATGAACCGTGCAAACATCCACAGCGCTGCTCGTATGCATTTTGATTGCTGCCGTGATGTCCTGAGCTGTGGGATGGAGCCGTCAATCCCC